>NC_134860.1:11122358-11460691 GCF_049852395.1 Peromyscus maniculatus bairdii
TTGCCTGGTTTCCTTATCCCCTCTTTCTCACCTCCTCATCTTTGGGCTAGTCACAAGCTAAAAAGTATTGTTCTACCCAGCTGCCCCCACTCTTTTATTTTTATTTTTTATTTTTTGAGACAAAGTCTCACTAAAGTTGTCCAGGCTTGCCTCAATAATCACCATCCTCCAGTCTCAGCCCAAAAGTGGCCAAGATTACAGGTGTGTGCCTCCATGCTTAGTCACTGCATGATTTTATAGAAAGATATTAGATATTAAAATTAACTCAAGATGATTAATGCTACATAAACAGATCAATAAATTAACTATAAAAGACAGGTCACTAAGATGGATGGAAGGGAAGATAGGGAGAACAGTGGAATTGAGAGTAATGAAAGGCTTTGGTATATGTTATTTAAAATTTTGTGTCACTCATGTAATCTCTTAAAAATTAAAGACATGGTTTCTGAGTCACTTAGATTAGAAATTACCCTACTAACAGTTACAACTATAAGGTGGTGCACAAGAAGTCATTACAATGAAGAATAAAGTGATGAGGTGAAATGTCACTGAAGACCATCACAAGACTGACCACTCTGGTGGGATGAGCATCCCCTGAAGGTCCAAGAGTCAAGACCTTAATCACAGGATGGTACAACTGGGAGGAGATGGTGAATCTCCTAGGAAGCCGGTCACTGAGGAGGATGCTGGAGCCCAGCTCCCCGCCCCCCCCATACCTCTCAGGGTTAGGAGGGTGGCAGTCTGCTCTGTCAGGAACTCTCACCGTGGTGTTGGCACTGCCAGAGGTCCAAAGCAAGAAGGTCGTGAACTAGATTAACTCCAAGCCAAAATAAATCTCTTCTCTTTGTAAGTTGACTACCTCAGGCATCTCAGGACACTAAGGGAAACTGACTGATACAAAGGCAACTGGGTCTGGGGCATTCTTGAAGGGGGAACATTTATTTCTAAGATGAAAATACAGTAAAATTATTAACCTATAAGGAAGATGGCTCAAGAAACCGAGCAGTTACCACCAAGTCTTGGTATGACAAGGACCCGGAAGAAGGTGAAATGAAGTTGCAGCAGCGACAGAGACTTTCCAATAGTGAAGAAATGAAGAGTGAATTAAGAGTGAATAAATAGAAAGCATTTTCTATGACTTGATTTTCTGATTTTCCTTACCTCAGGGATGCGGCTAGATAAAACTGTAGTTCCAATTTTCTCCAAACAGCTTTGACCTATGCTTCCATCTCATGAATTCCAAGACAGTATCAAACCGATGCATATTTTCATAAATCTGCTAAAAAAAAAAAAAACTTATTTAAGAAAGAACTTTTACTATCAAAATAAAATGTGTAAAATCAACACAAAGTATTTCATAGGTAAAAACATTCATTTTCAAAGTAAAAATCAATGAAGTTACTAACCAAAGAAGAACATATACTTCTATGGAAAATAAAGTACTAGTTAAAAATGTCCAGCCGGGCGGTGGTGGCGCACGCCTTTAATCCCAGCACTCGGGAGGCAGAGGCAGGCGGATCTCTGTGAGTTTGAGGCCAACCTGGTCTACAGAGTGAGATCCAGGAAAGGTGCAAAGCTGCACAGAGAAACCCTGTCTTGAGAAAACAAAAACAAAACAAAAAATGTCCACATTAAGCTTAAGATTTTAATGAACAAACAAAAACCCCTCCAAGAACTGCTGAAACAACACTGAAATGTACAATTTTCTTCCAATCTCACTTTCCCTCTCTTACTGTAATTTTCATTTATTTACTATGGAGGGATCCCCCGCCCCTTGCAGAACCACTGTGCAAGCAGAGGGTGGAGGTCGGGGACAACCTGCAGCCACTGATTCTCTCATTCCACCATGTGGTTCCTAGAAATTGAACTCAAGTTACCAGGCTTGGCAGGAAACTCCTCTACCTGCTGAGCTATCTTGTTGGTCCTCTTACCACAAAATCTTTTTGTTTGTGTTTTGAGGCAGGGTCTCACTATGTAGCTCTGGCTGGCTTGGCACTCCCAGTGTACACCAGGCTGGTCTTGAATTCAGAGATCTTCTGTCTCTGCTTCCCCAGTGCTGAGATTAAAGGTATGCATTACCATTCCCAGGCACAAACATCTTAATAACCAGTTTCAATTTCATTCTAACTCCTATTTATAATACTAGGATTTGTAAGGGTATTGCATTTGATCGTACTGATCTAATTCTGGAAGGCAGATTTCAACCACACTAATATTATCCTTAAGGACCCTGTTGCTTCAAGGGATATTTATAAAAATGAGGGGTGGAAAACATTAACATTTTTTAATTTATTTAAAGATATGCATGTTTAGTTAGAGCTTATTTTCTTGTTTTTTGAGACAGGTCTTACTATGTACTCTAGGGCTGGCCTGGAACTCATGATCTTCCTGCCTAGCCTGAATTTTAAAAACAGTTCCACTGAGGGTTTTTTTTTTTTTTTTAAACTAAAACTTCAAATAGAAAAGTACTATTTCATATTTCAGAAGGAAATTTTTCAAAAGCAGCATGAACAAAACCTATATCTCATTACAAGGTCAAATGCCTTTGTCTTCAGAACATTCAGTATGACAGCATGCGGAGGTTTAATAGTCTTGGCAATAGTAACTAAATCCACATCAACTGGGACAACTCAAAACAGTCTAGTCTATCAGTCTTTCTTAAAGACTCCACTCAGCAGACAGGCTGCCACGGCAAAATTTTTCACTGTCCAAAAAATGAGCATGACCCCGACAGCAATTAGTAAAACTGTCTGCACTTAGGAGGTTTTCAGGGTCTTTTCATGTATAATCCACAACATAACCAGGTCCTAGAATTTTTCAGATCTACTCTTAGATTGTCACTAGGAGAAATGAGGGAGGGTAGAAATAGATTTGAAGGATTAGTGTTTTTATTTTTCCAATCCAAAATCTTGATAATCTTGGAAGAATTTCTACTAAATTAATAAAAAAATACATTATGCTTCCATTTTAGAAATGGCATATTTTACTCCAAAGTCTTATGGGGGAACTATGAGTTCACCCTGAAAATGTATACAGAAGTAGAGATGAGATAATTACAGTGATAAATTAATTTGCATACAAGTAAAAATAGCCCACTAATGTATCATTACTTAAACATCGATCAAGCCTTATTCTAATTCTACCAGATACTTGCAATGGATCAAATGATGAATAACATGAAAAACCCATTATTTATTACAACACTAATTATTGTAACTGTTTCCACAGCTAAAAAAGGTTTGTGCTTTAGGCTAAATCTAAAGATAATTTCTACAAAGAAACACAATACCCACCCCCAATGTTCAAATACACCAGAATTCCAAAGTCCAGATTAACTAGTCTCCTACTGTACTCTTATATGAGAGTAACATAAAATAAATTTCAGGAAGATTTTTTTAAAATGTTAATCTTAGGGGCTGGAGAGACGGCTCATAGTTAAGAGCATGTACTGCTCTTCCAGAGGACCTGGGTTCAGTTCCTAGCACCCACATGGTGGTTCACAATCTGTAACTCTGGTTCCAGAGAATCTGACCCCTTCTTTTGACCTCCTCAGATACCAAGAATTCACGTGGTACAGTCACATATGCAGGCAAACACTCACATAAAATAAATAAATCCTAAAACAACAACAACAACAAAAACGAACCTAGGGCCTGCTGAGGAAAATCAAGTATGATTTTATTTCTATAACTCAGAAGTAAACAAGACAATGAAATGAAAAGATGTGTTTCACAGTACAGCTCTTCAGATCGTTATTTACATACTAGAAATCCAAAAACTGCAGGAGAAGGGCCTCTATAGTGCAATGCTACAGTCCCGGAAGCACCAATCTGTAACTACATACAAGCATACATAGGTCCTGACTACATAGGCGAAATGGTCAATCGCTGAACTTACTAGGCCACTGATCACAGCCTGTTAGCACTGTGAATGTGTGTTCCCTAGGGATCTTATAAAATCAAACACGAGGGTCAGTGAGACGGCTCAGCAAGTAAAGATGCCTGCTGCCAAGCCTAGCAACCTGAGCTCAACCCCTGGTCCCATATAATGGAAGGCGAGAACCTACTCCTTCAAGTTTTCCTCTGACCTCAACACTCATATCACAGCACATGCGCATGCACACAAGCATACAAAAATGAACTGAAATGTAGCAACAAAAAAAGACAAACACCAAGTAAATGCAATTTTTCACTAAAGAGTTTGTGCTAAAATTTTCAAGCATGTTAAGATAGAAAAGTTCAAAAGTAATTTTCAGTTTCTGCTTAGATCAATTTATCTGTACTGTGTAAAATAAGCCTTAATACAAGTAACAGACACTTAGGGTCAACAATTGTACTTATCCATAATGTGTTTGTTCCTGATGGATTTCCCTTGGCTTATTTTTGTGGACTGGGAATTGAATCCAGGGCCTGGCACATGCTTGGCAAATATTCTTATTATTACTAATATACACACACCCGGGCACTAGTGATGGTTAAAATATCTTGGTAACTTAAGATTGAAAACACTTAAAGAGACCTTTATAAGAAAGGGAAAGAACAAGACAGAGACACGGAGAAATATCTGCAAAGTATCCATGTAACAAATGACTCATCAAGAATCTCTGAAGCCTCCTCAAAGCTCAACAATGGTGGTGGAGCAGAGTTTAGTGGTAAAGTGCTTAAGAGAACCAGCATGGCTCGAAGTTCAATATCCAGCAATGGGGGGAAATTCAAATTCAACAGGAGAAAGAAAAAATTCAACAAGAAAATAGTTTTTTAAGGGTGACAGACATCTTATTTAAGAGGTCATATGAACAGCAAATAAACACACAGAAGACCATTAGTCACTGAGAAATGCAAATTAAGCCTGACAGAGACATCACTACACACCTACTAGGACAGATAAGTTTAACACAGTGGCCAAGTACTAGCAAAAATATAAAGAAAATGCATTTTCTCAAATACAGCTGATAAGCATGCAAAACAGCACAGCCACTTTAGAAAAGAGCTTGGCAGTTCCTTTTATTTATTTACTGTGTATGAATGTTTACATGTATGTATATGTACCTTGTGTATGCCTGGTGCTCAAGGAGGCCAGGAAGATGCTGAATCCCTAGAACTGGAGTTACAGACAGTGGTGAGCTGCCATGTAGGGACTCAAACCTTGGTCCTCTGCAAGAGCAGCAAGTGTTCTTAACCCCTGAGCTGAGTCTCTCCAGCCCATTAACTTCTTTTAAAAACTCACTGTACATACCAACCAGGCCACTATGGTGCATGCCTGTATTCCCAGCACACAGGAAGCTGCGGTAAGGGGATGACGTGTCCCCAGTTAGCCTAGCTACATGCTACATAGGAAGATCCTGTCTCTTTCCTCCTGAAAACACATCAGTAACATACAACCTGCTGGCTGAACTCTTAGACACTGACAAAGGTTCTTTGCTTGGCCAAAGTCCTCTGAATTTTCTTCTATGCCAATCTGTTTGCCTTCACCTAAAATCCAGTCTTTTTTTTTTTTTTTTTTTTTTTTTGGTTTTTCAAGACAGGGTTTCTCTGTGTAGCTTTGCGCCTTTCCTGGAGCTCACTTGGTAGCCCAGGCTGGCCTCGAACTCACAGAGATCCGCCTGGCTCTGCCTCCCAAGTGCTGGGATTAAAGGCGTGCGCCACCAACGAAAATCCAGTCTTAAACTAAGCAGACTTAGCAGGTCGCTCCATTACCCCATATCTGATCAAGTCCCTCTACCCTCTTCTTTATCCTCCCAAGTGATGCTTTATTACCTTGATCTGGCCTGACTTCAGGAAAAAAAATCCTGTTACGTAGGTTTATCAAGAATATCTGCTCAGCCTATGGGTTTCTTCTTAGTCATTTTCCAGTCACAAACCCCCACAGCCTGCTCACTGGCTCTAGATATCCACTAGCCAGTGTTGTATTTGGAGGTAAACTCGATCCTCCCCTTAAGTAAAACAAAACTCTGACGCAGTGATGTTATAGCAATGGTCCTCAAGAGTCTTCTTTGGGGAACTAGAGACATGATTCTGTAGTTAAGAGTGTTTGCTGTTTTTTCCAGAGAATCAGAGTTTGAACTGCAACGGGCAGCTCACAACCATCTTCAACTCCAGTTCCAGGGGATTCCACACTCTCTCTGTCTTCTATGGGCACCTGGATACATGTGCCATAGCCTCAAATGGACATATGAAAAAAAATAATTTTTTTTTTTTGAGACAGGGTATCACTATGTAGCTCTTGCAGTCCTGGAACTCACTATGTAGACTAAGCTGACCTCAAATTCAGACATCTCATCCCGCCTGCCTCTGCCTCCTGAATGCTACAATCAAAGGTGTGCACCACCCAAGTCCAGCTGAAAAAAATCTCCAAAAACAAAACAAAATAAAAACAAAGAAAAGAAGGTGTTCCTTTACCATATTTTTGTTTGTTTGTTTGTTTTTCGAGACAGGGTTTCTCTGTGTAGCTTTGCGCCTTTCCTGGAACACACTTGGTAGCCCAGGCTGGCCTCGAACTCACAGAGATTCTCCTGGCTCTGCCTCCCGAGTGCTGGGATTAAAGGCGTGCGCCACCACCGCCCCGGCTCCTTTACCATATTTTAAGTCATGGGCAAATTCAATGACAGTGCACTTTGCCTAGCATGTGCAAGATCCCTATCACATCAAAAATCCCTGGCACATCAAAAATCAAGAATAAAAACAAACAAACAAAAAACATGACATAAATTTAACAGTGCCTAATCCAAAGAAATGACCCCTTATAACTAATTAAATAAAACTTTGGGCCTTGGTAGAATGCTTAACAGGCTTTGAGGCCCTGGGTGTAATCCTCAACAAAGAAAGAATGGGAGAGGGGAGGGACTTAGCCACGGGAATTCAGAGCTACACAGCCAACCAAGGCTACAAAAGAACCAACCTGTCTTAAAAGAAAAGATAGGCGTGCATGAGTCGGGGGGAGTGAGGGGGGGGACCACAAAATCTTGAAACCCAAATGCTCAGAGTAGCTTTATTTTAATGGATAAAAACTAGAGAAACAAACTATTGTGCTTTGATAAACCAAGGTCTGTCATAACCATGAAATCGTATTCAGCCACTAAAAGGGATGAATGATTGACTGCCAACTTGAATGGATGATTTCAAGTGGTTAGGTTGAATGTAAGAAAGCCTATTTTAAACAGTTAATATAATTTCATTTTAAAATATTTTTAAATAGGATTCGATGGAATCATAGAAATGGAAAACAGATTGCTGATTGATTGTAACATCTTTGTATGGTGTTTGTGTCTTGATGCCAATAATTACATGACCATGTTTATGCTGGGGGGTGTGCACACATGTATTTATGTGCAGGGACCAGAGACTGACTTTGCATAGCTTCCTTCCTCTACTGCTCTCCACCTTACTTTTTGAGATAGGGTCTCTCACTGAACTCACTGATCAACAACTGGCTACACTAGCTGGCCAACAATCCCCGAGGATCCTCATCTCCAACTAGCAGCACTGGGTTACAAAGGCATGCTGCTTTTTGCAACATGCTAGAAATCCACCGAGTCCTCATGCTTATGCAACAGGCATTTTATTCCCTTTTACCCACTCAGTCACCTCCTCAGCCCTATACTTATGTTGAAATGGAGAAGAACTATTCTTTCATTTGTTTGTTTTTCAAGACAGGGTTTCCCTGTGTATTCCCTGGCTGTCCCTGAAACTCATTCTGTATCCCTGGCTGTCCTTGAACTCAGAGATCTACCTGCCTCTGCCTCCTGAGTGCTGAAATCAAAGACGTGCACCACCACCACCCAGCAAAAAGAGCTACTCTTACAAAAAGTACAAATCAACTTCAGTTTTGATATTGTGTTGTGGACAATAAGAATTAGAGGAAAGATAAATGGCAATATGGGACTTCTCTTTACTATAATTATTTCAAAATTATAATTTAAAAACTTTCTAAAATGTTTTCACCTCTGCTTTGAATAGCAAAAATCTAATATACACTATTTTGCCAGGCATGGTGGCACATGCCTGTAGTACTAGCATTTCAAAGACAGACATAGACAGATTACCACATTTAAGACTGAGTGGAAAAATAAAAAGGAAAGGAAAGGACATTAACTAATCCTAGGTATAGTGGAGGAGAAAGTTAATTATAGGTATGTGGGAGAGCACAGGCAGAGACAGGGGCATCTGGGAGAGTTGAGAGTGGCCATGATCCTGACTGCGCTGGGCCACGTGAGAGAGGGGAGTGGGGAGTAAGTTACAGCAGCCAAGAGGGCAAAGGTACAGAAGGGAAGGGTGACCAAAATGGCTGGATTTTATAGGGAAGAACTCTGGGGGAAGGGCAGCCTTGTAGCACAGGACTAAAGAAAACGCTAACTCCCAAGCCAACTCTTGAATCTCAGTCTTAGGTAAGGACAGTTCCTTGCCCGTCTGCCTGCCCTTCCTCTAACTCCGGATGAATACCATATTCATACTCCGGATGAATACCAACTGCTCTAGCCTAGCACTGCAGCAAAGCCAATCCTACACAATCACCTCTGCGTCTCCTCTCTCTCTCTCTCTCTCTCTCTCTCTCTCTCTCTCTCTCTCTCTCTCTCTCTCTCTCTTTTCCTTTTTGGTTTTTCGAGACAGGGTTTCTCTATGTAGCTTTGCGCCTCGAACTCACAGAGATCCGCCTGCCTCTGCCTCCTGAGTGCTGGGATTAAAGGCGTGCGCCACCACCGCCCAGCCTTAAATGTGTAGCCCAGGCTGGCCTGGAACTCGTGATCCTCCTGCCTCCGCCTCCTTCAGCAAATCCTACTGGCGTGCACCACCACAAATGGCACCTCTGCTTCTTTTCAATTTGTCCTTCCCAATAATGACACATTAACAAATTCTAAAACTTTAATTTTTCTATGTAAATTAACATAATATTTGATAATCCTCCTTCCCTTTCCAAGTAAACAGAATCATACTACCAAACAAATACATACTATCCTTTTTGCATGTGTGTCTGTAAAGAGTTTAAGAAATTATCAGTGGTATTATTAGCCAATAGTTTTGCAAAAGCACCATCAAATAAGCTCCACACAAGACAGTAAAATTTCTATTATCAAGAATCATTAGAAAGTAATTCTAAATTACTAAGTGCTTACTGGCCCCAAAACATCCACTGTTGCATATTCTGATCATATAAAGAAACTTGTAATTAATATTATAATTAAACTTGTAAAAAATACCAATATTATTTTCTACAGAGAAAATATTTTCCAGTTTCAAATAACCTTGGACTCTTGAATTATAACCCGTTTTTATGTTCAAGCTATCTGTGTATTATTTCTCCTGCAGTTGTACATAAAATGTTTTTACATTAAAAAAGGGCAAATACTATAGAATTGTATTACATGAAATATATAGAATATACAAATTCATAGAGACAGAAAGATTAGAAGTTATCTCATGCTGGAGAAGAAAGGAATATAGAGCAATGGTTTCCTAAGTATAGAATCTCTGTTTTGTATGATGGAAAAGACCCACAAATGGACAGCAGTATCGGGACATAATATCATGAATGTAATAAATCAATAAATTAATTAATTAATTAATATCATCAATATAGTTACTGAATGAATACTGCAAATGTAATCAATGAATACCACAAATGTAATGAATATCATGAGTGTGATTAATGAATATCATGAGTGTAATTAATATCTTGAATATAATTCATGCCACTGAATTGTGAACTTAAAAATGGTCACAATTGCAATTATGTTCATTTAAAAAAATCAAGGTGGAAAATAGATAGATAGATAGATAGATAGATAGATAGATAGACAGACAGATAGAAAAATGCTGACCGAGTTCTGCTACAATAAAATGAAATCACCAGGGATGAGTAGCAGATAGCTTGCTCGAGTTCTAAAGGCCCATTACTTCCTTGCTTCTGTATTTGTTCCAGCTTGTACATTTATCTTCTCCTCCCCTTTGCTAACAACTTCTTCACTTTTTATTTATAGCATTCATGGTGGCTAGAAAACTACTTTAATGTATCAGTTATTCACATTCTATAAAAATATAAAGACCGCATATGATGGCTTGAGATTTATGATATAAGAACAGACAAATTTTCTATTATTATAAAGTAATTGTAAGCTGTCATAGTATGATGACGTTAATAATAATAATAAAGATCACTTCAACAAGGGAAAGACATATCAGAATGAGTCAGCCCAAGGGGGGAAAAAAAAGACAGGTGAAGTTAAAAACCAAACCCAGCTCAAATGTCTGTTCAGCAATACAAACTAGGTTTGTTAAAACTCAAAAACACACAGACCAGAACTCATCTCAATTTTCCATCCTCTTACAGGCCCATTCCTCTTGAATCCCAGTCCATTCAGCTCAATCTACAACTGTTCAAAAGAAAACTCTACCATTCCTCAGTAGAGCTAACAGTGTATACACTCAACAATAACAAAGTCTAGCTCTATAACCTTCAGACACATACAGCTTTATTCACAGTATCTCTTAGTGGCAAACCTAGAACAACAGTGAAATAGGTAATAGTATATTCATAAATGGAACCATCACACAGTAGTGGAAATGAAGGAACCATGACACTACACCAACATGAACAAAACCTCAAAATTATAACTATAAATGTTTTAAAAATCCTTGTTTTTTAAAAAGCTAACAAAAAAATCTGGAAAATTTTGTTGTTATTATTAGCTATAAGATAATTATATACAGACGTTTAGTAAACAATGCTGTTATGACAGAAGTTATTAAAATCAAACTGAGAGGTCTACAAGGAAGTCCCAAAGAGCTTTATTTAACCAGCAAATTTCAAATTTTAGAAACATTATTTTTTAAAGACTAAAAAAATTATGGGTATGAGTGTTGTGCCTGCATGTTCGTGCTTGTGTACCTGCAGAGGCCAGAAGAGGCCAATGGACCCACTGGATCTGGAGTTACAGTTGGTTGTGAACAGTCATGTTGGTTGGGGATCAAACCTGGGTCAGCTGGAAGAACAGCCAGTGCTCTTAACCACAGAGCCATATCCAACCCCAAACTGTTACTTATAAATAGAGTGAAAAATTAAATTGTTCTTAAAAGATCAAAAAGTATGCCTATGCTTCTGTTGTATAGCTATTTCTTCTTAAATAGAATATTGATCCTGCAGAGAGAAGGGAAACCCATTAAGATTCAGGAAGCTTAGAAAACTGACTAGACTTATAAGGCCCCTCCCCAAGAGTTTCTTAATAAGCAGTAAGAAATTGTTGGCAGAGAACGCCAGTGATATAGCTCTTCCTAGGAGTCTTAGCCATGCTCCTGTGAGTAACCCCAATAATCTCACTGGCTCACCATACTAGACTTGGGTATAACTGTTTTTTGATCAGTTGCCTGTACCCCATCTGGAATGAAGAGACATTCTGTTCACCTTTCCAGGAAAAATCACACAACTATGAGTAAAAAACAATTTAGAGGCAAGTACATTGGGGAAGGGTTGTTTATTCTATATATATCTTACAAAGATTTTATTTGATATTGAAGAATTGGATAGGGTGGTGGCAAAGGCTGAGACGCGGTCGTAATAAAGACCAGAAACTGAGCTTTTACCCGCTAAGGAGTTAGTGAAAACATGGAGATTAAGAGTTTGGAACAGGGACGCCTTTAATCCCAGTACACGGGGGAAGGAGCCATCTCCGTGGGACGCAACCAGAACCGATCCGAACATTCTGTCTGAAGCCAACCCAGCTGCCGATCCTGCGAAACCCAACAACTTGGAGGTGTTGGTGAGAATGCCCTACTGAACAACCTGCTGAGCTGAGATCCATTCGGGAGAGGATTCAAAAGCCTACAGTCTGCAGGAGTTGATCAGCTGAGGAGTTGACGAATGAGCAAAACGTGACCTGAGAACACAAAAGAAGGCACCGACCAGCTACTGAACCAGATCACCAGAATCATAAGCCTACCCTACACCAACTGGTAGCCCCCATTTCTGGATTGGCAGATCAGGTCTCTAGCCCCTAGGCCCTACCCATCAGAGTCCCAGAGACCAGACAGCTAACTTTCCCTGCTCCCCCACCAAAACAAACAAACAAACAAAAAAAAAAACAACAAAAAAAAAAACCTACAAACCTAACAACCCCTGGAACCATAAGCACACCCTGCACCGATTTGGAACAACTGCTCCCTGAGACAGAACCCATTAATACTGATTTGACTAAGCTGCTCCTGAAGAAACAGAGCCCAACAGCACCGATTTGACCAAGAACTCCTAGTGGACCAAGACTATCAATTCGAACAAGAGGAATTGGATCTAACTATACCAGCCCATTAAAACCCACCCTCCCTCTGTTCTCTCCTCTGGCTTTTTTTTGACAGGGTTTCTCTCTGTAGTTTTGGTGCCTGTTCTGGATCTTACTCTGTAGACCAGGCTGACCTCAAACTCACAGAGAGCCACCTGCCTCTGCCTCTGCCCCCAGAGTGCTGGGATTAAAGGCATGTGCCACCACCGCCTGGCTCTAACCCAGAACTTTAAAGTTAAATTGCCCAGGCTAGATTTAAACTCATTATCCCCCTGCCCCATACTCTAAAGTACCAGGATTATAGATGTGTCCACTAAGACAAGAGCAGCTAATTCTAATGTCCTATTTAGAGAACAAAATACTTTAAAACTTCCTCATAATAGACTTGTTTTCTAATGATGCATAACTGAGATTAATTTTTAAGATTGTCAAAGCAATGTAATTAAAGTATAGTGAATCATTTTACAGTTTCCTAAAAATTATACTTCATGAGAAATAGTTATCACCTTAAGGATATACTGTTTATAATAAACTTTAATCAAACTATTCTGCCATATATTTTACTTACTTATTTACTAAAAACTTAAAATTACTTTCATTTACAGCCCAAACCCCTTAAGATCTATACTTGAATAAAAAAAAATCAATTAATGACATTCTTAAAACTGCATAAAATGGAATTATTTTCTGCTAACTGTACCCCTATAAAGCCCATCCCTTGTATAGGAATATGCAAACTAATCATTTCCAACCAGAGGAAAAACCAGTTTCAGAAGGTGAGGTAGGGGAGAGTGTTGCTACATGTCAACAGGAGTAACCACTGAGAAAGAAAGAGTTAGAAGGGAGCCTGCATTTAAATTCTCATCTCTGTGTAATGAGAGGCAGGTAGTTAATTACTATACTGTCCCAGCTTTCAAATAGTGAGTCACACGCCTAAGGGAGGGGCTTGTACGCAGGATGAGCAGCAACTCGAGCAATCAAGGAGATTTCATAAGGAAGCAACAACAGGCCTGGGACTTTCAGACAGATAATTACAAGCAACTATCCCAGCATAATGCACATAATCCAACTGCCTGCCAGGGAACTATTGACCTTCTTGCAAAAAACACACCATGTTCTGTGGGGCTAAGTTTGTAAGGATTGCTATGCCTGAATTTCATTAAGTTATCAATCAGAAAAAGAAACAATAGGATAAAAACAAACAACAAAAAACAAACCAGTTGTTAATACTACTAAAGGTACTGTGGAGAAATCCAAAATACTTTAAACAGTTTCCTGGCAGGACACAACATTACACGAACATGAGTCATCAAGCCATAAGAGAAAGTAAGGTGGGTTCAAGTGAACACCAAGAAGACAAGGATGCCCTCAGAGAGGCTCTAGTCTAGTGGAGAACAAGTATCAATGTGCAGCTGACACAGATTAAAAAAAAAAAAAAAAAAAAAAAAAAAACACCAGCAGGGCTCTCAAAGATTCAGAGTCCTTGTTGTTCTTCCAGAGGACCAGAGCTCTATTCTCAGCACCCACATCAAGGGCTCACAACTGCCTTTAAGTCCAACTCCTGGGAATATGACATCCTCTTCTGGCCTGTGGGTAACTGCACACCGTAAAAAACAAAACACAAAACCCACCTGCCCTCAGAGGCCTATGCCCACAAGACATCACTATCCACAGCAAGTACCCTTCAAACTGATCTACAAAGTGAGTTCCAAGACAGCCAAGGTCTCACAGAGAACCCCTGTCTCAAACAAACACACAGAACAAAAGCACGGAAACAATGACAGATATATTGAATTCCATTTTACTGAACACTGTGCCAGTTATGTGTTAACTTCTACACATCTATTGTTTGTTCAATTCTTTAAATAACCTATTAAAGAATTAAAGAATCCCTAATGATTCCATACTACAGAAGAAACTGAGGCACAGAGTATTTAAGTAACCTGTCAAGTTTCAAATCCTAGATTCAATTACTCCCTACCTGTGTGAGTTGGGGCATATTACTAGTCTTATTTCATTGTTTCTCTTTGCTTCTTTTGTTACTGTTCAGAATGTTAAGACTACATAGTTAAATTGCAAGGTACATTGTAGGGTATTTGTTTGGCATTTAAATTTGTTAAGTCTGAGACAGCACCTTACTATGTAGCCCTGACTGGCCTGGAACTCAACTATGTTGCTCAGGGTAGTCTCAGATGCACAGCTATCTGCCTGCCTCTGCCTCCTAAGCACTGGGATTAAAAGTGTGCCAAATGCCCAACTATTTTTAATAGTGTGTGTATGTGTGCATGCCCATACATGAGCACATATGTGTACACACGCTCGCTCGCTCGCACGCACGCACGCATGCACGCACGCACAGGTCGGCAGTTCCTTCTTTAGTTCCACCACAAAGGTCTAAGGACTGAACTCAGGTCACCTGAACTCAGGTCACCAGACTTGACAGCAGGTGACTTTACCTTCTGAGCCACCTTGCTGGCACCATCACAGTTTTTTAAGTATAGGTTGTTATTGGTAAAATTACTGGATTAGTATGTGATACATATTGCAAACTTCCCTCTAGAAAGGTTACCCGAGGCCATTAAGAATAGACAGCAGATGACAACTGATATTCAACAAGGTGACTTACCAGATGAATAATTCTCTGATAGGGAACCCCCACTTGGCAAAGACTGTGGGGGTCACTGACTCTAAATCCATTTGTTTTGTAAAAATTGTCTGTAATTTTTCTCATATGCCACTACATTTCTTCCCTAAGAACTGCTTTGGGTGTTTTCCCAATGCCTGTATGTTTATCATCTAAATATTCCATCTTTGGGCCATGGATACTCAGGAAGATGATTTCTGCTTAAGTTGTATAATTCTGATGAATAGAAATAATACTGGATTATTTTTCATTACTCAGACTGACATAGAAAAATTCTCAGCTACAAAGACAGACTTTTACATATTTAGCTAAGACTTTAGAACAAATTCAAAACAGACTAGTTTCCCCTGCAGAGAATACACAAGACCTTCTATTTGATGGTCAAGTGTTCTACCATTGACCTACATGCATAGCCTTGATTTATCTTCCATTGATTATTGTTATGTTCTTTGTTTCATTCTTTACTTAGGTCAGGCACAGAGCAACTTTAATAGACATAATTTTCTCAGCAACTGACTTTCTGCACATACTCCTGGCCTCAAGGTTCAGCCAACTGTTTATTAAGTCCTGAATTTCAATGTCACTCTCTGTCTAAGAATGCTAACCACTCAAAGCTATATGCCTGTTTTATTTACCATACCCAGTCAGTGTGATCCCTAGCCCAAGAGAAACTGTGTGATTTCTCATGGCTCTGTCTCTTATTGTTTACTCAAGAAATGCTTTATGACCTTGAAAATGTAACTCATATCTGTCCAGATTTTGAGCGGTGGAGTCAGAGATGTGTATGTAGAGCAGAAATGTATGTGTAGAGGAGAGTGAGTGAGTGGGTGATGTAGAAGAGAGATGCAAGTTATAAGTAAAGAAATGTGGCAGTGTAGAGCTGTGTGAAAAGAGATGAAACTAAAGATGTGTGGAAGCTAGGCAGTGGTGGCTCATGCCTTTAATCCCAGCATTCAGGAGGCAGGGCCAAGCAGATCTCTGTGAGTTCGAGGCCAACCTGGTCTACAGAGTGAGTTCCAGGACAGGCACCAAAACTACACAGAGAAACCCTGTCTCGAAAAAGAAAAAAATGTATGGAGACAGATTTTTAGAGAGAGATTTTTCAAAAGTAAAAGAGAAAGAGAGAAAGTTATTATCAGAAAGTGTGTGTTTCCTACCCCTCAGACAGAAAGTCTAGCCCCCTCCCCCTGCCACAATGGTGATTTTTTTTTTTTTTTTTTTTGCATACCCTGGCTGCTGGAGGCTGGCCTTCCAGTTAGAAGTAGTAGGTTATGAGCACTTAGAGCAACACAGGTCACTAGCTTCATTCCATTTTCCAAGAAATGTTTACACTCTGCTTACCTTTTGCAGTGCATTCCTTGTTAAAAGTGTGCAATAATATGATGACCATGCCCCCATTATTATAAAAGCTAGTATTTATTAACTGCCAATAATTCCTTTTTGTATATTACCTCATTTAATGGATAGAGCAACAGTGCATGTAAGGTAAGGAAATTATCTTCATTTTCAAAATGGGTAAATGGAAGCCCAGAGCAGTTAACTTGTCCCAGATCACACAGATAGGAAGTAATTGAAGCCAAGGTTTCAAATTGACAGTTTCAACACTGTCAATTTGTATGGCACGGCCACTACATTATACTACAGAAGAACAAGTACTGTGGGAAATATCTGTCCTTTGTTAAAACAGGGGGGAAAATGAGTAAAATAAGCACATAGGACTTTAAAGAATTGGAAAAAGAGAAGTAATGAATATGGTCCCAAATATAACAATGGCTCATAGGTATCACAGCTGACAATTTTCTTCTTCATTACTTTTCTGTGTTTTCTATTGTAAAAGTAAATTTATTTATTTATTTGTTTATTTATTTATTTTTGGTTTTTCAAGACAGGGTTTCTCTGTGTAACAGCTCTGGCTGCTCTGGAACTTACTTTGTAGCTCAGACTGGCCTCAAACTCCGCAATCTGCCTGCCTCTGCCTCCCGGGAGTGCTGGGATTAAAAGCATATGCCACCGCAGCGTGGCAAAAGTAAATTCTTTAAAGTGGGGTTCTTTTCAAAAGCAAGTAAGTAAAAAGGTGGTCATCTGAAACACAGTAAAAATTAGAAGTAATAGAACAAACAAAAACCAGGCAGGCTAGCAAGATGGCTCAGTGGGTAAAGACGCTTGCCACAGGTCTAGTGATCCGAGTTCAGTCCTGGGACCCACACAGTAGAAAGACAACTGATGTCCACAAACTGTCCTCTTACCTCCACATTACCACCACATGCAAATAGAAGAAATAAATGGGAGGGGACAAACAACATAACAAGTTGGGTGTGGTGGCTCACACCTATAAATCTTAGCTCTACAACGCCAGAGAGAAGAGAATTACTGCAGGATAGAGGCAAGCTGGGTCTACACAGCAAGTTCCAGAATGAGCCACTTAGCAAAACCCTATCAAAAAAGCAGTTTCTCCTACCTACCCCCCCCCACACACACACACAAAAGAAACCATGGAGAACTGGGACACTGACGAATGCAAAGAAGCTGTAGATGCAAAGCTGGCAATGGTAAGTATGGAACATGACAGCTGCTATTAAAGATGTAGCTCAAACCTTCTTAAATGCTCTTCACTTACAATCCCTTTATGCTCAACAAAGTTTTACATTGCCCTGGGTGTATGGAATCTAAAGCAGGTATGCAAATCATTACTGATAATAGATTACAAATAAAATTAGTTTAAAACAATTCTTTGGTATATGTATAAGATGAAAGCAAATCTGCAATCTCATAAAATGGATGTGCTTGTTTAATTTTCCATGAGAATTTAAATTTGGCTGAGTATTGGTATCACAGGATATAGAACATTTTTAACATTTTTTTCAAAGTCATCAATATTATGATTCTATAATTGTTCATGCTGAGAAAACCACTTCATATAAAATATGTGGAAAAATGGCAGGAATACATCTAGGGCCACTTCAGAACTGGAAATTCTATCCTAATCCCAAGTCAAAATTTATTGGATAATTTTTAATGAAATGTAAGCCAACAATACAAATTTATTTTTGTTATTTTTTTAAAATACTTTATTTTTATTTATGTTTATATGTGTATATACATGTAGTGCATGCAGGGGCCTGCAGGGGCCAGGGGAATCAGATCCCCTGGAGCTGGGGCTGGGGCTGGGGCTGGAGCTGGAGCTACGAACGGCTGTTAGCAGTCAGCTATGGGTGCTGGAAACTGAATTCCAGTCCTCTGCAATAGCAGCAAGTGCTCTAATCCACTGTGCCATATCTTCAAGGCCCCAAGGAACAATTTTTAAAATTCAAACATTCTAACAACAGTCCAAAGATACACTAATTTCATACTCACATGCTAAGGAATATTAAAAGGCTGTTTTGTTTGGTTCCTGCAATTAAACCGTTATGTTTCTCTACTAGCAGAGAAAGATCCCTGAAATTCCTAATGTATAGTAGTGATCTTGAGTCTGGGTCAAGGTGTTTCAGGGGCATTACATGGTGTGATGTAATGGCACACAGTACAAACTCAATACAACATGAAAAGCACTGCCAGAAACACCTCAGATTCATTACATCTTTGATCTTGCATTAGTTTTTGGTCATATGAAATCTAAGAGTTTTCTTTTTCCATTTTCTTAAAGAATGACATTGGAATTTCAATGGGGATTGTGTTGAATCTGCAGATTGCTCTTGGTAGTATAGTCAATATTTTTGTTCAAAAGCCAATTTTTCATGAGTCTCAGTTACACAACTGTAGAGTTGCTACCCGATTTAAGATGCTAAATATAGTTAGGCAGTGGTGGTACGCACCTTTAATTCCAGCACTCAGGAGGCAGAGACAGGTGGATCTCTGTGAGTTCGAGGTCAGCCCATCTACGAAGTGAGTTCTAGGAGAGCCAAGGCTGGGGGCCAGGGCAGGGGAGAGAAAAAAGTTGCTAAATAGATAACTCTTTGAATTTAGAGGAGAAAAAGAAATACAGCTGGTTTACAGCTTCAAGACGGATTGATGGTACCACCATTGAGGAAAGTTTTGTTTATTTCAAATTTGAAGGAAATTCGTTCAGGGTTACACTCTCAAAAATGAAAAACAAAAACAAACTACCACCACAACAAAAAACAAGGACAGCAAGTTTTAGAAGAATGTAGCCTTACAAAAAAGAAAGGAAGGAAGGAAGGAAACTTTAAAATACCAAGGAAGACCCTAGAAAATAGAAATCTTCCATGCTTAGGAACTGAAAGAATGTTATGACAATGACTATACTACCAAGAGCAATCTGCAGATTCAACGCAATCCCCATTGAAATTCCAATGTCATTCTTTAAGAAAATGGAAAAAGAAAACTCTTAGATTTCATATGGAAGCACAAGACCCTGAACAGCCAATGAAATCCTAGCAAAAATAAGGATCAGTAAGAACAAGAACAGTGACACACTGGGACAAAGACAGATGTATAAACCAGTGGAACAGAACGCAACTAACTATAGCCACCTGGTTTTTGACAAAGATACCACAAGTGTGTTTGGTGGTTTGAATGAGGATGGCCCCCATACGCTCATGTATTTGAATGTTTGGTTTCCAGTTGGTGAACTATTTATTACTTAGATTAGGATTAGAAGGTGTAGCATTGACAGAGCAGGTGTGTCACTGGGGGGATGGGCTTTGAGGTTTCAAAAGACCACACCAGACTCAGTCTCCCTCTTTGCCTTCAACTTGTAGATCACATATGAGCTCTCAGCTACTTTTCCATCACCATATCTGTGTGTTGCCTTGCTCCCCACCATAACATCATGGACTAACCCTCTGAAACTGTAAGCAATTATCAATTAAATGCTTCTATTATAAGCTGCCCTGGCCATGGTGTTTCATCAAAGCAATAGAACAGTAACTAAGTCAGTTTAAAAAAAAAAATGCCTTTTCAACAAATAGTGCTGAGAAAACTGGATATATCCATGTAAAAGTAATGAAGCTAGATCTCTCTCTCATCCTGTACAAAAATCAACTCCAAATGAATCCAAGACTTTAATGTGAGCCCCCAAACTCTGAAATAAAGAAAAAGTGTAGAAAACACTTCAAGATAGAGGCATAAGAACTTTCTGAATAAGACTCTGATGGCTCAGGAATAAGACCAACAACCAACAGATGGGACCCTCATGGAATTACAGAACTTCTGAATAGAAAATAAACTGTTAATCAAGTGAAGAGACAACCTACAAAAGTAGAGAAAATCTTGGCCAGCTATACATTTGACAGAGGCCTAATATCTAAATTATATTTTAAAAAAAAAACCTTCAAAATACTGATTAAAAAAAAATCAGCCGAAACAATGGGTTAATTGAAGTATATAGGCAGATTTCAAAATATAAAATACATAAGGCCAAAAAAACCTGAGAGATGTTCGAACTCACTCAGCCACCAGAGAAACTAATTGAAACTCCTTTCAATCCCAATGGCAGTAATTAAGACGCCAACAAGCACCGGTGAGGCTGTGGACAAAAGGGAACCTTCATACATTGTTGGTGGGAAAGTAAACTAGCCCAGCAATGGGAGCAGTATGACAGTCCCTCAAAAACCTAAAATTAGATCTACCATACAACCCAGCTATGTCACTCCTGTGAATTTACTCCGAGGATTCCAAATCACCATATACAGAGACGCCAGCACACCAATGCTCATTTCAACACTATTTACAATAGCTAAGTTATTGAACTAACCTAGGCATCATCAGCAAGCAACAGAGAAACAGATAAACATTATGTGGCACATAGTGACAATCAAAATTCTTTTAGCCATAAATAATAAGCCCTCTGAAGGAAAATGGGTGCAAACGTGGACAATCATATTAAACAAATTAAATCTGTCTCAGAAACTAAGTATTTGTGTTTTATCACATTTATGGCTCCTAGATTTTATAATCTAGAAACATAAAATCTATAGATACATAAGATGTATGTATACATGTAGAGGGAAGCTGTCTAGGGGAAGAAAGGGAAGTAAGTAATGGGAGGGCTAAGAAGGGGCACACATGGGGATGGGAGAACATATACTTGATGTACAATACATAGTTGTATGGAAATGTCCTCATCTAACGACAGTACCATCTATAAGGAACATACACAATGAAAAATTTAAACATCAAAGAGAGGGGCTGCAGAGTTGGCTCAGTGGTTAAGAGAGCTTGTTACTCTCAGAGGTCCTGGGTTCAGTTCCCAGCACCCACGAGGCAACTTCATAACTACCTGAGCCTCCAGTTCCAGGGGATCCAATACTCTCTTTCTAAGTAAGCTCCATGGTCTGTTGCATATCTGTGGTACACCTAAACTCACTTGTACATATACAAATAAAATAAACAAACCTTTTTTAAAAATTAAAAGGAAAATTGTTAAATTGGAAAGAGAAAATAAAGATTTATAATGAAAAAGATCTTGGGAATAAAGTGGGAAGAAATGAAACCAACACAATAGTTTGGTGCCCTTAAGTATTTCTGGGAAGCAGAAAGTGAAGTGATCTTCCAAAACCAAAGGAATGGGAATAAGGTATAGGGTGAAGAGGAGGGAACAGTGGGGTAAAGTCGCTGGGTAACTTTTTACCAGACGTGGTAGAACCATCTGTCTGATCACAACACAATCAGGAATCATGGAAAAACAATTCACACCAGACCAAAAAAAAAAAAAAAACAGAAGCTAAGAAATCATTTTTTTCTACAGCTGGCATACACACAAATTGTGCCACTCATAAGCCTAGAAAATCCAGATCTCAAGATGTAGCTCAGCAATAGAATACTTTCCTATCATATACAAGCCCTTGGTTTGGTCTCCTGCACCAAAAACAAACAAGACAGACAGTAACTAGAGAATCCAGGTCTGCTGGGAACTGTTATTACTCTACTGGTAATCTCAAAGACAATAACCACAATAATCTTTTTTTTTTTTAAATTTTATTTAAATAACTTTTTCCCATTCATTTTACATACCGTCCACAGTTTTCCCTCCCTCCTCTCCTCCTGTTGTGTCCTGTCGTTGTCCCCACCTCACACTCCCACTCCCCTCCCTCGCAGCCAACTCTGACCCCATCTCCATTCAGAAAGGGGCAGGCCTCCCATGGGCTTGAAGAAAGCATGGCCACAATAATCTTTCTAATTGTTCTTACTTTTAGGAGACGTGCTCCATGGTCAAAGGAAGCACTAGGGTTCAAGTATACAATTGTTGCATAATTCCTAATTGGCCTTATAATAAAACTAAGATATTGGGGTAAATGCTGAAAGATCAGAGGAAACAAGCCATAGCCACTTCTCACATTGCCAACTCCTTAGCCGAAAGAGGAAGATTCTGTTTCCACCAATCCTCAGACTGAATGCCTTTGACTCCTCAGCCAAAAGGGGGCCGAACTCCTGTCTCTTCCCACCTTATATTCCTTTCTCTGCCCAGCCATATTACCTCCTGTCTCAATCTTCCTAGTACTGGGATTAAAGGTGTGTGCCACCACTGCCTTGCTCTGTTTTTCTTTTAGACTGGATTAATCTCATGTAGTCCAGGGTGGCTTTGAACTCACAGAGATCCAATCGGATGGATCTCTGCCTCCCGAGTGCTAGGATTAAAGGCGTGTGCCACCACTGCCTGGCCTCTATGTTTAATCTAGTGGCTGGCTTTGTCCTCTGATCTTCAGGCAAATTTTATTTATTAGAGTACAAACAAAATATCACCACATACAATTCTTAATATGGTAGCTTTCTAGGAAACCTCAAATAGTAAACATCTTTAACTTCCTGTAACTGAAAAGACTTCCCAAGATATGTAGGCTATTATGAAACACGGTATTTTGACTACACATAATGAAATTTTTAGAAATGGAAGTAGATTGGGGATAGAGAGCACTGTGGGTAAAGTACTATCTATGTCTAAGTCTAGATTCCTACATAAAGCCTGACACAGCAGCCATATCTGTCTGTGATCATAGCAGCCTTATAGAGACATCAGTGGCGGAAACAGAGAAATCCCTGAAAGCTAGATCAACAAGCCTGGTGTATACAATGAGACTTGGGTCTCAAATAAGGTGGAAAGTAAGAACTGACACCTAAAGTTCTCTGACACATGTCACTAGTGTCTCTACTCACAAATATACACAAAGGGACAAAGGAAGGGAAGGAGGGGGGCATTTAAAAATTAAGCCACAATCAAGCTTTTCATTTTATGAGTGAGTCCAGTTATAGAAATAAAAGAGCAGAATAAAAGTTGGTCCTTAATATGTGGCTAGCTTTATAAATTTTATACACTTGTATGTCCAATACTTTGTAATACACAATCACCTTTAATTCTCAAAATAATTCCATGTTATTCAGTACATATATATTTGCTGTGGATGATTGATTGATAAATAAAACACTGATTGGCCAGTAGCCAGGCAGGAAGTATAGGAGGAACTAGCAGAGAGGAGAATTGAGAGAACAGGAAGGCGGAGAGGAGGAGACACCAGCCTGCCATCCAGGGAGCATCATGTAAAGGCAGCAGGTAAAGCCATGGCAACACATGGCGACATATAGATTAACAGAAACAGGCTAAGTATAAGAGTAAGAGCTAGACAATGGTAGGCCTGAGCTAATGGCCAAGCAGTTTAAATAATATAAGCGTCTGTATGTTTATAAGTGGGCTATGAGACTGCCGGGGCTTGGCGGGAGCTGGAGAGAAACTCTCCAGCTACATATTGAGTGTTATGTCATTGAGTGTTATGTCTCCCAGGTCCTAACCTGGGCCTGGGGATATAGTCATAAATAAGACTACAACCTCTACCAAAATTCTTTTTTTTTTTTTTTTTTAAATTGTATCCTATTTTATTACTGTCTTAGTTAGGGTTTCTATTGCTGCTAAGAAACATCATGACCAAAAAGCAAGTTGGGCAGGAAAGGGTTTATTTGGCTTACACTTCCATATTGTTGTTCATCATAGAAGGAAGTCAGGACAGGAACTCAAACAGGGCAGGAACCTTGAGGCAGGAGCTGATATAGAAGCCATGGAGGGGTGCTGCTTACTGGCTTGCTTCCCATGGCTTGCTCAGCCTGCTTTCTTGAATCCAGGACCACCAGTCCAAGGATGGTACCACCCACAAAGGGCTGGGCCCTCTCATATCAATCACTAATTAAGAAAATGCCTACAGGTGGGGAGGCATTTTCTCAAATGAGGTTCCCTCCTTTCCGATTACTCTAGCTTTTATCAAGTTGCCATAAGACTAGCCAGCACAATTACTTAGCTACATTTTAATGAGGATAAGCAACTTTTTTAATGGAGTCTGACACAGAAGGTAGCAGATACAGGATTTATATTTAAGTATGTTAGATCTCAAGTACATAGCTTGAATCAAACTCAATTCTAGCATATAAAACTGCTGCTCAACAGTAGAGGGAAGTAACAGTAATGCTTGGGAATGTCAAATATTTTCCCACTTTGTGTACACTATTGCCCTCACTTAGAAAACTCTTCTACCGCTTCACCTTCCATTCATTTCATACAGCTCAACTGAAAGAAATATGGAGACTGGAGTGGGGCAATGTCTGCCAGTTATTCTACTCAGGTTTTTAAATCTCCTTATGAGTGATATTTGTACACAGTTTTCTGCCACTGTCTTCGTCTGGCTTTGATATTTAAGGTACTTGCTGGTCTGGGAATGACTTGGGTATTGTTTCCTCTTCTCTGAAAGCTCGACAAGGACTGACGTTGTTAGCTCTTTGACTGTTGGGTAGGCTCAGCTACAAAGACATTGATTACTCATTCACTCTCCTTATTTGTTATAGATCAACTCAGAATTTGTTTCTCCCATGATTCACTCTTGTTAGCTTTTATTTTCCAGGAATCAGTCCTGTTCTTAGAGAGAATATATCTAATGTGCTGGTGCATAACTGTTCGCAGTGCTCTTTTATTTCTACACCAGTGTCCACAACAGGCATTAATCAAATGTCTAAAATGTGGAAGCAACTGAGTACTAACCAAAGGATAAGCAAAAAAGTAAGGAAACAAAATAAAAATGTAACACATGTAGTTCTACCCTGTCTAACAATGTTCCAGTCAATGCCTGGCTGCATATGTAACAGTGGTCCTTAAGATAAAGGAGCTGAAATGTTCCTAGTGTGTTCCTAGCCTTTGATTTTATAACAGCTCTAGTGCAATGTACTATTCATGGGTTTGTGATACCACTGTAAACAAACCCACTGAACTGCCAATCATATAAAAATATAGCAATACAATTATATACAGTAGATAATATCTGATAATAAACCACTATAACTTGTTTACATATTAATTATACTATACTTCAAAACATTATTTTAGAATGTACTGTTTCTACATATGTGCATTTTTTTTTAAGCTTAGAACTATGGCCGAGCAATGACGCATGCCTTTAATCCCAGCACCCAGGAGGCAGAGCCAGGTGGATCTCTGTGAGTTTGAGGCCAGCCTGGGCTACCAAGTGAGTTCCAGGACAGGCTCCAAAGCTACACAGAGACACCCCGTCTCGAAAAACCAAAAGAAAAAAAGAAAAAAAAAAAGGAATTGGAGAGCTGGCTCAGCAGTTAAGACCTCTTGCTTATCTTACAGAGGATTCAAGTTTAGTTTTCAAACATCCCAGTCAGGATCACTCAAGCTTGAGGCCAGAGAACATGGATGTGGGCACATACATACACACCTACCACATACCTACCACACCATTTATAGATAATATTGTTTTTTACTTTATTTACTTACTTATTGGGGAAGGAGTGTCTGTGTCGTGGCATACATGTGGATGCGACAGGACATCTCAGGAGCAGGTTCTCTATTTTGTGGGTCCCAGAGATGGAATTCAGATCAGGCCTAGCAGCAAGTGCCCTACACTGAGCAATCCTGTTGGCCACGCCTAGATTCTTTACCTACTGAAATCTTATAGGAAAGGAAAAATCTATACATGAATATAGACAGCAATCTATACTCAACCACCAGAAACAATCCACTTCTGAGAAGCAAAGGGTTAAATAAACTGTAACATAAATTAAATGGAACACTAATTCTCAACATAAAGAAACAGAACTATTGATACATCCAATACTCAGTCTCAAAGTGAGTCCCAAAAGTCATAATGTGAAGACTCCAGAAAGTTTGAGGCCAGCATGGTCTACATAGTGAGACCCAGGAGGGAGAAAGGAGGGATGGGAGAGGAGGAGGGGATGCAGGCTAGCTGGCTGAGGAGAGAGAAAAGACAAATGAGAGCAGGAATGCTGTGACAGGAAGAGACGGAACTACCGTGAACAATCTGTGATGAGAGAGAGAAAGTAATAGAAGACAGACATAAAATGGGCTGACTGGGTGGCACTAGGGGATGGGGAAGAGACAGGAGGCCTAGGAAACCAAAAATTAGACCACAAATTAAGTCAAAACCCTAGGGGCACAGTAAAGGAACAATTTTTACATGCATATTTAAGAAAGTGATAGGCACAACAAAAAGGGTGGCGTTAACAGAACTGTAGCATTCTTAAAGATAGGTTTTACATATTTAACTGAACTTCACAATGATCTCTCCCATTAAGAAATACTCTTCCTAGCAAGATAAGGTGGCACATATCTGTGATCCCAACATACAGGAGGCTAAAGCAGAAGGATCACGAGTTTGGGGTCAGCTAGAGCTATACAACAAGACCTTGTCTCACGAATATTCCTCCATTACATAGGCACTGGGTTCACACAAAGTAGCAGCTAGATCTTGGGTGCAGTGTCCATCCTGAGTAATAGCCCATGGTATAGATGTACCAGTTCCCCATTTGTCTACCCAAAACCACAACCTGCTCCCTGTTTGAGGCAACTGTGAAGAGATGCTATTCACATACACACACAGGTGTTGGGACAAATTTAAGTTGTCATTTCATTAGTACAAACATCTACAAATGTGAATGTAAGTGTATTTTATAATGGGGTGTTTTCTCTACTTTTTCAACATTTCAACTTTATCTATCTATCTATCTATCTATCTATCTATCTATCTATCTATTTTCTGGGATTAAAGGCATGTGCCACTACCACCTGGTTGATACTTTTTAAGAGAATAAAACTGCCAGAAATATATGTATATTTTACTTCACTTAACCACCTTAAAAGTCTTCCCTAAAGCTGTAAATAAGCATTTACCTCTCAACTCTAATTGATGATGTATATGTGAAGTCTGTGATGTTAGCAACTTCATTTTCGATACATAATAAAGTGAGCTGAAGCCAGACTGGGTAGCATACCTAGGTGCCCAGCTATGGTGGAAGGCCTAGGCAGAAAGATCATTTGCACCAAGGACTTCAAGAGCAGCCTAGGTATGTAACACGACTCCACCCCATGAAGAAAGTAAACTAGATAAAGCCATCAGAAGAGCAGATCAACAGGTATGTGACAGATGTATGGCTGTGATGATACAACTGAACTGATCTGGATGTCTGACAGTTTCTATCAGTGTCATGGAAGAAGTACAGTATAGTTTAGGACAGTAACATGCAGCTACTGACACCACTACAAGCACAATAAATCCCAATGCAACCAATAAATACTTCTGAAAGTTAATTCCAGTCTCCTAAACCAGGAACCACCTTAATAAAAGACACATGTTGAAGAAAAAAAAGCCTTAAAATCTCTATTATAAAATCTGAGTACTACAAATTACTGAATAATTACCTAATTTAAAAACATCTATTGTACTTAAATTTACAGTCCAAATAGAAAATACCAACTTTGAGTTTCTAGTCCAGCATGTAATTTGCTTGGAAATCACCACTCAGACTTAATCAAAAAGCTGACCAAACTGAAAGTCAACAACTCTCCTAAGATCTACCAGAATAGTGATGTTGCAGAGTAAACCACTGTCCCCAAAATTAGAGACAGACAAGTTACATGCAGAGGATCACAATTTACTAGAGCAGAAACCTATGAGTAAAACTCTTCAGCAACCAGTGCCAGGACAAAGAAGCAAACTTGAACTGCAATCAACAAAAAGCACCCTAAAGAATGGAGAGAGGCTCAGCCGTTCAAGGCTAGGCTCACCACCAGACAACCAGTACCCTCATGCTTCCCGAAAGGAGTGTATGGGAAAGGAGGAGCCATTCTGAAATATGCCAGACCTTTTCTTTTGGAGTATGTGGAAACAACTTGATCTCACTTAGCCCAAGTTGGCCCTGAACTCATGGCAATCTTTCTGTCTAAGTATAGGTTTACACAACACCCAACAAGAGCATTATTTTCTTCTTTAATAAGGCCTACCTTCAAGAGAAACTATTTACCAGAGGCGAACCCACAGGGATTTTATCAGAGCCCAAGTGACCTGGAAAAGGGGAATGGCTATATCCTTGCAGAAGGAAGCTAGCTAATCCCGCCCCTTTTAGAAAAGAAGTATCCAGCTACAGCCTACACCAAGAAATACATGATTTAAATTGCAGAAAACACTAAAAATTCTTTCAAAGATCTATGGGGAAAGACTCTTTGCTATGGAAAAACAAAGAATTACATTCAATATCTTTAAAAAAAAAAGATTAATTTTTACATGCACTGGTGTTTTGCCTGCATGTATGTCTGTGCAAGGGTGCTAGATCCCCTGAAACTGGAGCTACACACAGCAGTGAGCTGCCATGTGGTTGCTGGGAATTGAACCTGGGTCCTCTGGAACAGCAGCCGGTGCTCCTAACTGCTGAGCCATCTCTCCAGCCCACATTCAATATCTTCTGAAAACCCAGAAAACTAAGAATAATAAAGTATTGGGGAGGGAAGGTGTTCAACACAACTAGAATTCTACATCCTAAGAAATTGTTCTTCAAATGGATGGGAGTCAGAGACATGAATCAGTAGGTGTAGGAACTTGCTTCCAAACCAGATGACCTGAGTTTTAATTCCCAGGCCCCACATGGTAGAAAGAAATCACTCCCATAAGAACACACACACACACACACACACACACACACACACACACACACACACTCTCTCTCTCTCTCTCTCTCTCTCTCTCTCTCTCTCTCACTATATGTAATTTAATTTTTTTCAGTGAGGAAGACAGCCCGTCTTAAACAAACATTTGAGGAAATGTTGCATGAAACACTGCCTTCGTGCTTATGCTCACCAACTCATTCTAGCAGATCTGGAAGGCTATTAAAATAATACAGAATTCAACCAAATAATTTGGTTTTGATAGGCTAGCTCTTCATTTATTACATCCCTCTGTAATTTTTAATCTTCAACACCTCTTGTCAACTTTCAGTCATTTATCTAGGCCTTCAAAATCTTACCAATGGGACCTCAGAGTCAGACATAAAATTAAATTCAGAAACCCTGTCTTGAAAAACAAAAAACAAAAAAATTACATTCAAAGATTCTGGTAAGATCTTTATTCTAGAAACCCTTTCCAATCAAACACATACTTTCTTTTTGAAGACCAACCAACTCTTCCCATTCCTAGTCCACTAGTTTTTAAAAAAGAAAGACGCAGATAGACCTCTATGAGTTTGAGGCCAAGGCCAGCCTCGTCTACACAGCAAATTCCAGGCCAGCAAAGACTACACAGATACTGCTCTGGAGAGGAAAGAGAGGGCAGGGAGAGGGAGAGGAGAGGAGAGTTACTGGAAGTTATAAACTTTTGTGGGTAGTGACAGCAATTGATAGAAATGTTGAAAAACAAACAAACAAACAAGAAAACCACTTGGCAAAACTCCAAAAACCTCAACGCACTTAATTCAAGGCAAAGATTTCTTTCCCTTTTAAGCATGGACTACTGGATTGAAATTCTATTTGAACCTCCATAGGTTCAATCACCTTATAAGTCAAGGGTTGTTCTGTAGGGAGGGGAAGAAATGTTCATTTAAATATAATATTCTAGCCAAGCATGGTGGCGGCTTTATACCCAGCAGAGGCAGGAGGATTTCTGTAAGTTTGAAACCAGCCAACAGCCAAGCCAAGGCTATATACAGAGAGAGAGAGAGAGAGACCCTGATCTTCCTTCTTACTATGAGTTAAGGTTTAAAGTTAGGACTTCCAGTGCTAGAGAGAGATGGTTCAGCAGTTAAGAGCACTCACAGACAGCTCGTCCAGAGGACCCAGGTTTGATCTCAGCACCCACATGGTGGTTCACATAAAATAAGAATAAATGTTTTAAAGCCAGGTGTGATGCCATACACCTTCAATCCCAGTACTAGGGAGGCAGAGGGAGGTGGATCTCTGAGTTCAAGGCCAGCCTGGTCTAACAAAGTGAGTTCCAGGACAGCCAGGACAACACAGAGAAATCCTGCCTCAAAATAAATAAATGAATAAATAAATAAATAGATAAATGAATAGATAAATAAATAAATGGATAAAATTTTAAAAATAAAAGATAGGACTTGATACATCCCTAGAAATGTTTATTTAGTTTGATGTTAAATAGTTTAGTTTAGTTCAGTTTAGTTTAGTTTAGCTTGTCTCAAAAACAGAAGGGGAGAGGACATGAGAAAAGGAGAGAGAGCAAGATATTACATGCTTGCAGGTCAAATTCAACTGACAGGACCCTGGTTTGCAATCTCTAGGCTGAAGAACTATTGTGGGTCTGCTATTCATTTTGGGGGGTGGGGGGGTGGAAGATAACTTCCCTCTAGGCAGATACTATTAGTTTTTTCAAATTATACACAATTCAAAGCTTAAAATGCTGCTAAAAGATCTACTTCCAAGAGCTACTATTAAAAAACATTTCTTTTTTTTAAGTTATAGACCTCAGCTATAGTTTCATACTGGTCTTAAATGAAAAAGAAATTTGTTTTTAAATTCACAATTACTCAAGAAAAGTATTTTCTTGTACCTAGAGAAGTATGACACTTAACATTCACAGAGCACCAACAACATGCAACATTAGCAAGTGTGGTAATGTGAATAAAAATGCCCCCCCCCATAGGCCCATAGAGAGTGAATACTATGAGATGTGGCCTTATTGGAGTGAATGTGGCCTTGTTGGAGGAAGTGTGTCATTGGGGGTGGGCTTTGAGAGATCTGATGCTCAAGGCACACCCAGTGTGGCATTCTCTTCCTGCTGCCTGTCAATCCAGATGTAGATCTCTCAACTCCTCCAGCACCATGTCTGCCTGCATGAGGTTATGTCCTTCCCACCATGCCGATAATGGACTAAACCTCTGAAACTGTAAGCTGGCCCTAATTAAGTGTTCTTTATTTATGAGAGCTGCCATGGTCATGGTGTCTCTTCACAGCAATTGAAACTCGAAGACAGCAAGCACTTTCCCTTTATACTTAAGCAAGGCAAGCCCTGTGGTCTGCTCCTAATCTCATTTACAGATGACCTTCAATAGTTCTCAAAGCTCAGTTTTTATCCAGCAGAAACAATGTTTAGGCTTGCCTTTGACAGGTTTCATCAATCAAGAATGAGTACAATCATCTTATATCACAATATCAAAAAAATGCCAAGTAATGGTTCTGAAGGGCAATGTTCTCTGAAATGGGGGAACAGGGGGCCTGCAGGGACCTAAAACCTTCAATTTTCTGATTTTACTTCTCTTCTCTGATCATTAATTTAGTCAGCTACTGACTCATGTAAAATTGAAGTCAGTTCTTATTTTTGGCTAAAAAGTTCCTTTCCTGGGTCTCTTAAGAAAGCTTTGAACAATCAGACTACAACACACAAAACCAGGGAGGCTACATAGCAGGGGGGACCCTAGGATGACTGTGGCTTAGAGTAAGTTTGGGTTTTACTCAATCACTGGACAAGCTTCAGTGAAACATTTCACTATCAGGATAAGAATTTGTACTGTATCAAGTTGATGAAAGAAAGAGAGGGAGGGAGGGAGAGAGGGAGGGAGGGAGGGAGGGAGGAGAGGGAGAGAGAGAGAGAGAGAGAGAGAGAGAGAGAGAGAGAGAGAGAGAGAGAGAGCGCAAGCAAGCAGAAAACAAAACAAAAAATCCATGTTTTAGGGGCTGGAGAGATGGCTCAGCTGTTAAGAGCCCTGGCTGCTCTTCCAGAGGACCTATGTTTGAGTCCTAGTACCTACATAACAGCTCACAGCTGTCTATAACTCCAGTTCCAGGGGAACCAGCACCCTCTTCCGGCCTCCTTGGGCATCAGGCACATAAGTGTTACACACACACATGCAGGCAAAACATCCATGTACATAAAATAAAAACTTAAAACTTCAAAAAAAAAAAAAGAAGAAGAAAGCTTTGGAAAAACCAAAGCTTTTGAAATTATTATTAATATTTTAAAATTATTATTAATATAATTAAAGAGGACCAAAAAAGAAAAGAGAAAAAGATAAAGAAAAAAAGCATTGACTGCTGCCACAAAGAAATTACTGAGTACATGCGCCAGGCAAGGCTTCTAACACAATGCCTAAGTAAGACATCCCACTTACCTGATGCTTACTAAGTTGAAAACATGGAATTGGTCTCAAAGAAACAGGTATATAAGCTATAACTTATTCCAATTGTGATAAGTCCAGCAGAGGAGGTTGAAAACAGGGCGCTCAAGTTGCTAGGCAACTTAAAGAATGAAGAAAAAAAAAGCCTTCTCAAATTCCAAAAAAACATCTTTAAAAGAAAGCCTAAACAAAAAAGGAGCTATCGATCCATCTCATAGTTATTAAACATATCATACATTTAAAGTGTCCAATATGTGCAATGTAAGCCCAAAGGAGAAAGAGGTATGCGTGAACTTTCTCTTCCACAATGTAGCTGCCTCTCACTTTCCTTAAATGTTTGCTAATACCTAAGCGGCCATATAATTTTAAAAACTCACAATGATAAAATAGCTGGCATACGGTGAGTTTATAAACAGTAACTAGTTCATTATTTAAAATCTAATCAGAAATGCAAGATAAATAATAAGAGAGTACACACAGGCATTATAACCTACAGAAGCACAGAGAGACAGGCACAGTGACACATGCCTCTAGTCCTAGTACTTGGGAGGTAGAGGCAGGTGGATCTCTGTGAATTTAAGGACAACCTGGTCTACAGAATGAGTTCTAGGCCAGCCAGAGCTGCATAGTTAGACCCTGTCACAAAATAATAACAGCAACAACAAAACAAAAGCATAAAGAAGAAAGAAGTGAGGTCTTCATGGAGGAGGTGGCTGGGACTTAGCAGACAAGGCGGGACAGGCAGAGGATAGACAAGTCTAGAGGAGAACTGGAACCTCAACAAAGAAGAGTCAAGTATCACAGCATAGTACTGAGCACACAAAAAGCAGTATTTTAGAATATGATAAGCTAGGGAGAACATACACTGCATGAGATTGGCAAAACAGGACACCAAGTTCAACGCACAGCCACTACTTTTTAAATTTTGATTATTCTTAGCACCCATGTATGTACACACGTGATGTGTTAGTGTGTGCATGTGTGTGTACACACGTGGGGGCTGAGAACAACTTTCAGAGAGCCTTCTACTGTGAGATCTGGAGATCAAAATTAGGCCAGATTTGCAAAGCAAGCACTTTTACCAGATAAGCCATACCTCTGGCTCCACTAGCTTCTACTGACTGTACCTTTTCTCTTCCAGAGGAAAGTATTCTAAGACAAGACAATATTCTGTTAAGAAAACATAGCACTTGGGCAGGGCAAATAGCTTAGGTTAGAGCGCCAGCTATCATGAAAAGAAATGGCAGTGGGGGAGGGGGTATATAATACTACTATCAAAATGCTAAACAGATATAAATGACATCTGATATAATTATTAACTTCTATGACTTTCTTCAGATTATTAAGCAAACTGACAGATTAAAATGACATAGACATAAGGAAAAATTATTTTCTTAATGGATGGTAGTGTTTAGAGATGTAAACACCTTATATATAAATAAACCTCTTAAACCCTCAGAAATAAAAACAGTTGCATACAGACATGTTTATAAAGTGCATTCATGTTTTAATAAAACATGATTAAAAATTTTTGAAAAGCTGATACTCTAAAATTTTGATGAAAATATCAAAAAGTCAAATTATAACTCAGAATGGTGCAGAAGACTTTTAGTAACTGTTTATGTGAAAGCACTCTCAAGTCTTCATTATCTGCAACATCAGGGAACTGATCAAAAGTAGTGCGACTGCTGTGGGGACTTTTAATGGGTCTAAAATACAAACAATCCAATTCATTCAAGTTTATTTTAGGCCAAGAGTCACGTTTTCTTCAAAATATAACTCTAAATTTATTCCTTATCGACTACAGTTAAGTTTTTAGTTTGAGGCTAAAATCTTTTAGGCTTCTCAAGGACTGTACCATTTTTTAAAACAACTCTGCCTGGTCAAAAAAAATCTTTTTGCTACATGTGAAATTATATAAAAGGCCTTTGAATGAAAAAGCAGCGACCTGACAAATCCTGGGGTAAGTGGTCAGTCTGGAGGCTGTCAGGAAGGGATTCTCTTGCCCCCCAAGTGGGGGTAGGGTGGGGACTGAAGCAACCACATACCCTAGGCTGGCTCACACTAGCCATGAACAAAGAATGTGTAACGTGATCACTTTTCCTTCACAGCAACAACCAGGAGTAATTTAACCTCTCGGCATCTTTGTGCAGTTAATGGAAGGAAAGGATTTACTCACTATTACCACCTAAGGGGGAAAAATCCAATCACAGTTTTAAAAGTGGGTTTTGTTTAACATGTAGTAGTATTTGGAAGTCAAATGTTGGGTACCTAGACAGCCAATTACAAATGAAGACTTGGCTAGTTGAGTAGACTCCATTATGCAAGATTACAAAGGCAACTAGTTTTAAGAACAATTAGTCTTACTCATCCAACATGGTTTTAGTATTGATTTTGCTTCTACAATGAAGACAGCAGTAATTAGCTCCTAAGAAGTCTTCAGAAAAGGAAGTAATTAACATTTTTAAGTTTAGATACATCTGAATTGTCTGTCAGTCTAGTTACTAAAAGAATCGGTTAAGTTTTTGGTTTTTTGCTTTGTTTTTTGGTTTTTCAAAACATGTTTTCTCTGTGTAGACCTGGCTGTCCTGGAACTCACTCTGTAGACCAGGCTGGCCTCAAACTCACAGAAATCCACCTGCCTCTGATTTCCCAGTGCTGGGATTAAGGAATACACCACCAGCACTCAGCAGAATCATGCAAACTGTATACTTTTAATTTTTAATCAACTTTCATTTGCCTTAATAAAGGAGATAAGTGAATCTGAAAATGTGATAAAGGGTAAGGAAAACCTTGCTAGCCAAAGATGTAATGAATTTTCTCAACACTGACAAAAAAAAATCTTAAAGCTTTCTAACAAAATGTTAAAAGTACTTCTTCATGCATGACTTAATCAATCCTCACAACTCTTTGAGTTAGGTAGGTCACATACTTTTATTTAAGACAAACACAAGAATTTGGTAGGGCGACTCTGAACTTTAGTCTATAGTGCACACATGCTGGAAAGCAGTGCCATGTTCTTTTACCAGTGACATCAGTGACCTAAGTGCCCCAAGTCACAGTGCTAGCGGGCATACAGCAGGACGAGCCAATCGGATTCTAGCTGCACTATATTCATCTTTATCAAAATAAATAAAGCAAAGAGGTCAAAGTTATGTGGCAAACTAAAAACGAAGTATGGTAGCTAATGATGGCTGCTGAAAAAGATGTTCCATCCTAATCCTTGGAACCTGTGAATGTATTACTTAAAATGGCAAAACAGACAGCAAGCATATTTATACAGTGCATTCAAGTTTTAGTAACAAAAAATTATTTAAATGATTAAAGATTTTGAAAAATTGATACTCTAAAACTAGGCAGGGAAAAACATCAAAAAGTCAAATTACAACTCAGAATTATGCAGAAGATTTTTAGTAACTGTTTATTTGACTACAAAATTTGAGGTAGGGAGAGTACCCATGTAACTGCTTGAGTTCCCAAAAGTGGGAATACCTTTTCGCATTCTGGGAAAAGAATGAGAAGGCAAAGGTCTGAGACATGAGAGCTTGCTGACTGTGAAGATAAGCAAGCAATGTAGCCAGTCTCTAAAGGCTGGAAAAGGTACAGTACTAGATAGCCTCTTAGAACTTCCAAAAGGAACACAACCCTGAAGACACCTCCATCTAGACTGGTGAGACATAGGTTGTTGGACTTGTGCCCTATGGAACTAGGTGTTTAGTTCCAAATCAGTATGCCTGTGCTAAACTGTTATAGTAATAGAAAACTAACAAATCAATCATACTACATAATTGGTTGTTTTGTATTTTCAACTATTGTCTTACAGTATTTTTTTAGCAATCAGTCAATTAAAAGAATACATTACTCAGAAAATCAGAAGTCTTGTCTTTGTCCAGATAAAATAAAAATACAAATATTGTTCACTATATAACTATGTACTATTTTAGCCCAAAGGCCAAGAACTGATTCATTATATGACAAAATGTAATTTTGTTGCTTAGTGATATTCTGGGTCAACGCTCTGCTTTTGAAACTTTACTATCCTACTGCTACCAAACACAAACCCTGAAAAAGCAAAACACAGAACTCATTCCTTTGCAGAGAGAGAATATGAATATACCAGGGAATGTAACTGGCTCAAGCGGCCCCAACAGGTTCAGTCATCCACCCAACATATCAATTAAAGAGGCAAGTAATAGTGAAAAGCAGAGATCTAGTCAATGTGTTGGGAAGAGAAATAAAAGAGTTCAATGATCCCAATTTCGCCTTGGGGAACTAACAAGAGCTTTAGGTTTAACTGAGGGAGCACTGGAGCAAGGAGGAAGGGGGTTTGAATAATTAGCAGTCTTGTCCCCATGATCACTGTTTCAGCTCTTTCAGGTACTGCAAAGTGGACCATTATTATGGCTGGAGAGGACAAGTTCCTTCTCAGGAAATGATCCAAGACACAGCCTCACTGTCGTGGGTAAATGTCCTGCAAGGTATGCAGCTACTGGAATCCTAGGTGACTGCAACCCTAAGGCAAGGACTTGTATCTGTGCTTTCATCCTTCAAGTGGATAGGCTGACACCACATCCTTAGTGAAGATCCCGCTTGTGCAGTCAGGCATGAGGCTGACCTGAAATACAGGAAACTCAAAATGAAGGCAGAAGGGATAAAAAGGCTAGGGTAATTACTCCCTCCTTTTAGCTAGCCTATGGACCCAAATGGGGAGTATCAAGACTTCTTTTGTTAAAAAACAAACAAACAAACAAACAAAAAAACCTTGTAAGTGCATAAAAGCACCTAAAACAGCCGGAGGGGGGAAAAAAAAACAGTGCAGTGACAATCAAAAACAATGGGGTCAGAAAACTGAGATGGAGAACATCTGCAAACAGTGAGGGGATGGACTGACGGCAGAATGTGCAACACTAAAGTGGTTCAGAAACTGTGTGCCTAGAAACAGTGATACACAAGTAAAGTGAATAAGTGTGTCCACTTGGTGTCCACACTGTCATTACTCCACTTACACGTGGGGAAACAGAGCACACAACATTACATAATTTTTCAGGGTCACACAGCTAAGAAGTAACAAAGAGCACTCAAATCCAGATGTTCTGAATCCAATCCTTAGTACTAGAAAGAGAAAGGAAGCCAGGAATTGTAGCACACCTTTAATCCTAGCACTCAGGAGGCAGAGGCAGGCAGGTTATCTCTAAATTAGAGGCCAGCCTGGTCTACAAAGTGAGTTCCAAGACAGCCAGGAGTACACAGAGAAACCCTGTCTCAAACAAAACAAAACAAAAAAAGCAAAGCAAAACAAAAAAGGGAGAGAGTGAGGGAGTGAGGGAGGGAGGGAGGGGGGGATATGAGGAGCGGGGAGGGAAGGAGAGAAAGAGGAAGGGGAGCCTTCGGGCTTACACCTTTAGTTCACTTTACCAGCTGCTCTAGTTATGCTAGTAACGCCTTCAGGCAGAACAAGAATCATTTCCTACCTCAAGTATAAGGCAGCTGCATGCAAAGCACTTACCGAAACACCTGACATGGGCGACTCACTTGATGAACACTGAGGAGCACTAATGACAGGGGCTGCCCTAGACAGTTCTCCTATCTGACTTTAGTTAACTCTCCTGAGAGCTCAGTGAGCTGGGTCACTGTTTTTACAGATGGAAAAGCTCAGGTTAAGGTTATATAACCATGAAGCAACAGAATTCCAAACATTTGACCTTCACTGGCCTTAACTTTTTTCATTTGTGTATTCAACTGCAAAACCCTATACAAGCCTTCTCACATTGTGTGTATTCTATATGGTGTTTGATGGTATGAGTGTATGTGTAAATGCAGATGCATGTTTCTTGGATTGCTCTATCTCCCCCCGCCCCAACCCCCCCACCCCACCCCCCGCCCAGACAGGGTTTCTCTGTGTAGTTTTGGTGCCTGTCCTGGATCTCACTCGCTCTGTAGACCAGGCTGGCCTCAAACTCAGACATCTGCCTGGCTCTGCTTCCCAAGTGCTGGGATTAAAGGCGTGTGCCACCGCTGCCCGGCTCTCTTCTATTTTTATTTGAAGTTTTTAAAAAAATCTTTGACTACATTATTTATGTATTCATTATGACTGTGTGCATGAGTACCATGGTGTGCTTGTGGAAGTGAAAAGACTTTTTGGATAGAGTCCGTTCTCTCCTTCCACCATGTGGGTCCTACAAATTGACCTCAGGTCATCAACCTTGATGACCAGTGATTTTACCCACTGCGCTATATTGTTGGCTCTCTTTGGTTATTTTTTTTGGAAAGCAGCAAGGAAACTTCAAAAGCAGAGTAACAGTGAGGCCAGGCTACCTGCGTGAGGAAGTATTCAAAGGCCTCTCTCCCCCTTTATTCTCTCAAAGCGTGTCTCTCAGCTGGCTGAGCCTCCATTTTCAACTACATTAGCTGACCGGTCAGCCCCAGGTGCCCATCTCCCTCATCTGTACCACCATGTACACCCCCATACACGGAGCACTGACACTACATGACCACTGTCAGGCTTTCATGGGTCCTCACACTCGTGCAGCAGGCATTTGACCCAAAGAACCATCTCCTAGCTCCCTTACAGATTTTTATGTTGACCTTAAAATTCTCTATAGTTTGGATAAATATAAAAAAAGACTCATCACAGCATCTCATAAATATCGAGTTAAGAAATCCATAGCACTCTTAAAGGTGCTCACCAGAATCAAGCATCATGACTTGACACCCACTAATCCCTTTTAAAATGAAAATTTCACATCACTTTCTTCTACCTTGAATTCATCTTTCCATGACATTTGCCCCACAAATTATTTCTACTGCTTCAAACTCTTACTAACATTCAAAGTGAATATTTTTCAAGTTTAAGTGAAAATCTTTTGTTCTATTTATTTATAAATGGAATTTTTAAGAATTTCTCATAAATTAAGTAAAAATAATTGAAAATTTATTGGGGATTCAATTATTATGATTACTAGCAGTACACTACTAATTTAAGGGACAAATGTTACATAATTTAGTAAGTAACAATGTGAAAACTTTTCACTAAAAATGCATTTCTATGCGATGGGCATGCTATCTTTTAAAATAATGTTGCTAAAGAAAGAGACAGCTTAGCAAATTTACAGAACGAGTTCCAGGGCAGCCAGGGCTATACAGACATACCCATCTCAAAAAAACAAAATCACAACTTTCAAAATCACTTCTGAGTTATGCATTGAAAATTTTAGCATGCTCCACCATTAAATATTTTTTGTTGTTGTCAAGGATTGAACCATTCACATTCACCACTGAACTTATCCCAGCCCTAAAACATTTTTTAATATTTTAGCAGCTAACAATTTATTTCTGAATAACAGACTTGAAAACTTCTTCAGTTTTGTTAGAAGCAAAAATAAGTAAATAATTTTTTTCCATTAAAAGCAAACCAAAGAGTAGGATCACATAACTTTCTTTTTCTTTTTTTCCTTTGTTTTTTGAAACAGAATTTCTCTGTGTAGCTTTGCGCCTTTCTTGGAACTCACTCTGTAACGTAACTTTCTTAATATTAACACCAACGTCAGGAATTGCCATTTTGAGGATTCCTTTTTCTTTGTGTGTGTGTGTGTGTGTGTGTGTGTGTGTGTGTGTGTGTGTACATTGGTGTTTTGCCTGCATATATGCTTGTGTGAGGGTGCCAAACTGGAACTGGGATTACAGACAACTGTAAGCTGCCAAGTGGGTACTGAGAACTGAGTCCAGGTCCTCTGGAAGAGCAGCCAGCTCTTAACTGCTAAGCCATCTCTCCAGATCCAATCAATTTGAGGATTCTTGAGTTTTGCTTCGTTTTTAGAAACATAAAATTCACATAACATAAAATTCCCCCACTTGATAACTATAAGTATATACACAAAAAGATCATTAGTAATTAATTCCAAAACATTTTCACCACCACTCCAGTGCTGTGGGATGGTCTCTATGCGGTGAATGTGTTGCTCTGACTGATTAATAAATAAAGTGCTGATTGGCCAGTAGCCAGGCAGGAAGTATAGGCAGGACAAAGAGAGATAAGAGAATTCTGGGAAGTGGAAGGCTGAGGCAGGGTGATGTTGCCAGCCGCCTCCATGAGAAGATGTTAAGATACCAATAAGCCACGAGCTCTGTAGCAACTTACAGATTAATAGAAATGGGTTAATTTAAGATAGAAGAACTAGATCACAAGAAGCCTGCCACGGCCATACAGTTTGTAAGCAATATAAGTCTCTGTGTTTACTCGGTTGGGTCTGAGCAGCTTCGGGACTGGTGGGTGAGAGAGATTTGTCCTGACCATAGGCCAGGCAGAACTGTAGAAAACTTCAGCTACACTCCCCCCTTGAAACAAAACTCTTCATAGTCCTACTCACCTGCCCACTTACCTCAGTAAGGTATTTTTTTCTTTTCCTGACTTGTCTTTTCCTAACATTTCTTATTAATAAATTCATATAATATGTGGTCTTTTGTGAACAACTTAATTCACTCTGCTTTTCTTTTCTTGCAGGTGAGTGGCTTAGGCAGTCTAGGCTAGCTCTGAACTTCTTCTGAAACTGATAGACTTTGAACTTCTGGTCGCCCTGCCTCCACCTCTCCAGTACTGGGATGACTGGCATGCACTTCCAGACTGGTGTAGTGGGGCCAGAATGGAATGCATGGTGCATGCTGGAATGCATGATGCATGCTGGGCAAGCGCTCTGCCAAGTGAACTACATTCCTAACCCCTGCACAGTGTTTTCAAAGTTAAATCACGCTGTAGCATGTCGGTATTTCATCTTTCACAGGTAATATTTCATTGCCTAGAGCAAGATTGAATTTATTAGGTAATGGATATTCAGGCTGTTTCTACCACTTGGCAGTTATGAAGGAAGTTGCGGACTTTTGTGAACAATTTTTGTTTTGCTTCATGACAAGCCTTACAATATAGACCAGGCCTCAAACTCAAACCCTAGGGCTCATGTGTAGGTTTCTGTGTTCAAGTGTGTTTTACATTCTCTTGGGTGCATACCTAGAAATGAAAACTGCCGGCTACACAGCAATTCTGGGTTTAATATTTCTTCTTTAAAGAAGCTGCTACTTGCCAGGTGTGCACACCTTTAGTCTCAGCACTTGGGAGGCAGAGACAGGGAGATCTCTGTGAGTTTGAGGCCAGCCTGGTCTACAGAGAGAGTTCTAGAACAGGCAGGGCTACACAGAGAAACCCTGTCCTGAAAACCCCAAAAAGAAAGAGGAAAAGGAAGGGGAAAGGAGAAAAGGGGAAAGGAAGGGAAAAAGGAAGGAAGGGGAAGGGAAAAGGAGGAAAGAAAGAGAAGGAAGAGAGGAAGGGAAGGAAGGGAAGGAGAGAGGACGTTAGTTAATTAGTTAGCTAGTTCGTTAGTTGCTACTGTTTCCAAAGCAGCTGCAATATCTTATACTCTCAAATCATTGTCCAAAAATCCCCACTCCCCCAACTCCTCACCAGTACTTAACATCTTCCAAATTATAGAGACCCCAGTAGGCAGACATTATTGTTTTGATCTGCACTTCTCTAATGAGTGAAATTTTCAGACCTAACTGATCATTTGTACATCTTTTGGAGACTTATCAGAAAACTTTGTCTATTTTTAAAAATTTGGTTGTTTTGAAGGCAAATTATTGGTCAGTGTTCTTTATGTATTCTGCGTGTTAAGTTCCTCACCATATACATAATACACAAATATTTTTCTCATTCTGTGGTTTGTCTATACAGTCTCTTGATAGTGGTGTAGCAAGTTCTAATTTTGAAATAATCCACTTTCTGTCTACTTTTTAATGTTGCTGATGCTGTATCTAAGGAACCACTGCCTAATTGAAAACTACAAAGATTTTTACCTGTGCTTTTCTTCTAGGAATTTTTATGGCTTAGTTCTTAAGACATTTTGAGTTCATTTTTCCACATGGTATATAGTAGAAGTCTATCTTTATTTTTGTGTTATTGGATTTTCTATTGTCCCAACTTTGTCCTCTTAGTGTCTTTAGACAGCTTTTTCATCTTGAAGTTTTTCTAAAAGAGGGCAAAATGTACCCAGATAAGAGCAGGAAATGGGAGAAAGATATGTTCCATTCTTCCACGTAATAGGAAAGGTGATGGTGGACAGGAATACAAGAAAGGAGAAACTGCTTGAGAGACTGGTTAAAAATGAAGAAAATGAAGTAAAATTTTAGAAGGTGCACATATCAACTTTAAAAAGCAGAAATTAATTTATTTAAAAGTATTCTGATGTGGGGTAGGGAATGTATCTCAGGACAGTGCATGGCCTGCCTTGCATGTGAAAAAATGCTGGCTTCAATCCCCAATACCACAGGGATGGGAGGGCCTGTTAGCTTTAGTCTCTGATGGTAGCATATACTTATAATTCCAGCCCTTGGAAACTGTAAGACTTCTACAAATCTGAAGTCACCCTAGGCTGCATATGACATTGCTTCAAGGAGGACAAAAAATTGTTTTAGAGAAAGTGTTTTAAAATTCTTTTTCAGATTTACTCATTTTTATTTTACATGTATAATTGCTTTGTCTGCATGTATGTTTGTGTACCACATGCATGTGGGTGCTGGAAACTGAACCTGGGTCCTGTAGAACAATCAGTACTCTTTAAGTGTGAGTCAACTCTCCAGCCCCAGAAGACCTATTTTAATTGCCTATTAAACACCCAAGTGAAATCTAAGTCTGCATTTCCAAGGTGTTCAGGTTATAGGTTAAAGTATAAGCATTACCAAATATGAAAGTATGGACAGTTTCAAAGTCATAATGTCATATAAAATTTCCAAGGAAACCAGTGTAGAGGTTTAAGGACTGGACCCTTGAGGGTCTACTGTCCTGAAAGTTTAGTGTTAAAATAGTGCTTCTAGGAGCAAACTGTTACTAAGTCAAACAAGTCCAGTATGAGAAAGGTTGCTTTCTCAAGGGCTGTTTGGTAGGGTGCTAGGAGCCAAAACCTGATTCAGGTAGGCTCATGAGCAAACAGGAAGAGAAACACTCCAAGTACAGGCTGCAGATAGTACTCTGGTTATCGTCCAGCCCACTCAATAATCTGTTTTCTTCCATACATATACACATATCAACAACCACAAAACTACAGGGATTTCTTTAGGGATGGGGTCACAAGAAAAAAAAGAATAAGCAACAATGAGCAGAGAAAATAGAATCCCAAGAATTGTTTTATGTTTGTCTTGTTATTGCTATTTGGGTTTTTGTTTTTCAGTGAGCAAATGGTCAAGTTTTATTCTTGGCACACCAGAAAGAGGAAGTACAAACTATACCCTCCAAAGTAGAGGGCAGACAGAGATAAGTCAAGTAGCAATCACCAAAAGAACTGCTTTTAATGTGAGAGATAAATAAGTTGGTAAATACAAGTATGCTGGTGTTCAGGTAAGAACTGTCCTACTGAATACAAGCATGAGGGAAGCTATAAGGCTGAAGCTCAGCGGAGTTCTAGGTATTTGCTAAAAGCAAATAATGGTTCACTCCACACCACATGGTAGAGAACAGAGAAGATAACAGGATTGAGTTCTAGATTCCAGGGAGACAGGGATCTGTTAGTACTAGAAGGCAAGAGTCAAAAAGTACCATGTCCAGAATGAAATATTGAAGAGATTACAACTAAGTAATAAGTAACGGACCTTAGGGATGAGTATGGGTGGCTGAGATAAGGCACAAGACACTAGAAGGACAACAAATTCAGAGGCCACAGAAGTGGTGGAAGAAGCACCTACCTGGATGTCAACACCAGGAGAAATTGGAAATAGTATCAGTATCAGAGACAGGACCATACAAGACGCAGTCTTCAAAGGATGAGAGGGGAGTGAGGCAAAGGTCAATGGAAAACTATAAGGAGCAGTAATGACTGGTAGTAATAGCTGATAGATTAAGATATGTTGAAATAAGAGGGAGGTTTCAGGGTGCAGGAAAGCAAGGCCAACAGGATAATCACTTTAAAGCCTAAAGGAAACAAGTGCAGCTGTGGAGATCACTAATCATAGACCACAGACTCACAGGATTGAGAAGTTCTCTGAACCTGGATTGGAGACACACACCACCACCACCACCACCACACCACACCTTTACTTTCATTAGTCTCTAATTTTTAAGTATTTTATTTACTTAGTTGTAAGAGCTGGAAAGATACACAGTAATATTTTTCAATGATTTATTTTTACTTCCAGGTGCTCTTAACCACTGAGCAATCTCTCCAGCCCCCAATACACAATAGTATTAAACATAGCTGTGACTTTGTAACCAAAGAAATCAGATAATCTCAACCAATGACACTGGTACAGATAACTCAGTTTTACTTATAATCATCACTACTAAAAATAAAGACAGCTGTAAATCTTGCTGCTGGGTTATTTAATGAGCTACAGAAAGAATATCAGCTACATAGATTGATCAGTTGGTAATGTATTTGCCACAAAAGCATGAGGACCTGAGGTCATTTTGCTAGCACCCACATAAAGTGGTGACATATGTAATCCTAGCTCTAGGAAAGATAGGAGGATCCCAGAACTTACTCATCAGCTAGTCTTGTTAGTGGGATCCAGATTCAGTGAAAGACTATCTCAAAATAAGGTGGAGAATGAAAGACAGCCAACACTGACCTCTGCCCAGCACACACAGGTGCATACAAACAAGTACTCACACATGCAGCCCCCCCATAACATATCATTCTATCTAAAAAAAAAAAAAAAAAAAAAAAAAAAAAAAAAAAAAACAAGCCCTTATTTTAAGAGCTATGTTATTACACAGTTCTTAAGTAATATACTTGACTGTCTTTATATGTCTTATCTTACCCAAATGGAAATAGCAGCCTGAGAAGTGGAGTGGAGGGAGCCTCAAACAGTGCAAGGCTTACTAGCATACTGAGAAAGGGAACTAAAGGGTTTCAGGAGTTGGAGAGCTGTGGAAAGGAACCTCTGAGCTGAGAGGGGATGAAGCTCAGAGTGCAGCTGAACAAATGAGGGGGTGGACAGACATAGTGGCACAGGCCTATAATGGTAATCTCAGCACTGCAGATCAAGGCAGCTGCAAGGCCAGAAGGGACTACAGAGCAAAGCTATCAAAAGAGAAAAGGAAAAGAGAATGAGGGGCTGGAGAGATGGCTCAGAGGTTAAGAGCATTGACTGCTCTTCAAGAGGACCAGGGTTCAATTCCCAACACTCACGTGGCAGCTCACAACTGTCTGTAACTCCAAGATCTGACACCCTCACACAAACATACATGTAGGCAAAACATTAATGCAAATAAAAAGAAAAAAGAAAAAGAGAATGAGACAAACTGCCGTTAAAAAACAAAAACGACAACAACAAAACCCAAGCTGCAACACAGAATAAATGAAACCATCTGTACCAAACACCAAAAAAAAAAAAAAAAAATGGATATGCATTTTCATTAGTGGGGAGAAAAATGTAGGGTTCTGTGGTGGTAATCTAATTGTACTGAATTATTATTTTGATTGTATGTTAATAAATAAAGTTGTCTGGGGGTCAGAGCTATTAGAGCCATAGCAAGAGTGTGGCGGTGGTGGCACACGCCTTTAATCCCATAAGATCTCTGTGTGTTCAGGGATATAGCCAGCATTGGAGACATATGCCTTTAAGACCTAGGGGGCTGTACATTCAGACAGTGACGAGGCAGTCATGTGTTTGGGTTTACAACCAATGAGAAGGCAGAACAACATACTATAAAAAAACGAACCGACAGGAAGTAGGTCTCTTTTCGCGAAGCTGGGACAGCAGGAGGAAGGGTGAGATTTTATCTCTGAGCTCTGACCTCTCGGCTTTCTCTTTTACATTGTTTCTGTGTTTCTTATTTAATAAAACGGTTGGATACATCAATAGGGTTCTTCATTAGGGTTTCTACTGATGAGATGAAACACCATAACCAAAATCAACTTGGGAAGAAAAGGGTTTATTTCACTTATTCTTTCATATCACAGTTCATTATCAAAGGTCAGGGTAGCAACTCAAACAGAGTAGGAACCTGGAAGCAGGAGCTGATGCAGAGGACATGGAGGAGTCCTGCTTACTGGCTTGCTCTCATGGCTTATTCAGCCTGCTTTCTTATGAACCCAGGTCCACCAGCCCAGGGGTATCCCCACCCACAATGGGCTGGGTCCTCTTCCAGAAATCATTAATTAAGAAAAAGCCCTGCATACAGCCCAATCTTATGGAGGCATTTTCTCAATTGGAGTTCCCTCCTCTCAGATGACTCTAGCTCTTGTCAAGCTGACATAAGACTAGCCAGCACAAATACCTAAAATAGTAACAGTAATTACCAAAGAGAAGTAAACTGAGAAAAAGGAAAAGTAAGGAGCCTAAGGGAAAGTTCACTTTTTATGTACTGGCAGAATTCTGTGTTAACTATTAAGTACACGCTACATTTTAAGAAATTTGTTTTTATAATTTTTTTGAGTTTTGTTTTTGTTTTTTCAAGATAAGGTTTCTCTGTGTAGCCCTGCAGTCTTGGACTTGCTTTGTAGAGTCGGGTAGCCTTGAACTCAGAGATCCACCTGCCTCTGTCTCCTAAATGCTGAGATTATAAGCATATGCTACCATATCTAGGATTATTTTGTTCAATTGATGTGTAAGTAGTATATGTATCATGTGTGCAGGTAGCCTTGGAGGCAAGAAGGCAGCATCAGATTCCCTGGGGCTAAAGCTAAAGGCAGTTTTAAGCCACCTGATTTGGGTGCTGGGGAAATTCCAGTTTTCTGGAAGAACAGCACTTAACTCTCTAGACCCGTGTTACATTTTTTTAAAGCTAGTTTTAATTCTTCCCAATATATTTTTTGGTATTCTCCTTGCAAGGCAGTAGGATCTACAGCCTCCAGATTCCAGGCAACTCGGTGATACATGCCCTCTGATTATACATTTCTTTAAAGTTGATTTGTACAGCAGAGTTCGATGTGCACCAGATGGGAGTTTGGGCTCTCTGGATGCACTCAGAAAGCAACCAGACTTCTGTTTGCCACTCACCCTTCAAAACAAAGGATCTGTTCTGTAGAGGTAAGCAGGAAACTGGAAGCTCTATCTTCCAGAGCTCTCTCACCATTCAAAACATGTCTGGGATGGGAAACTGCCCAGTAGGCCAAAGATCAGCAGACACATGTAGCAAATATAGCAACTGTTTAAAGTCTCAAATTGGCTATTGCTGGTCTATAAGAAACTCTTCTTCACCATATTCATAGCCTACTCACCTAATTAGTAGTTTCTCAGTTGACCATCTTGACTTTTCTTAGGTAGACTGTATGCCTAGCAAAGCATATTGGTAAATTCTACATACTCTTGACAGTTTCCTCAAAAAAAAAAGTCAGTCTCTCTCTCTCTCTCTCTCTCTCTCTCTCTCTCTCTCTCTCTCTCTCTCTCTCTCTCTCTCTCTCACACACACACACACACACACACACACACACACACACACACACACATTTAAAACAAAGATTTATCTTTAAATTATGTGTATGTGTCCCTGTCAGTACCCATGGAGGGCAGAGGGGTCAGATCCCTCTGGAGCTGGAGTTACAGGTGATTGTAAGTCTCCTGACAGGCAGGGAATAAACCAGTAAGTGCTACTAACCACTAAGTAATCTCTCAAGCCTCATGCTTTTTTCTTTAGCTTCTAATATTCCAATAGCTAAAGCCTCTATTACTAACAATGGCATAGAAGATTCACTCAGTAAGGGCTAATACTCATAACTACTTTTTTGTTCATCAACTAAACTGGTCTTCCTTATTAATACAGTGTAAATGATACTATAGATTTCTGAATGTAAAATTACCCTTTAATCCTTGGATTGGCTTTATGCTACAGATTTAACACACCTGTGTTTGATTGCTCACTCAAGAACTCACTCAGCTGTCTTTAACTGGTCTATAACTAGCTTCTCTTATTTTTTTTCCTTAAATTTGTGTAATGTAAATGTGAATTATTTTTGAAGTCTCATTAAAAAACAAAACAAAGCGCCGGGCGGTGGTGGCGCACGCCTTTAATCCCAGCACTCGGGAGGCAGAGCCAGGCGGATCTCTGTGAGTTCGAGGCCAGCCTGGACTACCAAGTGAGTCACAGGAAAGGCGCAAAGCTACACAGAGAAACCCTGTCTCGAAAAACACAAAAAAAAAAATAAAAAAAAAAAAAACAAAACAAAGCAACAACAACAAAAACCAAAAAACCAAAACACCTGCCCTCAAAAAGGGTGTACCTCACAACCTTTCTACCTCTTCCTAGTGACCTAAAGCTTTTCCATGCCCTCTCACAACCCAGTCTTGGCCCAAGGTCCAAGATCATCCTGGGATCCTAAAAGGGGAAAGCAGTACACAACAGCATCACATGTCAGTACCACTGAAGAGCTCCTGATGTACCATTTCTTAAATATTGATTCAGCACTGATGATACGAGCAGGAAATCTAAATTTAATTCCTAAAAGTCGTTATTTTTAGGGAAAAAATCTGCATGCCTCCTAGGAAATGAAAGCAAATGTAAGGATGAATTATACACTTAAAGGTAAGAATTAACTTATCACAGTTACTGATATGAATATATTATATTTCAGACATACTTTTCTTTTTAGAAACATGTGTCTTGCTATTTCTGTGTCAGAACCCATGAATAAAGAATGCACAGCTGTCCAGAAGACGTTGGGAATCTGTTCTTCAAGCTAGAGGTTCCAGATTTGCACCACCACCTGGTTTTTGCCTCCCTTAGTTTAAGTTCTACCTTCCCACATTTCATTCTATTTTAATCTATTATTGATTAAAAAAAAAAGTCAGATTTGAAACAGTTTAACATGTTTTAAAACTCAAAAGCTACAAAGCTCACAAAGAACAAGAATGTAGAGAAGGACCATGCCGGTAGGATTTGCTCAAGGAGAAGGAGGAAGGAGAATCACGAGTTCGAGGCCAGCCTGGGCTCCACAATTTGCAGGGTAGTGGTGGTGGTGGTGGTGGCCCATGCCTTTAATCCCAGCACTGAGATGCAGAGGCAAGAGTTCAAGGACAGTCTGGTACAGACTGAGTTCCAGACAGCCATGGCACTTACACAGGGAAACCTTGTCTTGAAGGAAAAAAAAAAAATTATAGGGGAGAACATAACTGCATAGCTAGCCCTCCGTCATATCTTCAAAACTTTGTATTTAGACACCATCCCTTACTTTGAAGTTTCGTTCATTTTAGGTTCAAGCACCAAGAGAAGCTTACTCAAAATCTTAAGTTATGGTAACAACATTAGGTAATGATTTCAACTTAAAGTATCTATATTGGTATTTACAGATGTTATTTTTGAGTATTATGCATAAGAAATATTAATTTTTTTCTCCTTAATTTTTTTCAGCTCTATAGACCAGGCTGGCCTCAAATTCACAGATCGCCGGCCTCCCGAGTGCTGGGATTAAAGACACAGGCCACCACTGCTCGGCTCAGATTTGCTTTTTAAATTAAACTTTTTCATGGAAACCTACTATTGCAGAAGCTTCCTAAAATACATATATATAATACATACAGGTATATAAATTGTATTTAAATGGAGTCAGTTATCATATAATGGGGGAGATAATGCCCCAACTAGACATCATATGCTACCAAATAAAACTCCCAGGACTAAGAGGAATGGGTTACATCTTTTTGAATTGCTGGCTAAAGGGGTCCCATGGATCAACCCCCTCACACACACACACACACTTTACAGGATATTGCCAATGCTATGAGTTACTCTCCACAGCTTGACAGTAAGACCCTATTGCTGAAAACACAACATACTTAAGTCATCAAACGCGGAGAAACAGCCAGTGTTCAACTGGAAGTTCCAGTCCTGCTGCCGAGTGTTCCGAGTGCTCAAACACTCCACATGCTACTACAGGAGAAAATGAACCAACAGTCTCCCCCACCCAGCTACAAACCCCACATCATCTGTCTCCAAACACACACACTGTGCAACAGTAGCACAAATGCTGTATGAGTAACCAACTGCCTTTGATTGGATTTAATCCTAATCCATGGGACTAGAACCCATACCTGACACTGACCAAGAACCTCAGACTGGTAGGTCATAGGCCCCAGGGGAAAACCTACTACAATCATTTTGCTAAATGATCACACCAATAAAAGAACTCCTAATGATGTTTTTCTATATACATAGATCAGTGCACTGCTGAACACTCACCAGAGAAGCTTCTTTTTGCACTAACAGAGACTCACAACCAAACATGAAGAGAGTGAGAGACTTTGAAGCACTCAGCCCTAAATGGCTCGCTCACGCGCGCGCTCTCTCTCTCTCTCTCTCTCTCTCTCTCTCTCTCTCTCTCTCACACACACACACACACACACACACACACTGCCCCCAATGCTCAGGAATCTGTGCAGAAGAGAAGGCAGAATGATTTAAGAGTCAGAGAAGTGGACAACTCCAAGGAAACAGCATTTTCAGAACAGAACTGATGCCCATAAGAACTCAAAAACGGGCTAGAGAGATGGCTCAGAGGTTAAGAGCATTGACTGTTCTTCCAGAGGTCCTGAGTTCAATTCCCAGCAACCACAAAGGTGGCTCACAACCATCTGTAATGAGAACTGATGCCCTCTTTTGGTGTGTAGGCAGACATGCAGACAGAACTCTGTATACATAACAAATAAATCTTTAAAAAAAAAAAGTTTAAAATAATAAAAAATAAATTAAAAAAAAAAAAAAAACTCAAAGACTGCAGCAGCAAGCACAAGACTTGCACAGGTCTAAACCAGATAAAACCCCAGCATGGAGAGGGGAGTAGGCACAGAGTCTTCCCTAACTAAGAAGCTATTTGCAATAGATAGTGGCTGGGAAAGGAAAAGTCTGTTATGTGCAATGGAGTGACCCTGGGTACATGCTTAGGAACAGTTGGCCAACACAAAGCAACTCCCCTTTTGTTGTTGTTCTTTGTTTGCTTTAGGGTTTTTTTTTTTTTTCTTGTTTTTTTCCCCCCCTGGTTTTTCAAGACAGGGTTTCTCTGTGTAGTTTTGGTGCCTGTCCTGGATCTCACTCACTCTGTAGCCCAGGCTGGCCTCGAACTCACAGAGGTCCTCCTGGCTCTGCCTCCTGCGTTTTGGGATTAAAGGTGTGCTCCACCACCAGCTGGCAGCTTTGGGGTTTTTGTGGGTATTTTTTTTTTCATTTTTTATTTATTTGTTTGTTTGTTTTATGTGCATTGGTGTTTTGCCTGCATGTATGTCTGTTTAAGGGTTTTGGGTCTCCTGGAACTGGAATTACAGACAGTTGTGAACTGCCATGTGGGTGCTGGGAATTGAACCCGGGTCCTCTGCAAGAGCAGTCAGTGCTCTTAACCTCTGAACCATCCAGTCCCTTGTGAGTGATTTTTTTTTTAAATCGTTTTGTCTTTTAAGAGAAAAAACAGGAAGGGGAATCTGGGACCTAGGGTAAGGAAAAGAATATAACAAAAATATATTGTATGCCGGGCGTTGGTGGCGCACGCCTTTAATCCCAGCACTCGGGAGGCAGAGCCAGGCGGATCTCTGTGAGTTCGAGGCCAGCCTGGACTACCAAGTGAGTCCCAGGAAAGGCGCAAAGCTACACAGAGAAACCCTGTCTCGAAAAACCAAAAAAAAAAAAAAAAAAAAAAAAAAAAAAAAAAATATTGTATGAAAAATTTTAAAAATAAATAAAACTTTAGGATCTGAAGACATGACTCAGCATTCTCTTGCCAAGGACCTGCATTCAATTCCCAGCACCCACATTGGGCAGTTCACAACTGCATGTAACTCCAGCTACAGGGGGATTTGAGACCTCTGGCCTCCACAGGCACCTATACTCATGCGGGCACACTAACACAAGCATACACATAATTAAAAATAATAATAAATTTCTTTTAAAAATTTAAGAGACTTGAAGTTATTTTCCTGACAAATATTAATCTTCACTAACATTTATCAAGCTTCTACATTAAGGCAGCCCAAGTGCTCCATCTTGCCCTCACAGTAACCCTCTGAGGACTGTCACTGTTCTTACTGTGAGACTTAAGAGTTTTAACTCTTGGGCTGAAGGCAATAAACCTGGTAAGCAGAGTATAAAGTACACAGCACAATAAACATAAATGACTAAACATGGAGGCTCAGAGGTTATATGGGCTGCTTTCCCAAAGGACCTGGGTTCAATTCTCAGCATCCATATGGCACGTCACAATGGTCAAGAAAGTCCAGCTCCAGGAAATCTGACACTTTCTTCTGGACTCTATGGTCACCAGGCATACACATGATACACAGACATACATTCATGCAAAACACCCACAGCCATAAAATATTAACTAAAACATATAAATAAGCCAAGTCTTTTTAAATTTATTTTAGTGTCTGGGTGTCCAGATTAATGAAAAGTCACTGCAATCATTATCAAGATGAATTGATTTGTATTTTTTATTTTGTTTTTTTTTATGTTTTTGTTTGGTTTGTTTGGTTTGGTTTTTGAGACAGAGTTTCTCTGTGTTGCCCTGGCTGTCCTGGAACTCACTTTGTAGACCAGGCTGGTGCTGTACTCACAGAGACCCACCTGCCTCTGCCTCCCAAGTGCTCCCTCCAGCACTCTGGAGGCACTACACCTAGCAGATTGGGGGGGGGGGGGGGGAGACAGAGTTTCTCTGTGGAGCCCTTTCTGGCTGTCCTGTAACTTGATCTGTAGACCAGGCTGGCCTTGACCTCTGAGATCCACGTGCCTCTGCCTCCCAAGTGCTCGTATTAAAGAAATCAACCAGGGTAAGGCATGGTGGTACAATCCTTTAATCCCAGCACTCAGGAGGCAGAGGCAGGCAGATCTCTGTGAGTTTCAGGCCAGTCAAAAACTACACAGTGAAATCCTGTCAATAAATAAAAAAATAAATGAGCAAGCCAGCCATGGATGATAGTCCATGCTTGTAACCCCAAGCACTCAGGAGGGTGATGATTGAGACCATCTTGAGCTATGTTTTTAATGTGAGAACAGCTTGAACTACATAGCAAAACCCTATCTCAAAAAGAGAGAGAGAGAAAGAGAGAGAGAGAGAGAGAGGGAGGGAGGGAGGGAGGGAGGGAAATTAGCAACTTCTTTGTGTAAAAATTACACTCAGGGGTCAGCAAGACAGTCCATGAGTAAAGCCCTTACCCTGCAGGTCTGGCACCTGGAGGGAGTTCTGTCCCTGGGACCCACATGGTGCAAGGAACTTATCAAATTCTTCAAGCTGGCCTGATCTCCACATATACACACATACATGTACACGCAAAATGAATAAAAAAGGAATTTAAAATATCTAACTTAGCAAAGTGTGGTGACTTTAATGCCTGCAGTACTCAGGAGGCAGAGGCAGGCATATCTCTGTGAGTTCAAGACCAGCATGGTCCACATAGCAAGTTCTAGACTTAAAAGAGAGTGGGTGGGGGTGACTAGAGAGATGGTTCAGTGGTTAAAAGCATTTGTTGTTCTTCAGGTGACTAAGATTCAATTCCCAGCACCCACATGGCAGGTCACAAGGGTCAGTAACTCCAGTGCTGGGGATGATGCCCTCTTCTGGCCTCTGTGAGCAGTGCACACACATAACACAGATATACACTCAGACAAACACACACAAAATAAAAATAAAATCTAAAAGAAATTTAACTTACATGATGACTTATCACTCTTCCTCAATGTTATGCCCAGAAGAACCTGGACAAACCACTTACTCTTTCATGCAAACTGATAAAGATGCTATGAAAATAACTTTAAGAAGAACAAAGACTTAGCACAATGTCAAGTTATTATGCCACTCCATTTTTTAAAATAGCATTACATGAGGGCTGGAGAGATGGTTCAGCAGTTAAGAGCACTGGATGTTCTTCCAGAGCACCTGAGTTCAATTCCCAGCACCCACATGGCAGCTCAAAACTGTCTAAAACTCCAATTCCAGGGGAGCTGGCACGCTCACACATAAATACATGCAGGCAAAACACTAATGCACATAAAATAAAAATTTAAATTAAAAAAATAGCATTACAGCTGCAGGAATATAGGAAGGGGTAGTAGTAGAAGTATGTAGAGAAGTACATCTAATATTATATTCAACCTCATTAAATCTTTAGTTTTGGACAACATATTTTAGAAAATTCAGTTTAAAGCAATTTACTCATGCTTAAAGTATTTTTATATATTTTTAAATAACACTACTTTTAAGTATTTTTTAGAGAAACTTCACTTTGCTTATCTTTACCCAGATGCTGGTGTAGAAGTGAATCTAGCCATTACTGAACAGGAGAAGATTTTTCTCTACTCTCTTTAGGTTCAACAACTAGAGCCTACAAATTAAACACTCTCTCTCTCTCTCTCTCTCTCTCTCTCTCTCTCTCTCTCTCTTTCACACACACACACACACACACACACACACACACACACACACACACACCGTCATAAGAATTTAGAGCCATCAATCTATCTTACCAAGGAAGCCCAAGTGATATAAAGAGCGTAGAACCAAGTAACTTTGTAAGTGGTGATTCAGAGACAGACAGAGCACTGTCTATTTATGTGTGGTGACAAACTCTCTTTAGTAAGACTCAATCTTCCCTGGTTTCAAAATTCCAAAAGCTTGAAGAGCTTTGTGACAACTCAAGTCCCCCGAGGAGCTTTAAGAGCTTATGACAAGTGAGTTCTTTTGGAAAGCTCTGCTTCAGGCAAGTAAGGAATTTGGGACAAAATTCCACTTACAAATGCCTTCAGGTCAAAATGATTTTTATGACATACAAGCATACTCTGAACTCTGGTGCTGTTAACAAACACAAGTGTGTGCATTTTCATTGTACAAGGTATTTCATTTGCACCGTTAGCAATACCAAGAAGCTTATGACAAATTCAGAGCGCAAGCTAATTCTTAGAACAGCAAAGGAATTTTGTAGCAGGAGTAACTTTTTCAGCTGGCAGATTAGAAAAGTAAAATAGACTGATACTTGCTGTGGGGAAGAAGACACACAAACACCATTAGCTTGGATGTAAGTTCTGAAGCTCTGACAGGGCAAACAGGTACTTTCTATGAAGTTTGTGCATCTTCTCTTGGAGTAGATGCATTTGTAAGAATTTATCCTACAAAACTGTTTCAGAGTAAGACAGCACTGTTTATAACACAAGAGGAAAAAACTGGAAACAATCTTACATTAATCGATAGGGGACTGGTAATGGTGAACATCTACATGTAATCATACCACTCAGGACACTGAGACTGGAGGATGGCCACTTGGTTCAAGGCCAATAAACATCAGCCACTGGTATATAGCAAGACCCTGTCTCAAAAGCGAATAAAATTCAAGTGTATCCACAAAATGGAATACTAGTTATATTAAAAGACTGAAAATCAAAATGTATTGACATAAAATTATTGCTCACATATAGTCAATGAAAATCAAGTTTTTTTTTTAAGTGGCCTATTTTGGGATAGGGAAGGAAAAGCATGGGAGAAATGAAGACAATGGAAAAGAAAGATTACACTAATCCCTAGGCCTGTATCAGTAGTAATTGGAGGTAAGGATTACAGAATATTCTCAATACATCACTCTACTTAATTTTAAGCACTTCTGCTAACAGGAAAAAAAGGAGTAAAAAAACAAAACAAGACCCAGGTGCAATAGCATACACCTGTAATCCTGGCATTCAAGGAAGCTGAGCCAAGATGACTGTTGAGTTCAGAGTTCAAGACAACTCTGAGCAACAAAGGGAGCCTGCCAAGAAATAAACAAAACAAAACAAAAAACCTACTAAATAATAATTTCTTTAACCCAATGTATCCAAAATAGTATTTCAATATGTAATCAATATTTTGAAAGCACAAGTATTTTACATTTTTGCACTATTACAATGGCTGCTGTAATTTAATTTACACACCATGACATAACTCAGACTAGCCACATTTCAAATATCTAACATCCGCATGTAGTCGGAGTAATGCAGTGATCAATACAGATCTGAAGACTTAGGATGCAAACCCAGAAAGGTCTAGTTAGGCAACTTAGGCTAACAACAAGGTAGTAAGTAGGAAGTGAACACCGCAGGAAACACAGGCCGGGCCAGAGAAAGGTAGTCTCAGGTGACTTAGATTTTATATTGTAAGCAAATAAGAAACAAGCAAATTTAACAAACACAAATGATGAGGAGAACTATTTTGGTAATATGCAAGTACTCTTTTTCTTTTCTTTTTGAGACAGGGTTTCTCTGTGTGTAGCCCTGGCTGTCCTGGAGCTTGCTTTGTAGACCAGACTGGCCTCAAACTCAGAGATCTGTCTGCTTCTGCCTCCCCAGTGCTGGGCTTAAACGTGTGTACTGACCTCGAGGACACCACCACCACCTGGCCACATTCCCTTTTTTACTTGCAAACACTGCCAAGGCTAAAAGGGGGTTTTCTGGCAAAAGTCAGGAATCCAGCAATGCCACCAGGGCCCAAAGCACAATATGACCTATAATATCAGCCACTACTGCTCGCTCTGCCCTGAAATCGTGGAACTTTTTTCTTCCTTTTTTTTTAAACTACACTTATTTATTTGCGAGGGCAGCGCACACTCGTGGAGGTAAGAGGACAACTTGCAGGAGTGGGTTCTCTCCCTCCAGCACACGGATACCTGGCAAAGAAATCAGGTTTGCCTCAAGATGAACCCTCTTCCTTTCTTTCTCTGCAGTAGGAAAAAGAGCTGAAAGGTCGTATGTTCTCTTTCACTTTCGAGCCGAGGACCCAGCAGATTCCGGTAGTGTTGTGTGCTATCCAAGACTGCACAGCTAACTTTGCAGTAGACCAGTACTAGACTCTTCCCATGCAACTGGAAGCCCAAAGTTGTCACTCCCATTGCTTTTTTGGGTAGTTTTTCATAGTTCCTAAATTATCCATACTGAATATATTGCTCTCATAATTTTAAGAAAGCAAACATGTTTGCTTTTAAACAAACATCCTCTCTCTCACTCTACATGCCACATTCAAAACACTTGTGTTCTAAACCCTAAACAGCCAGGGTTCCTTGTCATACTCTATTGTAAGGTCCCTGAACCCCTCTTCCCCTCCCCGCCCCCAGCCCCCAGTGCATCTTAACCTAACTACAGTTAGACAACTGCTTAATGTCAGCCTTCTCTACTCAGGCTATTAAGTAGCTATTGCGTGGGCTCTTTGCTGAATATACCAGGAGACCCTGGGAAGAAGTCCATAGCATAACCATGAAATTGCTCCAAAACTATTTTGTGTGTTTTTCTTCAGATTCTAAAAAATGACCTTTAGAAGACTAAGAACCAAAGTGGATTTAGCCTTATCTAGCCAGTTATCTTTTGTTTGGTGGAAACAACCGCTTGCCCACCCCACATGGTTCTCGGAAGACCACCACGGTGCTGTTTAAAAGCTCAGTGTTCCAAAGGGTAGGGAAAGACCCCAGTGACACTCCATCCTTCGTGTACATGCATAAGCAGCTCTGCAGAAGACAGTTATACAACTAGAAAAGGTTTCCTTGCCCTCCCCTGAATCCACAACAGTCAGGTCCAGGTAAGCCTGGACTAGTTACCAGTGGCCCTCCTCTGCCAGATAAATGCCTTGGCCAAAAAATGAACCCCAAATTGTGAGGACAGAAGACATGTGAAGACATGTAAGGAGAGAAGACAGAACCCCAATTCCACCACTAGATCCAGTCACACTTATTTCCAGGTGTTTGTTTGAATATGGTGGGCCTTTCTTCTCTTAAAGATAATACATATCAGGCTTGTCAAACTGCAAGCAAGTCACTTTTGAGAAGCACTCAGTCAATCCTGCTGTTAAAATATACAATCTACATGGTAATAATCACTCAGATTGTCTTCCTCCAGCCCAAACTTCTGTGAAATTCCAGCTCCATATATACAACTGCCAAAAACATCTTTAAAAAAAAAAATTGGGGGCCAGGCGGTGGTGGTGCAAGCCTTTAATCCCAGCACTTGGGAGGCAGAGCCAGGCGGATTTCTGTGAGTCTGAGGACATCTTGGTCTACAGAGCGAGCAAGATCCAAGACAGGCACCAAAACTACTCAGAAAAACCCTGTTGGGGGGGGGGGGGGATTGGTGCTAGAGATGGAACTCAGGGCTTCATACCTACACAAGTAAACCTCTGAGCTGCAGCCTGGGCCCCAGAAACCCGATTTGGTTGTTTAAGGGATGTTTTAAACTCCCTAGATTAAAAAAAAAAAAAAATACACTACTTGGGGCCAGTGAGGTGGCTCAGTGGGTAAATGCGCTTGCCACCAAGCCTACCCAATGGAGTTCAATGCCCAGAAACCACAGCGTAGCAAGAACTGGGGCCATGGCACATGTGAATCCACACAGGCACACAACCATCAATCACTCAATCAATGCAAAAAATATACCATTTTTTTCCCACAGACCTGTCTTTCCTCCACATTTTTTCATCTCAGTCATCAATTCAAATCAACTCTGCTTCCCCAGCTAGAAACCTGGGCATCAGTCTTAACCAAACTCCACCCTTTCTCATCTGAACCTCGTTAACCAAGTCTTGCCATAATTTTCTTCCTCTGTCCTCTCCTCTATGGGCCAGGTCATTAAAACCTACTTGCAAGTTCCAGGGTCTTCGGCTTTTTCTTCAGACTGATTCTTCAGTGAGTACTTACTCTCCCAAAGGCAAAGCTAATGTCTTCTCCCCACACCTGGCATAGCCCAGCCCCCTCAAATCACATTACAGCCAGAGGAGGATGCAAGCCCCACTTCCTAGACACCAGCACTGCAAGTCTACACCATAAGAAAACAAGGTCCATGGGCAGCATAACAGCAAGAGCAATGAAGTCCACAACTGGAGAACTGCAATGTGTACTCAATTTCTATTCATTAGTTCTTTATTTAACTGCCTAGATGAACCTGATTTAGGGATCCACTAAGCCCAAGCTGAGATGACTTCCACTGCCTATCAATTTCCTTAAACTCCTAGCTAATGGTCTTTAAAAAAAAATTCCCCCAAGATCTCTTGGCACATTGCTGGGTGTCGGGATTGTCCTCAAACTCACAATTCTTCCACCTGAGCCTCCAGCGTGCTATGATTTCAAGTACAGGCCTAACTTACTTACTTACTTACTTCTGATGTTTTCGAGGCAGGGTTTCAGTGTGCAGCCCTAGCTGTCCTGGAACTCACTCTGTAGACCAGGCTGGCCTCAAACTCACAAAAATCTTCCTGCTTCTGCCTCCTGTGTGCTGGGAATAAAGGTGTGCACCACCACAGCCCTGCCCCCAACTTTTTTTTTTTTCGTAAGGACTGGGAGTCTGGTGGCATACACCTTTAATCCTAACATTTGGGAGGCAGAGGCAGGAAGATCTGTGAGTTCAAGGCCAGCCTGAGCTACAAAGAGAAACCCTGTCTTGAAAAAAATGATAATAAAACAATAAAAATACTGGTTGAAATGACTGACGCACATTAAAATAATCATTACATTTAAAAACCCAAAGACATTTTTATTTTTACTTGTTTTTGGTTTTTTAACAGAGTATCGTATAGTCCAGGCTGGTCCTGAACTTCAAATCCCCCTCTGTTTCCATCTTGAAACTGCTGGGCTTTTAAGTGTGCACCACCACACCTGGCTTATAATTGACTTTGAAAAGCTAAGTACAAGCTGGGTATGATGACAGGCAGCTGGATTCCCAGCTACTGGCAGGAAGATTATTTATTCCAGGAATCTGGGTCCAGCCTGAGCCATACAAGACGACCCTGTCCCTTAACAAGAACAGAATAACATACAGTAGACTCCCCTTTACCATGGAATTCCACCAACCTCAGACTAAACAGGAAAAGAGAAATATAATAGAAATTAAAGTGGAAGGGGGGGGGGACATGAAAACCAAATAAACTCCAAATAAAATATTTTATTCCACCATGCCATAGAATCCATCCCTGGTACTGTTAACAGGGCCAAGAAACTGTGGGGCCTAGGGGAGAACTTACTACCACTATTTTGCTAATAGACACAGTACTAAAATGACTCCTATGACTTATTGCTCTACTCATAGATCAGTCCATCTCTCAATCCTCATAAGGGAAGTTTCTTGCAATAGATGGCAATTACCACAGAGCCCCTCAACTGGTCAATGTGCAGAGAACAAGAGACTGGAGTACTCCACATTAAATGGAACCAACATATCACACCCCTCCAGGAAAGGTTCAAGGATCTTGTAAAAGGGGATGAACAGGAAGACTGAGGTGGTGGACAACTTCAAGAAAACGGTGTTTTCTGGACACAACAGGGCACTTGCACATAGAAACTCATGGTGGCTATGACAGCATGCACAAGACCTGTACAAACTCAAACCAGACAAAATCCCAGCATGGGTGAGGGGTGGGCATGCAATCCCACAGGTAGCTGAGGAGCTATTGGCATTGGATAGCTGCTAAGAGAGGGAGTCCATTTTCTTGAATGGTGTGATCCCTGGCAGGCTGACCATACTCAGGGTAGCTGAGCAGCACAAACTGAATGATGAGTTTATTTTTTAAAGATGTTTAGGCTGGGCAGTGGTGGCACACATCTTTATTCCTAATATTTGGGAGGCAGAGGCAGGCAGATCTGAGTTCAAGGTCAGCCTGATCTACAAAGTGAGTTCCAGGACATACATAGAGAAACCCTGTCTAAAAAAACAAAAAAAATTTACAGGGGAACCAGTGGCTGATATTTAGAACTGAATGGTATTGTAAAATAAAATAAAAGGAAAAAAAATTGTTTTAAAGAAGAAAACTCGACATTGGGTGGACAGGGAGATGAGGGTGGAGGATAGATCTGGGAGTCTGCGGTATGAATATGATCAAAATATACTGTATGAAATTCTTGAATTAATAAAAAACATTTTAATTCAAAAAATTATTTCTGGAAAACTCAAGAAATAATTCCTGGAAGAGAAATATGAAACCCAGGGCTAAAGTGATGGATCTAAAAGGAAGAGTTCTTGCTGTTCTTACAAAGGACCCAAGTCTGCTTCCCACCAACTCTGGGTGGCTCACAACTGCCTCCAGCTCCAGGGAACCAACACCTCCTTCTGACCTCCCTGGACACTGACATTCACAAACATACACGAACCCACAGACATGCATGCACACAACAAATTAGAAATAAAAACAAATCTTAAAAACTATAAAGATCTAAAATTCACACAATTTTACACAAACAATTATTAAATAAATTGAAAAGTCTTCTCCAGAAAAAAAGATCTAGGCATAAATGGTCCTATATATAAGCCAGACATTCAAGGGCAATAATCCCAGTCCAAACTGCTCCTGAAAAGATAGCAAGAAGGAAAGCTACCCAATTATTCTATAACTATTCTAATCCCAGTACCAGCACAAACTAAGACTTGTATCAGAGTTGGCAGGAATACAAAGAAGAGTCAGAGGATCAGGAAGGAAAGCAGTAGCTACACATGCTGGCTACAGACTAGACTCGGGAAGGGCTGGGGAAGAGATCTGGGTATGATCCATTAACAGGAATAGGTAGCATCATAAGCCGACCGCTAAGGAAGAGCTCATCTCAACTAGACTACCAGGTACAGTCTTTTACATAAAGCAACCAGAAGGCTTCAAGTTCAGAAGGCAAATCTGGAATTGAGAAATAATCAGAAAAATCTCAACAAGAGTTGATGGGAGGGCCAGCCAGGTGGCTCAGCAGGCACAGTGCCTGCCACCAACCAAGCCTAAGGACCTGAACTTCCAGGACACACATGGAAGGAAAGACTCACCCTTGCAAGCAGTCCTCTGACCTCCACAACGGTGCCGTGGCAGCATACACACAGGAATGAGTGCAATAATTCCAGGGAACTATTTTTAAGAGTTATGTGAAAAGTGAAACCTGGAGAACACTTAGAATAATTAGGAGAAAGGAGAATAACGGAGGTTGAAGGGAGACAAAAAAAAAAAAAAAGAATAAAGCTAACCATGCCATAGAAGCCCCCTTTTCACCTAATTTTTCTCCCTTCATAACTGTGACAGGATGCAAAATAACATTTTTAGGGAGGTCTTCCTAGATTCTCTCAGCAACACCAGCTCCAGGTCAGGTCTCCACTTTAAGCTTTTATAATACCCTACACTTTAATTATCATCACAATTACACTTAATTATATAGAACTCATCCTTCTATATGTCTCCCTCACTAGACTTTAAGCTCCATGAGTATGGGTACAGTATCCGTGGTTGCCCCCCACCCTTAGTGGGTGCGATGAAACAGTGTAGATGAGTGAACAGCAAGGATACTTTGTAAGGATGTGAAGCCAGCTGGGGATGTAGCTCAGGTGTGGAGGGCTTCCCCAGCAGACACTTCAGGCCCCACAGCAGTGTTGAGATCTGATTAAGCTCCGTTCAGTTCCTTCCTGAATGTGAAATCCTGTCAATGAGGAGTTAAGTCATGGATGGCCACAGTATCCAGGGGGAATAGTAAGCCCACTCCGGGCACTCTCCAGGAAGGGCAACCGTATTTGAATTTTACTTCAATAGTAAGCCCACTCCGGGCACTCTCCAGGAAGGGCAACCGTATTTGAATTTTACTTCCATTTTGCTCTAGTTTGCAATTTCTCTTTAACAACCATGTATTCCTTTTTTTTTTTTTTTTTTTTTTTTTTTGGTTTTTTCGAGACAGGGTTTCTCTGTGTAGCTTTGCGCCTTTCCTGGAACTCACTTGGTAGACCAGGCTGGCCTCGAACTCACGGAGATCCGCCTGCCTCTGCCTCCCGAGTGCTGGGATTAAAGGCGTGCGCCACCACCGCCCGGCTCATGTATTCCTTTTATAAGGAAAAAAAAAACCTTCAAAATGTTAATGATTTGAAAAGAAAATACAACACAGCTTGAGAGAAGAGCAAAACTACAGAAAAGATTTTTGTAAACTGAAGGATCCTAAGTAAAAAAAAAAAACAAAAAAAAAACCCCAAATACCAGCCTGGTCTACTTAGCCAGTTCCAGGCCAGCCTGAGCTATATAACAGTGACACTGATCACAAAACAACAACAACGACAAAAAGAAACAAGACAACAGAGATCATGCTCCAATAGGAAAAGGAGATGATCCAGGTGTTAACTAGTCTGGGGGTTGGGACCCCCCAGAAGGAAAGTAGATCTGAGAAGGAATCCAAAGCAAAGAGCACATGCTGGAGGCTTCACTCTTGAAGGGTGGGGAGAAATGAAGACAGTTGGCTTGAAAGGGCACCACGGAGAATGTGAGGGGGAGAGAGAAAACAGTGTCGGTTCAATTAAAAACGCATTCCAAATTTAAATCTGCCTTCCGTAAACTCTTGCGTTCCTACAGAAGTGTTCATATTTTAGTTTTGACCTTAAAAAGCTATGATTAATTTTGGTTCAACATCCTTTCAGTTCAGCTGAGAACAATAATAAGCATTAAATTACCCTTTACTTTACCTCCAAGTTTAATTCCCCTCACGAGCCAACACAAGTCGTTTACAACTCAAGCAACACAGGATTTCATGCATAACTGGCAAATGCTCTTAAGTCTTTGCACAATCTGCTTTTGTAAGAGGGTCCCACTCTTGAATACTACGTCCCTGGGTCCAATCCCAGCTCACTTATCTAAGTTATTTAACCTCTGCGTCTCGGTTTCCTCCTCTAAAACAACAATGAATACAATAACCAGGGTTATCTTAAAAAGTAAATGACGTGACACGGGTGCTAAGCTCGTATCGTGTCCTCAGAACAGTCTGTAAACCGTTGAAAGGAGAAAACCTGCAGCCCCTGAACCAAATGAAAAAGATCCACACCACGACGGAGTCTTTCTTACAAGTCACAAAACGCCGGGCACTACCACACAGCGTATTTTTTGTTCTTCCCTGACGCGTTTCTTTCTTTCCTTTTCTCTCTTTTCTTTGCCAAATCTTTCCGCTAGGAGTCTGGAAGGGGAGGGAGATGTACACGCAATCCAGCCCAAAGTTTTCCCGAAATCCAAGTGCAGAATCACAACAGACATGGCAGCGGAGGCCGCGGCGCAGAACAACAGGTGAACCAACTCGCAGGGACCGAGGGAGAACCCCGGCGCCTTCCCGCAGCCAAGTGGGACGAGCGCTTTAGCCCGGCCTCCATCCCCGCACCGAACGTGTTTGTTCTGGTTTGTTTGTTGTTTTTTTTTCCTAGCAAAGTCCCGAGACCCAGCCCCAGACTCCGCGGCGCAGCTCTGGAGGGGGAGCGAGCGCCGTTCCCATTTAAGGACTCCAGAAGCGTCCTCCGAGTGCTGGGAATGCGAACAAAAGGGCGAGCGCGGGCGGGCCGGGCCGGGCCGCGGGGCCGGGGTCTCCCGCAAGGGCCCCGCTCCGGCGTGTCGCGGCCTCCCCCGCGCGGCCACCGTCGCCCCAAACTTCGCCGGCCTCCCGCGGCGCACCCGCACTCCGCGACCCGCCAACTCACCGGGATCCCGGGAAACTCATCCTCCGGCGCTCGGCGCAGGCGGGCACGGACAGCCGCGGGGCGGCGGGGCCCGGCTCGGCCTCCGCCCTCGGCGCGCAGCGGCCCGGGCCCTGTCGCCCCTCGCGCGGCCGTGAGGTCGGTCCTCGTCTCGCGCGGGAGCTCCAACCTCCCCTCCCTCCCTCCCTCCGCCCTTCCCTCCGCCCTCCTCCTCCTCCTCCTCCTCCTCCGCGCGGCCGGCAAGCAGATTCCAATCTCTGCCGCCTCAGCCGCGGAGGACGCGAGCTCGCCGCAGGGGGATGGGGGGGGTGGCCGAGGGGGAGGGGCCGCGCGCGGGGGGGGGAGGGGCGGCGCGGGCGAGAGGCGCCGGCGCGCGCGCACTGGGAAGGGCCCCCGCCAGCTCTGCGCGCACCCGCCCCGGGGCGCTGGCCCCGCCCCGGACACGAACGGAGCCGAGAGCTCGGCGGAAGTGCCCGAAGGGCCCACGGAGCCCGGCGCCCCTCTGCCGGGAAGGAGGGCCGGCCGCCGGCACGGGGGCGCCAGGTTGCCGCGGGAAGGGGGGGGCCGCCCCTCCGCGCACGCCGCCGCCACCCGCGTGACGGAGGGGCCGCTGGGACGCGGCTGCGTGAAGTAGACCATGCAGGCACACCCCTCATGGGGCCGAAGCTCGCGCCGCACGTGAGAAGCGGACTGGGTGGCTCCGAAGGCGCCCGAGGCTCCGCCGTGCGGGGTCGGTTGCCCGTTCCGAGTTGTCGTTGAAAAGAAAAAAATGTAGCCACACTGCAGTCATGACTCACCCACCCACCGCCCCGCTCCCGGGTTCTGGTTCTGGCCCGCGGGGAGGAACGTGGAGGTGCGCGCGTTCTCGGGGTCACGTAGCGAAAGCCGCGTCTGGGCCCGGGGCGCTGGGGTTGCTGTGATCTGCGGGCCCGCGAATTCCTCGCGTGTAAGATTAGGAGCAGCGGGAGCCGGCCGAACTGAAGTCAGCGCACTATAAATATGACCATTCTCAATCCACCTTTGGCTCAGCCCAGTGACCTCGTATACCCTCCCGAGGCCCATTCCCTCCTTTTAGAACACGCAGATCGCTGTCACTACCTCTTCCTTTACCTCTCATTCTTCGTGCAAAATGCCGTTAAAAGTTTTCAGTGATCCGTTTATGAAGAAAGGGAAGATGTCTTTTCTTTTAAACCAGACGTTAAATACCAAACTTCTTCAGTAAGTATTTCAACAAATACAGTGTTCAGTTAATTCATTTTTCTGAAAGTACTTAAAAATCTCTTGGAAAATCGTTTACAATAGAAGAAAGAGGAAAGAATGTACCAGACACTGATACCTGTGTATTTACACAGTAGGGAAAAAAACTTAGTCTCCAAAGTATTCCCTCATATTCAGCTGAAAATATTTAAATTCCCTTATATTCTGGTTTAAACTGTTTTGTGCCCTTTTCTCCTTGATCTGCTTTTGCCTTCAGAACCGTCAGTGCCTCCATGATACTTGATTACACTTCAGGTCTGTTCTCATCTGTTCTCCTGAACTCTTGTGCTGTCTCGGTTTTGAGTCACTGCAGTATTCTCACTGCACTGAAGGTTTATTGTGATATCAGAAGTTTCTTGCATCCACGGAAGATGTCACTTTTCTTTCTTGATATCTCTACATACTAACCTTCTTTAATTTCAAGGAAAAGAGTGGACCTTTGTTCCAGACTCATTGGACAAAAGTCTCGTGTATGTAGTGTGCTGTGAGAAAACCATGGCAAGTGGACCTAGTCTGACTTCTGCAACCTAATTTGATTTGGGGGTCTAGAAATCAGTCTATAAGAAAGGCAGGAATCTCAGGTTGGAGCTTTAGGAAATCAAGCGTGAAATGCACGGATTGGTGATGCCTGACAAGTTTCATGCCCCTGAAATGATAGCAAAATGGCATCAGATTTTAATTCATATCTTTGCGTCTCTACAAAAAGATCCTTTTCAGATATTTGGGAACGTAACTCGGTATTCTCATGCTCTCCTTAAATCAACTCACCCAGGCTTAAATCGGTAGCATATCACAGCCCACAGCCTGCCTACAGACAAGTGAGCTGGGCCAGGACATGGCTTGCTTTTGGGCTCCTGGCATGTATAAGCATGCCAGCCTGTTTCTCCGGTTTGCCTGCCCACTAAATGAACAGAGAGCCAAGAGCCGGAGGAGACATCTGGACACGTATGGTCTGGCCCCCAAAGTCAAAGGCAACACTTCAAGGTCCAATTTAATATTCTGTAATGCAATAGAATTCCTTTAAGTAGGTTAGTAGAAGGGACTGGAAATGGGCCTTTTCCTCTGGACAGTTAGTCTTATAGTCCGAAGAGTGGCAGTTGTTGCCTGAGCAAATCAGGAAGCATTCCCTTCCGATAGGCCATGGCTCCTCCACCACACACATTTTGGTTTGTTTTGTTTTGTTTTGAGACGAGGTTTCTCTGTATAACAGCCCTGGCTGTCCTGAAACTTACTTTGTAGACCAGGCTGGCCTTGAACTCCAGAGATCCGACTGCCTCTGCCTCCCAAATGCTGGGACTAAAGGCATAAACCACCACACCTAGCTTCAGAACACTTTTTCTAATCACCTATCTTACGTAAATACCCCAGATTTTGTTTTTATATTACTTTTTATTATCTGAAATTACTTAGTTTATGACCTGAGCCCCTCTACCCTGTAGGGTGTAAACTCCAAGAAAAGAAAGACTTGTAGGTCTGTTCTCCTCCGCTCTCCTCAGATCGTAACACTCAGTGTTTGTTAAATGCTCAGTGCCTGGTGTTGTTAAATGAGTGAGAGATAAGCATGGATTTCCTCTGAGCGCTTCTGTGACACTAAGACCCTTTCAGTGTTAGAAGGTAGCGTGGCTGTGAAAGAGGTGAGGATTGGTCAACGAAACTGGATTACATCACCCTTAGTGAAATAGGGACTTCTGCCTTCAGGGATCCAAGTTCAATAGATTAATCCAAGTTAATCCGTCCAAAGTCATTTTCCTGTTGTAAAGATTTTACGAGGCAGAAGGCAGCAGTAAGTCATTGTGGGTACAGAGATAAGGGCTCAGTGAAGACTAGTGGAGGGATGCCCTTGGGAGTGACACCGGTTTGTTCAAACCCAATGTTAAATGGATAAACGTGTTATGTTATGGGAAGTAGAGGGGACACATGCGATTTTCAGCCTGGACACTACCGTATCATTTTATTAATGATACTCCATCCTGGTTTACATACAGTATTTAATTTCTTATTTTTTTACTTCTAAACAATTTTTTCTTCCTTGTCTCCATGTTCATTTTGATTTGCTTCAAAGCACTTGTTTTCTGTGCCTGGAAGATGTTTCCTGGGGCTATCGTTGAGGAGTGGCACCACTTGGTGCTACTTAATCGGTGGCCTCTGTTCCTCCCCCTTAGAACCCAGTCCTTTCCTACCCCGAGGCAGAAAGGATCCACAGAACTTCTCCCAGGTACACGGCCTGACTTCTGTTGTATATCTCTCTCTTCTGTGTTTATGTGGGGAACTCTGACCCTGGCCCTTATCTGAGAACAGCCCTTTTATGTATGTATTTATGTTTGTTTGTTTGTTTGTTTGTTTATTGTTGTTGGGGATGGTATATGTCTGGCATAGCCTGCAAGAAGAAACTTCCAAAACTGGTTCTCTCCTTCTGCCATGTAAGTTTCAGGCACTGAACTCAAGTTGTCAAAGTTGGCAGTAGGTGCCTTCATCCACTGAGCCATTTATTTAATTTTGAGACAAGATTTCATGAATTCCAGGCTGGCCAGGAACCCGCTGGCAGAGGATGACCTTGAACTTCTGACCTCCTGCTCCCACCTGAGTGCTGGGATTACAGGCTTGTGCCACATCCCCAGATTTATGCAGTGCTGGGGCTCTAACCCGGAGCTGCCTGCATGCCGATCAAGCACTATACCTGGTAGACTACATCCCGCCCCTCTGCCCTTTGTATTTAAATCCTGCACTGTCAGCCTGCCTAGACTGCAGGCTTCTCTGTCTAGTGTCAGGATTCACCCAAGTCCTAGGGTACAGAGTGGCCGCGCTATGTGCCTCTAGCTCTCTACGTCTACACTCTGTGTTCCTGGCTGTTCTAGCCATCTAATCAGCAGTTCTTTCCCCATTTCCTGGGGCTGGGTATCCTGGTGCCAACTGTTCTCCTAGACTACCACCTGTTGTTTGCTCACTTCTCTGGTTATCAGGTGCTGCCTACGGGAACAGCAATTCCTCCCATCCCAGCTCCCACTCAGCCCAGCACAAGTCGTGTCCTTCCCATCCTGCTGTATAGCTCACTACCCCACCTTCCCTGCCTTGAGTGCAGTAAGTTAATGACCTATTACCAGAAAAAAATATATAATAATATATATGTATATATAGCATAAAATGTTAGATAGAGGAAATACATACGTGTGTGTGTGTGTGTGTGTGTGTGTGTGTGTGTATACTGGATATACTATAAATTTTGCCTGACAAAAATATCCTGGCTTGCAGCTGGGCAATGCTTGCTGTTTTTGTTTTGTTTTGTTTTGTTTTCAGTACTGAAGGTGGAACCTAGAGCCCTTGTTTATGCTTCGCATGTGTCCTGCCACTGAGCACCAGGCCCTTACCCTTGGTTCCTAACACTGCTTAGCATCCCAGTGGGTAAATGTTCATTAAACGGTGACTGTATGACAGTATGGCTTAGGCATCATGTGGGCTCCTGTCTTCTCATGGCACAACTTTCATTGACTGCAGTCTTAATAGCTGCCTCTAGCAGTTAATGTGAGACTCCATTTGCTTTTGAAAACAACTTTCTCACTTCTTTCAGAGAAACATAATTTCTCCAATAGCTAGTGCCTGTGTTTCTCTAAAATGTCAATTATTTTTATTTAGTTTGCCGTGACCTTAAAGCCTGTCTTCCTCACTGTATGCCTGAACTATACTAGCTCACCTCCTACGTGGTTATCCTCTCAGCTAGGCATGCCACTTTTTCTAGGCTTCTTCTAGTGAAACACCACATTCCCATTAAGTCTAGAAACCACTGCATTGTGATAACAATCTGTTAGACTTTTCTCAGAAAAAGATCATGCACCCCTAACCATTTATGTGTGGTGCTTCTCAGCCCCCCAGCCTAGGAAAAGATGGCTAAGGGCATCAAAATAGGAAAGGTATCAACATCTTTGCCTCTGCTAATTCATTGTTTTCAAAGTCCAGCTGGAAGAGGGAAGTAATCACAAACTGCTTTTCTTCTTGTCTCCCCACCCCCGCCCCACCTCCACACACTTGCCATCATTGCTAGAGTCCAAGTGTGTGAACACCAGGGTTGCTAGGTTACCAAGGGACGCATTATTCAAGCTCTGCCTTTCATGACTGGTGTTGTCCAGAGTTGTTCTTCCTTCCTTCCTTCCTTCCTTCCTTCCTTCCTTCCTTCCTTCCTTCCTTCCTTCCTTCCTTTCTTTCTTTCTTTCTTTCTTTCTCTTTCGTATGTGTGTGTGTCAGTGTGTGTGTGTGTGTGTGTGTGTGTGTGTGTGTGTGTCAGGGGCACCTTTTAGAGACAGGGTTTTTCTGTGTAGATCTGGCTGTCCAGGAACTCACTTTGTAGACCAAGCTGGCCTTGAACTCAGAAATCCTGCCTGCCTCTCCCTCTGCCTCCCGAGTGCTAGGATTAAATGTATGCAAGAGTTTTGTTTTGTTTTGTTTTGCTTTGTTTTGTTTTTTTTAAACACCTGCACATGTACCAAACACCATGAAAGTACTATTCCAGTTATTATCAGAGAGCCTAATTGGAGTGTGTGAGTGTGTGTGTGTGTGTGTGTGTGTGTGTGTGTGTGTGTGTGTGCGCGCGCGCGCATGTGTGTGTACTCATGAACACGTGCTCAAATGTGTGCTTTGCTGGAGATCAAAGCCAGGGCTTTCCACACATATTTTAAGCAAGAAGAATGTGAGCAGAGGCACTCGAAAGCTCTAAACAAAATGATAAGGAGACGGAATGAGGATTGTCCAGATTTGATAAGTACATGTCTTAGACCTGTTTTGAAATAGTACACAACATAAACATGTACAGCTATTACATGTTAATCAAAGACAGTTTTTAAGTTATTAATGAATTTTTAATTGCTTGATACTATGTACCTTTTAGGGCAGTTGGGAAGATATACTTCAGCATTTAATTTTCTGTTACAAAATAAGTATATGCATAAATAAAAGGAAATCAGGACAGAGTATCAGGAGTGCTCTGAGTTGAAATCCAATGGACAGCTATTATTTCCTTCAGTAAGTTTTACCTCATACAATGGGCAATAACACTTTTATAACCAGAAAACTTGTAGCTAGAGCAGTGGGTAGGTCATGGTAGAGGGCTTACCTAGCATATGCAAAGCTCCAAGTTCAGTCTCCAGCACCAGAAAATTTAAAACAACTGATTGTGATCCAGGTATGGTGATGAATACCTGTACTCTCAGAAGCTAGGAGGTGATGGGGACCAGAAGTTCAAAGTCATCCACAGATGCATATGGAATTCCAGTCCATCCTTGGCTACCTGAGACTGTTCGAAAGAACAAAATAAGAGCTTGAGAGATGGCTCAGCAGTTAAGAGCACTTATTATTCTTGCAGAATACCTGGGTTTGGTTCCCAGCATCCACATGGTGACTCACAACCATGCATAACTTTAGTTCTAGGGAATCTGACACCCTCTTCTGACGTCCAAGAGCACCAGGCATTCATGTAGTGCACACACACACATGTACAGGCAAAATACTCATACACATCAAAAAAATCTTTTCTAAAAATTGTTTAAAGAACAAAATAATAATAATAATAATAACAATTGGATGGTTAAAAAAAGATTGAGGAAGAAATGAAAATGACAAGCTTCATATTTGTCTTAATAAAATTAGAATTCCATATAAGATATGTAATTGAAGCTTCCATGTATTTGATTGATATGTTTTTCTTCATAACAAAAGTTACTGTTATTCTTTCCATAGTAACAAAGATATTATTGGTTATAAAATACGCTATTAGTTTAGATTTTAAAAAACAAAATATCTCCAATTAAACTACAACAAATCAACAAGTGGAAGACATTGTGGTTTTGAAAGTTTTTCTAAAACATATATCTACAAAATGATAAAATATGAAATTTTGATGCATCCAGAAGACAAAATAACAGCATACAGGCAAACAGTTTGGAATGTTGAGTTTTCTAGGTTTTTAATATATAATTTTTTTTTAGTACAATCCCTAAATAGCCAGGGTATGAATGTTGAATCACACACACAAAAAAAGGCAGTACAGTCGACTTCATATAAACATATAAAACAAACAAAAGTGAATAACTTATGATTCAGTCATATAAAGTTTAGAAGAAATACCACCATCAAGTCACATGTTTGGATTATATTGCAAATAAAAAATTAACTTCTGACAGTTGCTTACACCTTCAAATGTGTGATGACAAGAAAAGCTGGATTTTGGACGTCTTTGTCTTTGGAGAAGTTGCACCAGGCAGTCAGTCTTGCTGCGGGAGGATGACTCGACTTCTGTCCGGAAGCTGAACAATAGTGCTTGTTGCTTATGGGGCCATCAGGAAAAGCCAGCTGTGGATTTGGTTTTAGTACAATTAATTGCTTCCGCTGTATATAAAATTGAAAGAATTGGGTGCTTTAGTGCGGAAGAAGGATATCCTGCTGCACAGCGCCTATTTCCTCACAGAGGCTATCACTGAGCTCTTTGCCCTTCATTTGAATGCATTGGATTATCCTGTGATGAAAGACCAAAAGGCTTTTCATTTTTACAGTCTCTTGTCTCCGATTTATCTGGCACCTCGCTGGAGATACCTGCTCTTCTTCCAAGCCTGGCTAATTGCTAGGATGTCAGAAGGTAGTTAATGACTGACTTCCTTTTCACAGACTAATTGTGAGCCCCTCTCCATTTTTATCATGGAGTGTCATTTCTCACCGCTGGGTTAAAAGAAAAGAAAACAGTGAGCTCTGTCACTGTTTCAAATGACAGATGCTACACATTTTCTATGCCAGTTTTCATCCCCTGTCACTGTATACTTTAAGACCAAGACCATTACGTGTTTTTATAGATTCCACTATGAGGGATTGTCCAGCCAACATAATAGCCACTTGACCTGCGTATGTGTGACTACATGAATTATAAACTAGTTATAAGTAATCAAGTATGGTGGCACCAGCCTATGAAACCTAGAATTTCAGGATGTTCTGTGGGTATAGTTCAATGAGGAAAGTCTTAGGCTAGCATACCAGGTACCTTGAAAGCCAAGGCAAAGTTCAAGGCCTGCTTGGGCAGCTTAGGAGTCCTGGCCTCAAAATTGGTGGGGGTGGATGGTGGGTGGTAATTGCTCAGTGGTATTAGGCCCCGGGTTCAATCCTCAAGGCCACCAAAAATAACCTTTTTTCTTTTCCAAGACAGGGTTTCTCTGTATAGCAGCTCTGGCTGTCCTGGAACTCACTTTATAGAGCAGGCTGGCCCTAAACTCAGAGATCCACCTGCCTCTAAAATTAAACATTTTTTTTTTTTTTTTTGGTTTTTCGAGACAGGGTGTCTCTGTGTAGCTTTGCGCCTTTCCTGGAACTCGCTTTGGAGACCAGGCTGGCCTCGAATTCACAGAGATCCGCCTGGCTCTGCCTCCCGAGTGCTGGGATTAAAGGCGTGCGCCACCACCGCCCGGCTAAACATTTTTAAAAGTAAATAAAACATGAAATTAATCCTATCAGTTTAGCCTTACCTGCTCACATTTTCGCCTTCTTTGTAGCCACAGTCAATGCTGGACCATGTAAAATCAGTGGCTGCCAAGGTGAGACAACATGCAGTGAGCATGTCCATTTTCACTGAAATTCCTGATGGACAGTGCTCACTGGGAAGCTTGTGTCTATCCGGCGAGCCAGAGCTCTAGTAGCTATGTCTCCAGGGCCGGGAATCCTTCCTGTAGTTTCTCCTAGGAAAGTGTCTGAGTGAGTAGTGCCAACAGAGGTTACTACTCACTAGACATAGTTTCGATTTACGTGCTATCTGGAGGCTGAGAGATGGCTCAGTGGTTAAGAGCACATGCTGCTCTTGCAGAGGACCTGAGTTCAGTTTCTAAAACTCAAGTTGGGCAGCTCACAACTTCCTGTAACTCCAGATTCATGGGGTCTGGTGCTCTCTTCTAGCCTCTGTGGGAAGCCACATGCACATGCCCAGAAACACACACAAATAAAATAGTAAATCTTTTTTTAAAAAATCCTGATACCGATTTACATGAAATTTTTTTAACCACAATAAACTGTAAGAAATGTTACCTACAATTCGTTGATAACAGAAAATTGGCCAAAATGCTAAATAGTGATTGCTTCTGGGCAGGAGACCATGATCACTTTTTCTTCTTTTTACTTAATGTGTTTTTAAGATTTTATTTAATAAACACATACTCTTAATCAGCAAAACTTAAAGATACTGGAGCCCATTCATTTTCTTTTATTACCAATTTCGTATTAAGGTGGTTTCACTGAGCACCTGTCTCTAGGAGGAGTAAGTCATTCTGAACCAAAGTGCTTCCTCAAAAACCACTATCAAGCAACACTTTCTAGCTGAGAGTGTTGTTACGTCGTTACCCAGCCTACCACAAATGACATCAGATGTCCTGGAGCCCCACTCAGTGGAATCTGGAAGAGATGGAACATAATTGCCAGTAGTCCCCTCATCTGGCATTTGCTGGGTGTTCCAGGACCTATATATTTGTAGGCTACAGTCCAGAGTTCCATAGTTGGACCCAACAAGTGATTCAAGAGGACTCTGATTTTTACCACTGAAGAGCAAACCATAAAAAGAAACCTTGTTTCCTAAAAGTTCAGGCATGATCATACAGGTTTAATTAGGGACAGAAGCTGTTTACAGCGAATTATAAACTGTACAAAGCCGACTTCAGTGGACACTCCCAGGGGATGGCCCATGCACCCTTCCCTTTCCTTCTCTAGATTCCACACACAGCTTGGTGAGGTAGGGTGTAAAAGTGCCAGCCGGAGGGACATTGCTTGGAAGTTTCCATGATCGAATTGTTCATGGAAAGTCTGCCTTCCCTTCCTTGAAACTGGAGGCCAGTCCGACTGCTTCTGCTTCCATGACCAGCGAGACCAGGAATAGGCTTCAGCGTGGTTTGGTAGGAAGAACATCAGTTTTATAGGGTCAAACTCTGGGCTGCATGTCCTACTTTTAGACCTAACTAACACAAAGTGTGTCAGCCTCTCAGAATCTCCGTTGTTATAGCTACAAAAAAAGGAGATAATATATCTTTAAGAAGAGTGAACATAAATGAATTAGAGAAAATTGGGAGTGAAATCTGGAGTAGAATAGGCTCCAGACGAGGAATACTCAAGATAAATATTATTCACCTAGTGGGACAGGTGTGGGCATGACTTAGCTGGTCCATGCCAGTGGTTGGCATGGAGTCGCTGCTCAGTTTTAGTTACCTTTCCTTTGCCTTCTAGAAAGTGATTTGTCCACTAGTATTTATGTTGAAGAGGAAAGAAAACAACTGTTAAACACCTAATAAGCCACACTTCAAATACAGCCCAGCACAGTGCAGTGGTTAGCATGTGACTTCTGCTACAGCTTGGGCTAGGATCCAGTTCCTTGCCCCTGCCTTGCTCTGGAATCCCCCCTAGAAAACTTTGGTTGCTCACTACTAGACCATAATGCGGTGGAGGCAGGGTAGTGTCTTCTGCTGCTCAAGCAAGAGTACCTAACACTGAGGATGAAGTATTCAGTGTTGCAGAGACTCTTCGTCATATTTTTTTCTGTAATAAGTAACAGGCCTGGGGACATCACTCAATTGGTAGAATACTTGTGTCATACACAGGAAGTCCTGGGTTCAATCCACAGCACAGCATCAGCGGGGCCTGGTGCTGCACACCTGTAACCTCAGCAAAGAGAGGTGGAGGCAGGAAGATCAGAAGCTCCAGATCATCCTCGGTTATATAAGTTCAAGGACAGCCTGGGCTACATGAGACCCTGTCTCAAAAAAAAAGTGACCACACACACACACACACACACACACACACACACACACACAGCAAGAGAGACAGAGGCAGACAGAGAGACAGACAGACAGACAGAACCAGGTATGGTGATGCACAAGTTTAATCCCAGCACTCTGGAGACAGAGGCAGATGAATCTGAGTTCACGGCCAGACTGGTCTACAGAGCGAGTTCCAGGACAGCCACGACTAGACAGAGAAAACCTGTCTCGAAAAAATCTGAAAACAAAACAAAAAATATGGTCTGGTCTCATGGCTCAGCACGTAAAAGCACTTGCCATTCAATCCTGACGGCCTGAGCTCAGTCCTGGGTCCCACATGGTAGAAAGAGAAAGCAGACTGTAGATGTAACCAATCGTCTTATTAAAATAAGAAACACAGAGCCAATGTAAAAGAGAAAGCCGAGAGGTCAGAGCTCAGAGATAAAATCTTACCTCCTGCAGTGCTCCTAACTTCCCCGCAAGAAAACTACTTCCTGTTTGTCTGTGTTTAAATATTCTTTCTGTTCTGCCTTCTCATTGGTTCTAAACCCAACCACATGACTGCCTCATCACTGCCTGTAAGTACCGCCCTCCAGGTCTTAAAGGCATATGTCTCCAATACTGGCTGTATCCCTGAACACACAGAAATCTACCTAGCTCTTCTAACCACCACGCTCTTACTATGGCTCTAATAGCTCTGACCCCAGGGCAACTTTATTTATTAACATAAAATTAAAATCACATTTCAGTACAGCAGACTCCCAAAAGTTGTATTCTGACCTTTACGCATGCTCCATGGTACACCTGAACCCACACTGATACATACCATACATGCATAATATAATAAATACAATAAATCAGGGCTGGGGACATAGCTCAGCAGTTAAGAGCACTTCCTGCTCTTGTAGAGGACCAGGGTTTGGTTGAGAATCCATCTCAAATGTCTCACAACTGTCTGTAACTCCAGCTCCAGGAGGATCCACCTCCTCTGGCCTCAGCAGGCATCTGCATACACAGACACATACTCTTACACAGATTAAAAAACGTAAACTGGCCGGACAGTGGTAGTGCACGCCTTTAATCCCAGCACTCGGGAGGCAGAGTTGGGTATGGATCTCTGTGAGTTTGAGGCCAGCCTGGTCTACAGAGCGAGATCCAGGACAGGAACCAAAACTACATGGAGAAACCCTGTCTCGGAAAAAAAAAACCAAAAAAACAAAAAAACAAAAACCAAACCAAACCAAAACAAAACAACCCTTAAACTGGGCCATGGTGGCACACATTTTTGATTTCAGCACTCCAGAGGCAGAGGCAGGCAGATCTTTGAGTTCGAGGCAAGCCTGGTCTACAGAGCTAGTTCCAAGACAACCAGGACTGTTAAACAGAAAAATCTTGTCTCAAAAAAAAAAAAACAAAAACAAAAAAAAACCAGAACAACAACAACAAAAAACCCTAAAAACAAAATTTAAAGAATTTTTGAAGTATATAAAAGTAATTTGAAAAACAACTTGAAGGACATGGTTTTTTGATGTTGTTGTTTTGTTTTTCAAGACAGGGTTTCTCTGTGTAGCTCTGGCTGTCCTAGAACTCGCTCTTTAGACCAGGCTGGCCTTGAACTCACTGAGATCTGTCTGCCTCTCCTTCCTGAGTGCTGGGATTAAAGGCATTCATTGCCACCACCGGCAGGATAGGATTTTTAAAATAAAACCAATAAATCAAAAAGAAATTTCACAATTGCTGAGAGCCCCTAAAAGCACTTCCTTTGCTTTTATGGCGTCTTTATGGGAAAGTTGCAGAAATATTTACTACTATATGATAGTGAAATTATGCTGTGGCGTGTCTGTTTCCTCCCCTAGACTAAGATCTCTTTGAGGCCACACTGAAGTCTTATTCACCCAGATTAACAATTACTGTTTTTCTTTTTCTTTCTTTATTTCATTTTTGCAGTGCTGAAGTGAAACCCGGGGCCCGACACATGGTAAGTTAGTGTTCTGAGCCATCTCTCTGCTCACTCCCTCCTAATCCTCATGCCTGGTTCCTAATAAGAGCTCAGTGAATGGGAACCAAAGGCAACCGGCTTCCTCCCTGTGTCCAGTACAGAGAGGTGCAGGATTTGAGACTGAGTTCCTAATGGAGAGAGGTGTTTTAGGGCGAGGCATTGAACCAACCTGAACCTTGGCTTCCCTGCCTTGCAGGGTTATAAAGATTCAGTGAGAAAAATACAAAGTGCCAATCCCTAAACATAAACAAGGAAAATGTACTATAAAATAAAAATAAAAGGTGTCTTATCTTCCCAGCTACTTGGTAGGCTGAGACAAGAGGACTGTGTGAGCCTAGTTCTAGGCCCACGTGGGTAACAAAGAAAAATTGTTTTTTTTTCCCTTTAAAGTCACATCCTGATTGAGAACCTACAAGCTAAAGATACACCTAGTTATTTGAATCATCTGCAGCAACTCCAAGGGACCTACCATCTGTGGTTCAGATCTGAGCCACTGCCTGAGGCTGCTGGGATATCCTTTCTTCCTCTAACCTCTAGCTAATGTTAAATTCCTTCCACAGCCTGCTGTTGTTAGCGTTACCCTCACTCACATTCAACCTGGGCTTCCCAGATAGGAACGAATCAGCTAGAAGGTAGAGAAAGACAACCACTTGTTTGGAGGTGGGAGATGTAGAGCTGTTTCAACCTCACTTCATTGAGTAATCTGATTTAACCTCCCAACTCCAGGGCATGTCTTGGGTCCTGGCTCTGAGAACAGCACTGAACAAAGATTGCCAGTTTCTAACATACAAGCAACAGGGAATTGGGACCCCAGAATGGGTGGGTTCTTCATTCTAGTGGCCTGGATCCAGAGTAGCTTTACAAGGGCCCCTTGTTTTGTAAGGCTGAGAGTTGCTGGAATGGTCTAGGTTGGGAGAGGAAGCTAGATTGTAATCAGGAGAGTGAGCATTCCTATGCAAGCATTTCTGATCATTTGCCTAAAGGGATTTCAAGAGAGAAGGACCTAGAAAGCTGTAACTCCAGTCTTCTGTTGCTTTCTCTCTTTCTTATTCGAAATGAATACTTTGTGGTGTTTGGTTTTGTTTTCTTCCTTCTTCTGGGGCCAGAGTTTGATGCAAGGTCTCATCCTAACCCAAGCTGACCTGACTCTTGCTCAGTAGCCCAGGCTAAGCTTGATCTCAAAGGGATCTTCCTACCTCAGCCTCCCAAGTGCTGGGATTGTTGGCACGAACCATCATGTGGTACTCCATTCTTAAAGACAACCCCGCTAAACCTGGATCCCAGGCTGGCTAGGCTCTTCTCCAGTGTTAGCCTACTACTTTTCACCAATTCATTTCTCTTCTCATCCACCAGAAAAACACAGTAAGCACAGCAGGAGAGGCCTCTGCAGGTGCTGTTTAGAGGTCGGCACATGCAAGTTAGAACGATCGCCACCATTTTCCTTCCTTCTGATCCCGGCTCACACTGCTTACTCTGTACCCACCTTTCTCCAAAAGTGGCACCTGCAATTGCTTCACTAGGAGGAACTAAGCATGGAGTTGCAGGCTCCTTCCCAGAATCTAAAAACTGCTTGGAAATGATCTGCATATCCTTTTATGCATCACATAGCTTTGAACTACAGCTAGATAAGAGGATAGTCAATTTGCACATGGCAGAGTCTTCTAAAAATTTATGTAATAAAATGCTTTAGTTTTTTGAATAGAATTTGTTTGTGAAAAAAGGAACTAGGTTCTCAGCTAAGTGACAACAATGATGACATTCTTTCTTTTGTGTTTTTGTTTCCAAGCCTTTCCAGTCGAATGCCTGCCTACATCTGGAAAAACCAAAAGATAGAATCCAGTGAAAAACATGAAAAATTTAAATTTAAATCTAAAAAGCATAACCCAGCCTGCCTACCAAATGTGTTCCAAATAGTCATTCCTCACAAACTGCTTCCTGTGGAAACCATTGAGAGAATACATAAGCAGAACAATCGTTAGCTAATGTAACAGTGCGGGGGTGTTGGGGAAACTCTAAGAAGTGGCCAGCACGATGCTGTTATGAAGGTAGGCACACAAGAGATGGGGAGACCAGAACAACTGGGGGTGTGCGGGGGGGGGGGGGCTTGCAGGCTCTACCAGAAATAATGGGACGCCTGATCTGATTTTTGTGCAGGCCCAATGAATGGATGATCAGATCTGCTTTTAGAGGGTCCAAATGGGAGGCGGTTGGAGGGAGCAAATTGGACGCAGATCAGTTTGATCGCCAGACGAGAGCTGTCAGGAGGCAGGATCCTGAGGATGGAAAGAAGACAGACAGGGTCAGGAAGTACATTTGGCAACCTGGAATAATTACTGTTTGTCAGTAGGAATCACTGTGGAGCAGATAGGAGCTAAGATAACTCCATAATTCTAGTTCCAATGACAAGGTAGAACCTACAGTCCATAGGAAGACCGGATGGATGCTCAGGAGAAGCAGTTTGGGTGGTAGGAGAGGGCTGGGCCAGTGGCAGTGCAGAGCCCCATTGGGAAGGGATGTAGCTCGTCAGGGCTATGGGATTTGTCTGAAGAAATGGAGGCACGCTTCTTCGCTACATTGTGTGCTTGGAAACATGGCATGGGTGAGCTGAGTGGCAGATTGGGAGGGAGGGCTTCCAGTGCCCCTGCTATCCTTGTTGAGTGAGCATTAGACTTCTGTGCTTGTGCCTGTGCATGTCTGTGTTTCTTGCAGTGGTAGAGATCAAACCTAGGGCCTTTTACATATCTGTTTCACTCACTGAACAACATTCCCAGCCAAGCCAATCCCCATTTAAGGAGGCTCAGGGAGGGCCGTCGGGATGGCTCAACAGGTAAACGTCATCAAGTCTGACCACCGAGTCCCAGCCCTGGAACCTGCACACTGGACGGAGAGAACCACACCTGTGGGTTACCCTCTGGCTCCGCCTGGACCACCCTCTCAGAATGAATAATTAAATACATTTTATAAAAATGGTTTGTGTAGCTCTGGCTGGCTGGAACTTACGACGTAGACCAAGCTGGCCTTGAGCTCACCTGTGTGAGCCTGCCTCTGGCTCTGGAGTCCTGGGATTAAAGGCATGCATCACCTCACCTGGTTAAAGATGGGTAATAAAAATATTTTTTTAGGGAGCTCATGGATAAAGGGAAACGTATTAAACCACAGAAAAGATAGGTATAGAGCTTTGGGAATGAGTAGATCCAGGAGGCTGGAGGAGCCTGTTTGGAGACTCTTTTCCAGTTTTTATTTCTCAATGCAAGTTGACTTTGTTCTCTCCTACTGAAGACGTTCTTGGATTTCTAGCATAACCACTAATGAGAAAAGAGGCTATTTCCATGTGAGTTTTTTTGTTTGTTTGTTTTTGTTTTTGTGGTTTTTTTCAAGACAGGGTTTTTCTGTGTAGCTTTGGAGCCTTTCCTGGAACTTACTCTGTAGACCAGGCTGGCCTCAAATTCAGATTTGCCTGCCTCTACTTCCCAACTGCTGGGATTAAAAGCATGCACCACCACCACCCAGCTTGAGTTCCAGTTAATGCACTCTTGGGGAAAAGATTCTGACTTTCCTGCCTCTGTTCACAACCCCATTTCTTGAACCAGTCAATGTACTGGAAAAAAAGGCTAGGAAAGTACACCCCGTCATCTCTCCGCCCTGTGGAACAAGTGCACATGGTTAAGCAGCCATGGGACATCCAGATAAGGCAAAGCAGCAAAGCCCAGACATAGGAGCCTGAGGCTCCCAGAGAGGCACAAAACAAAAGGTATAGACATTGAATGGCTCAGAAAAGTAGTTGATTACCTCGACAAAAATTAATGGCAGGCTGAATCCTATAACCCAAATCAGGAGATGAACTCATAATCCTTATTCTCAGACAACCCTTGAGTTGCATTTTACAGAGACATAAAAGGTGTAGGATCATACAATGGAGTTCTCAGTTAGAAAACCAATAGTTCTTAAAAGAAAGCAAATCTCAGAACAGTGCACGTAGTGTGACTGCAATGAAGTAAAACCCAAGGTGTTTGTGTGTGGGGGTGTGTAGACAAGCACAGATCTGCGCTTCCCAGACATCATACCCACACAACACTGCTGTCTCCCCAGGCTTTGGCCGACTGCATTCCAACTGTAAGAGTTTATTCACATTTGTCTAGTGCTATGGAATAATCCTTTTGTTCACTGTGAAGACATGTTGCTTTCATTGTTAATAAAAAGCTGGTTGGCCGATGGCTCGGCAGGATTTTCAGGGCAGAGAGAATGCTGGGGAGAAGGGTGGAGTCAGAGGAGACGCCTTGAGACAGAGCGAGAAGGATGGGAAGTATGTACATGCAGTAAACAAACACAAATGAATAGAAATGGGTTAACTTCAGTTATAAGGGCTAGCTAAAAAACAAGCCTAAGCTATTAGACTGAGCTTTTATAATTAATATTAAGTCTCTGTGTGGTTATTTGGGAGTGGCTGCCGGGACACAGAACAGTTCGAGTACAATCTAGAACTGCTTGAACTTTTTTTTGTTGTTGTTGTTGTTTTTTGGTTTTTGGTTTTTTGAGACAGGGTTTCTCTGTGTAGCTTTGTGCCTTTCCGGGGTCTCGCTCTATAGACCAGGCTGACCTCAAACTCACAGAGATGCGCCTGCCTTTGCCTTCCGAGTGCTGGGATTAAAGGCGTGCACCACCACCACCCAGCCTAGAACTGCTTGAACTTTGAACACTTTTTCCAAGTGAAATGTTTTAGAAGAAAAATAAAACTCTTGCTTTTCTCGGAATTCAGCTTCTTTCTCCTGTTGCCAGTCATTTCTTCCCTTTTATTTTCTTCCTTTGTAACCAGCAGTTTTCTTCAGTGTAACCAAGGCTGGGCCTTCTCTTCTCCGCTCTCCTTACCTCTCAGGATTCCAGCTGCTCCCCTTAAACCTTTTACCGTTCTTTTCCCGTCTGCCTGGCCTCCACCCCCAAACTTTGGTATGGTTTATTTCTTCTTATCATTCAACTGTCAACTCCTCAGAATGGCCGTCCCTGATCACTCAATCAATCAGCTTATGGGCTGGCAAGAGAGCTTAGCAGGTGAAGATGTTAACTGTGCAAGCCTAAGTAGTGATGATCTGAGTTCCTTCCCTGGAGCCTGAGTGCAAAGCTGGATGGGATGGGATGGGATGCAGCTGTAATTCAGCACTGCTGTTTCGAGATGTAAGTCAGGACGACAGGATAACCTTGAACTTCCGATCCTCCTGCCTCCACCCCCTGAGCACTGAGGTTACAGACATATGTCACCATACTCTCTCTTTCTACATCGCTGCAGATAGAACCCAGGGCTTCGTGTATGATAGGCAAGCATTAATTAGTACCATCAACGACTGACATCCCTAGTCCCTTTAATACAGTTTTTATTTATGATATTTTCAAATTATAATGGGTTTCCTGGGACATAAACAATCATACATCAAGGAGCCATCTTTTGCCCAGATTGTATGAATGGTTTAAATGTGGGAAGAAACATTGAATTCTGGACCTGTCCTCAGAAGGAAGAAGCTTAGAAAGACTCAAAGCAGTATTTTATATAGATTTTCCAAGTCAGAGTTATATATTCCTTGACAAGCAAGTGCTAAGCTTATTTCATGTAGAACTCTTTCTCCATGAGCCCTTTGCCATCATTAGCCTATGGAACGGCTTTGAATTGCCTAAATATTTCTCCCTCTTAGAGTAACCTGACACACATTACCTCTCTGGTTTGGCTGATTCCAACTTCCTGGAGTTTAAGGTCCTTGAAAGTAGATTGATTATCTATTGAATCCACAGTCATGTTCTCACTGCCCAGAGCAGTCCCCTTGACACCTGGTGAGTGCTCGGTGAATAGCTGTTTTATCCAAAGCATGTTTGGGGCATGGTTTCCTTCATCTTCTTCAGAGTGCTTCCTCCGGAAGGAGCATCCTTCCTTAAGCCTTGCTTTCCCCGCTGTAGGCTGTCAGGGAGGACCCTGGAGCAGACAACACCCAGAACAACCGTTTGTTGGTGGGGAGGGCACTAAAGCACACGTGACATGATAGTGGGCGGGAACACTGGGCAGAAGGGTTTGAGAGGAGATGGGGAGCACAGCCAAGGGGGAGGAGGGGAAGGGAAGGTCAACCCAAACTAAATATGTGTGAAAACGCCATAAGGAAACCTACCTTGTAGGCCAAGTAAAGCAACAACAAAACCACACAGGCCAGGCAGGTATGCATTGCTCAAGACCGCTGAGGCTTAGTTGGGTGGTTGGTTTGTTTGTTTTTGAGACAGGGTCTCACTAGCTTGAGCTGACCTGGAACTCAGAATGTAGACCAGGCTGGCCTCTAACTCACAGAGATTAGGTTGCCTCTCCCTTGTGAATGCCGGGGTTAAAGGTGTGCACCCACCCACCCCCACCCCCGGGCCATAGTGGTCTCGTAGCATCGTTGGGGTAGGAATTGGGGCTCTGTACCAGGTCCTTCCTGGGTCTCCTCATCTGGAGAGGGGTGAGGATCCTTTGGGAGGGGTCTTTTTTCGTAGGAAGGTGTCACCATCAGAAAAGAGCAAATATTTGTTTAATGAATGAATGAGCAAAGAACAAGCTTGTTTATTTGTTTTTGAGACAGGGTCTTACTATGGAGTCCTGGCTTGTTTGAAATTCACTATGTAGACCAGGCTGGCCTTCAACTTTCAGCCTGGTCTTGCTTCTGCCTTCCAAGTGCTGGAATTGCAGGGGAGAACTGCCATATGTAGCTCAGGACAAATACTTTTTGTTTTGTCTCCAACCTCTCCAGTCAAGGATAGAAATTTTGAGGCAGGTTCATGATGCCAACTTCTGGTTTCTGTGGTTCATATTTTTGAACTACTTGTTATATCATTTATTCTCACTGCTGTTCTCCTGGAAGACTGTGCATGTGGAGGGGGTGGGGAAAGACCAGGAGTGAGGAAATGCAGCGGGGTTGATGGCTTTGGTGCTGGCAATAATGACTAACATTGCATTTTGATGAAAACCTGAATTGTAACATTTTCAGAAGTTTTTACATTTGATTTCCAAAATAACTCTATGGTGCAAGTGTTATTACTGTTTTCAGATAGATTAAACAGTTGAAAGGAGTCTCTTCCGATATCACTAAACGTGTATAAAATAGCCTTGATCTAAGCCCAGGTCTCATCACGACAAAGTCCATATTTATTCTATGGCTTCTGGCTGACACTGTAACAGGCCACTCCCCCCTCCAGACCTTAGTCTCATGTTTAGAAGGTCCCTGGATGACCTCCTAGTCACCTCCAAATTTAAATCCTATAATTTTATGAGATTAAAAAAAAAATGCTATCAGTTCAAATTGCTATCACTCCTAAAGTAATGAGTTAGTTTGTTTATTTGTTTGTTTGTGTCTTGAGACAAGATCTCACTATATAGTCCTGGATGACCTTGAACTCCTGCCTCTACCTCTTGTCTCTTGAGTCCTGGGATAGTTTGTGAGGTGCTAGGAATCAAGCCTAGGGTTTTGTGGATGCTGGTTTTGTTTTTGTTTTTGTTTTTGTTTTTTGTTTTTTGTTTTGTTGTTGTTGTTTTTCTTAATTCCACTAAGAGATTGTCCTTTGAACTTATTTGGGAAAAAAAAAAAAGAAATGAAAGGAATACAGCAACTTCGCTATATTTGAAGCTATGTGGAGCAAAATAAAAATTCATCTGTGGGCTTGGAGAGATAGCTTGTTTTACTGTTGTAAGGGACCTGAGTTTGGTTCCTAGCACCCAAGTCAGGCAGTTCACAATTCTTACAGCTCCAGGGAAATCCAATACCTTCTAGACTCTACAGGCACCTATACCCACATGCCCATACATACACAGACACATACTTATACACATAGTTAAAAAGTAATAAAAATAAATCTTAAAGTTGGGGCTGGAGAGATGTCTCAGTGGTTAGAGATGTCTCAGTGGTTAGAGATGTCTCAGTGGTTAGAGATGTCTCAGTGGTTAGAGATGTCTCAGTGGTTAAGACCACTTGTTGCTCTTGCAGAGGACCAGGGTGGTTCAAGTCCCAGCACCCACATAGCAGCTCACAATCATCAGTAACTCCAGTTCCAGGGGATCCAACACCCTCTTCTGGCCTCCAAAGATACCGGGCACACAAGTGGTGAATAGACACACATGCAAGCAAAACACTCATACACACAAAATAAAAATAAATACATCTCTTAAAAACAGATAAATTTGCAAATGAACAAACAAAAAGTCTGGGCTGTTGGGATGGCTCAGTGGGTAGCGACATCTGCTTCCAAACATGATGACATGCGTCTGTACTTAGAATCCACGTGGTGGAAGGAGACTCCTGAAAGTTGTCCTTTGACCCCTACATGCACACCATGCATGGCGCATGTGCTCTTACACCTACCCCCCAACACACACACACGAAAAATCATAAAATAAAATAACAATTTAAAAAGAAACAAACAATCTGATCATAGTGTCTGTAGTGCCAGAGGCGGAGGCTGTATCGTGAGAAATACATACAAAATATTGGGCCACCATGTAACTAAAAGCACCTCTCCAAAAATAGAGGCGAGGCCTGCTCTTCGCCTTATGAATTCCTTTTCTATATAAAACATTTGTGTTATTCATACAACTTTGCTTAAATAAAATGACTCAGTTGCTGTTGTGCAACAGACCCAGGAAACAATGTTTCTTATTCACGGGGCACTTTGCCTCATATTTTTATTTGTGGCCATCTAGATGTCAACTATTTTTTTATGACACATGAAAGAACTTGACACAGAATAAAAATCAGCACTTGTACATCTTTTTCTGAATTTTATTTTGCTAAAAAGAATCTACGTGGAACAAAAAAAGAAGAAGAAAAGAAAAAAGAAAAACAAGAAGAAAAAAGAAAAATAAAAAACATGCAAAATAGTTTTGTGCACACCTCTAACATATATTATAGTCCACTTCAGAAAACTTACCAAAAAGAAAGGAAAAAGACCCAAAACAAGATCACTCGGGCTGAAGTTCACATTACAAAGACCAGGTTGGTGGTACAAACACTGCCAGTACAGGTCATTCTGCGCCAGAGGTGAGCGCTCATCAGCACACTAGATTAACGCCAACCTAAGAGGTGAGCGCTCATCGGCACACTAGATTATCGCCAACCTAAGAGGTGAGCGCTCATCGGCACACTAGATTAACGCCAACCTTGGAGGACAAGACAACTGTGTTCCTCCTGCCAACTAGTGAAAACTGCTGCCAGTCACAGGAAAGCCAGGAGAGTTACCTGGACGTCACATAGCCTTCATCTCAACACTACGCAGACTCACCCTGTGTGCATTCTTGAAACTAGCTCCCTTTCCCGCCACCTTTAAACTGGTTTTTGGCAGTGCTGGGGACCAAAGCTGGAGCATCCTGAATGCTAGGAACATTCCGGGCCACTGGATTATACCTAATCCCTAAAATGTTTTGTTTTTTAAAAATAAGAGTCCTTCAAGAATATACATGAACTGTTAACTAGTTAAAAAACAACTATTTAATATAGAATGATAGTGATGCTTTCCTTTGGGATATTTTGCTTTTTTTTTTTTCTTAAAGATCCTACAGAAAATGATAAATTATACAGGAGTGGTGTCTGTGCATATGTATAAAAATCTTTAAAAAGAGATTTGGGAAACATAATGGTAGGGATTTTTATTTCCCTTCTTCAAGACCAGCTCTTGATCATTAAAGAGATACTTTTTCAAAAAAATCAACTGCTTAGAACCTTTGTTTAGTCAGCAAACTCCTTATCCCTATATATTTGAACTTTCCAAAAATAAGAGACCACATAAGGTGCTGTTCTGTATCTCTGAACAAATCTCCAGGCTGTCCCAGCAGGATTTACTCAGCCTGGAGCTTTGCATCTAAAGTAAAGAAGGGCTATGTGGTAGGAGCACAGTTCGGACCTTCCCATGCTGCTTGGTGGGGATTGGGGATTCCATGCTTGGAAAACTGTGGGCTTCCTGCCAAGCTATGTCTAACTGGGAGATGACAGTCTCCTGGAAGCCTTAGTTCTCAAAAGAAAGAGGTTGAATGCATTCCTCAATAGCCTTTCAAATGTGCAAAGAGAAAAATCCAAAACAGGAGCAAAGAGAGAGGGCAGTGAGTCCGCAGAGTGCCTAAATACTGTGCTCCGGTGAGAAACACACATACCATACACACACACACACACACACACACACACACACACACACACACACACACACACACAGCCTGTTTCAATGCCATTTCCAATGTACATCCTTCCTAACAGCACTTCCTAGAAAGGAAAGTGACCGAACCATTTCCAAACCCAGAAAGGAAGCCACTTTCTTTACCTCTACCTAACCCCATGTATCTATAAAGGACTCTGAAGTCCAGGTCTATTTCAATAAATATTCTAAATCCACTCAGCTATTTTCAAACTATTGTCCCAAATGGCAAACGTATCTTTTCCGCTCCTTGCAGCAGTCAGCATGATTACATAATCGGTGTGCTGCATTTAAAGGAGCAAGCAAAGAGCAGGTGCAGCCCTGAAGGTGGGCATCCTGCAGCCCGTGCTGAGGTTGGCAGGGAGCGAGTTCCTCTCCCCATGCACAGGTGGGCCTGAGAGCCTGTTCCGCTATCCCGTGTTTGAGGCCATCTCTCTTTTCTTTCCACTGAGCCTGTCTGAGGGTGGGGATGAGGAAGATCTGGTCTGTTTGAGGGTGGAGATGAGGAAAATGTATTTCATCCCCACCCACAACGTGAGCAGTCATGGGTGGGGGTGAAATACATGCACAGAACAGTCATGCTCAGGACCTTCTTCAAGCAAAACAAAGGTTAAGCCTGACCCAGAGTCCTTTGCAAACCTCTTCTGACACATTGTAAAGCAAAACTGGAGAACCCCACTTTCCCATGACAATTCAAAAAGGAGCAAAGCCTTCCAGGGACATTGGAGGTTTCAGGCTGAAAGGGGGAGATGCAGAGAGAGCTCATCTTTTCTCAGTTGTCTATGGCATGAGCCAAAGACCTTTCTGGAGCCTCTCCATTTGCCCAGTGGTGGCCCGACATCACTTCAGATGTCTGGGATCCCCTTACAGGTTTCACATTTGTTCTACATCTGAAGTCCAGTGTGCAGAGGAAGCCCTGAGATGCTGATGGAACAGCTCTTCCTTTTTTGGTGAGGAAGGCCCAATGGGTCTTAGCTTAGGAGCTCTCAGTGCTGGCTCTAAAAATAACCCCACAGCAAATACTGTTTGGCACATCATTATGTTTGCCAAGGAGCTCTCCAGAACTCTGCTGCGTGCTTTGGATTCTCCATAACTACCCTGAGCTCTGTCCCTACACTGGTGACAGTGATGGCCAGGGAGGTGTATCATTTTTGAACATTGCTTTTTGTTTTTCATTTTTGATTTCTTGGAATCCTTTCCCAAAAGTCTGAAGTGCGGTTCCAGCCATGGATTAATTACTAGCTGGGTTTAGAATCTTCTTTTGGCTTCTAGTCTGAACTATGCAAATACATAATCTGTGTGTACAAGAAAAGACTAAAATTAGACTTCAAAAGGCTCAATCATTCCTCTCCCCCTCCCCCTCTCCCCCCAGAAGAAACATCAGCTTCTTTGACTCCTTCATTGTCGGTAGCAGGAGCAGCCCAGGCCTGGCCCGCACCAGCCACTCTGGGCCCCTACACGTTGATGGCATGTGCATGCTTCTTGCACAGTGGTTTGTCTTTCTTGGAGTAGAATGGCTGACCCTCCAGATTCACATGGCAGACCTGGGCAGGAAAACAGAGTGGTGTGAGATGGGACCTTGCACAGTGGAAGACATGAGCAGAAGATTTCAGACTAGCACAACATGGCAGACACGCTCCTAATCCCAGCATTTGGGAGGCTGATGCAGAAGGGTCTTGAGTTCAAAGACTAAACTTGGCTGTATAGTGAGGTCCTCAGAACCACATAAACCAGGCTTGATGAGCGTGCCTGTAATCCTAACGCTAGGGAGGTGGTAGTAGAAGGATCAAAAAGCTCAAGGTCATTTTAACTGCTTGAAACTCAGTCTATAAAACATATAAATAAATACCAATGTAAGATAAACATAAACATTTTGAAAAGCATAGACTCAAATAAATTAAATCTAGTGGAATAGAGAATACATGTGATTAAAAAAAATGTCTAATTCCTGCTATGCTGTGGGGAGCAGATGAAGTCCTGAGTGAATGTATATTGTTGACATGAGCAGAGGCAAGTAAAGGACCCCAATGCCTCAGACCAACAGGAATAGTAAAGACTTCCCTGATCAGGCACAGGGAAATGACAAAGCAGTCCCCTGGTCTGTGTGCAGATGTTGACTGTGGTGGTTTGAATGAAAATAGCCCTCAGGCCCATAGGGAGTGATATTATTAGGAGGTGTGGGCTTGATGGAGTAGGTGTGGTCTTGTTGGAGGAAGTGTATCACTGCAGGTGGGCTTTGAGGTTTCAGATGCTCAAGCCAGGCCCAGTGGTTCACTCTCTCTTCCTGCTGCCTGCTGATCCAGATGTAGAACTCTCAGCTCCTTCTCCAGCACTGTGTCTGCCTGTGTGCAGCCATGCTTCCTGCTGTGATGATAACAGACTAAACCTCTGAACTGTAAGCCACCCAATGTTTTCTTGTATAAGAGTGGCTATGATCATGGTGTTTCTTCACAGCAATAGAAACCCTAAGACATTGACCATGTGTAGGAAATGTGTACCACAGCTTCCTTCTCCTGGATGTTTACAGCCTGAGACTACTCCCCTATAGATATTAGCTAAACCTGCCTCCCTGTTTAGCTCTATATAATAAGCTGGCCTCCTCGATTCAGATGTATGAAATAAACTCAGTTTCTAAGCTTCTGCTGGTGCCACTCCATCAGAGAACATGATGCACCCAATCCTAACTTTTCCGTTCACGTGTTTCCTCTTTCTTCTTTTCTTGTTGCCCCAGTTAGGACAATCTCTTAAGCCATGCAAGGTTGCAGCACTATCCAAAGTATATGTGGAAGTTAAGTCAATCTCCACAGAAAGGACTAACTTTTTTTTTTTTTTTTTTTGGTTTTTTGAGACAGGGTTTCTCTGTAGCTTTGGAGCCTGTCCTAGACTAGCTCTGTAGACCAGGCTGGCCTCGAACTCACAGAGATCTGTCTGCCTCTGCCTCCCGAGTGCTGGGATTACAGGTGTGTGCCACCACCACCCCGCGATTAACATTTAAGTATATTATATTAGTAAACTAAGAAAACATCAAAAATTATTCTCACTAAATAATTAAGAAGGGAAATAAAGATCTCTCAGAGATACTATACCTATTCATATAACAAAGTAGATAAGACAAAACCCTCAATATCTCATCACCCATAATATGTCATGAGAGTAACCAAAAATTTAAGGGAAAAGAAAGTACCCAATTAAAAAAATCAGTAGTGCCCAACGGGAATGAGGCCTTACTTGTGTACTACTAGGGGCATATTAATGCAGTTTCTTTCAGAAGGAAGGTAACTGTATACATTTTTGTGATACAGCTTCCAATGGGACGCAACCATGGGGGAAAAGATCAATCACACACAGAAAAGTGTGTTCAGGAAAATATTATATGTTAAAACAAACAAACAAACAAACAAACAAACAGAGAAAAACCAAAGCTCTTTGTCCCTATGATAAATATATACAAGAGTAGTTTGGATCTGGAGACATTCTGTAATGGAGGGAACCTAATTCATCCTTTCTGAGGTCACTGTAGGATGGTCTCATTTAAGTCTCACAAAAACTTCATCTGCCTTTTCTCAATTTCACAATTCAAACACTGGGACTCAGAGAGCCCAAATATTTTGCTCAAATCACAGATGTAGTACAGCTGGGAATCATGTCCAGGGCTGTAAGAACCCAGTTCCATGGTCCTTGTTCTTGAATTCCGCAGCAAAATAGGTTGTGTTTATTTGATATGGTTCTGAGCTCCTGGCTTGGCACAGAGGGTGTCTGAGGTGTTGGGTTACCAGTATGTGGGCCAGACCCCAAGTGGGCAAGAGTCAGCTTGGAAGTCACTCTGGCTGGGATGGGCTCCAGTACAGAGGGCACTGAGCATCCCTACCAGGGAACAGAATTAGAGGCTACATCTACATCCTGACCTCAAAATAATTCTGTTGTTAATGTGACAGAATCCAGAATCACCTGTGAGGGATTGTCTTGATTACATTAAGTGATGTGGGAAGACCTATTTCAATTGTGGGTGAAACCATTCCCTAGGCAGGGTGTCTTGGAGCGGATAAAATGAAGAGAGTGAGCCAAGCAACAGCAGCAAGCATGCATTCATCACTCTCCTCTGACTGTGACCAGCTGCGTCCAGCACCCGCTGCCTTGGCTTCCCCACCATGATGGACTGCATCATGAGATAAGATAAAACCTTTTCTCTACTGAGTTGCTTTATCGGAGTATTTTATCACAGCAACAGGAAAGAAACTAAGACAAGTTCTCATAAACAGGTATCCACAGGGGTGGAGATAATTTCCCCCTGAGTTGAGCATGGTGGGGAAGTCAAGGCAGCGGGGGCTGGAGGCAGCTGGTCACAGTCAGAGGAGAGCGGTGAATGCATGCTTGCTGCTGTTCCTCGGCTCACTCTCTCCATTTTATCCACTCAACAAAGGCTGGAAAGGGACATCATGATGGCCCAGTTGGGGAACTTATACTTGGATTATCTGGGGTTTCTAGTGTTTCGTGGAAGCCAACAGACTGAAAATTACCTGGGAACACACCAGGTAGATAGAGTGATGCTGAATGCAACCAGATTTGGAGGTGGTATGTCTCCTAAGGACCCATGTGTCGGAAGCTCACCCCACCTTAGCTTTGTAGCCTTTATTTGCTATGCTTTGAACTCGGGAAGTTGCTGGCTTGTTGCATTCCCAAATTGCTCATAACTGTTAGCTCATTTTCCTGTTGAGATTCTAGATTCCATGAAGACAGATGGAGACTTGCTTCGGGATACTCCTACTCCCCAAATTCCAGGACAATTTGGCAAGCTGAATTCCTCTAAAGAATGTCTACCAGGGCCAGTGGGATGACGCAGCAGGTAAAGCGCTTGCTGTGCTAGCCTGACAGTCTGAGTTCAGTCTCTGGAACCCACGCCATGGCAGAAGGCGAGAACTGGTCCCAGGAAGGTTTCCTGACTTCCACGCTCAGGCCGTGGCACCAGAGCGCCTACTCACATACATCATTCATACACAGATACTTAACACAATGCTAATACAGTTTAACATTTTTTAAAAAATATGCCTTCACAATAATAAAGTTTAAAAAAGAAAATATGTGGGAGATAGAGAGATGGCTCATCAGTTAAGAGCACTCCCTGCTCTTGCAGAGAACCAGAGTTCGGTTCCTAGCACCCACATCAGGCAGCTCACAACCACCTATAACTCAAGCTCAAGAAGCTCTGACTCCTTCTTTTGCCTCTGTAGATACCTGCAGTCACACACACACACACACACACACACACACACACACACACACACACAGAGGCATACACACACAGAGGCATAAATATAAACTTAAAATGGTAAAAATCACACACATACACATATATACACATATATGTGTGCATATAGATATATATTTTATGTGCATATATACATACATATATATATTTTATATGTATGTATACATGCACATACATACATACATGTGACTGAACAGGAGCTGGATAGTGCATACCTATAGTTCCAGCCCTGCCTTGGGAGGTAGAGTCTGGGAAGTGGGTAATTTTCCAGTTTATTTCAATTTATTGGCATCCATGGGCCACTAGAAGCCCTGTGTGATCTTTGGCTAAATACTGAGTTCAAGAGACCAGCCTGAGCTACATAAGACTTTGTCTCAAAAAAAAAATTAACAATGTTCTATACCCCCTGATTTAGCTGATGAAGAAACAGTACAACCATAAAAGAGCTGGTCTGAATCTTTCTTATTGTTTGGTTTGGTTGGCTGGTTGGTTGATTTGTTTTGTTTTTTAATTATCATTGTTGTGTGTGAAGGTTAAAAAAAGTCAGATGAAAACATATGCTCATTAAAAATGATTTGGAGCCAGGTGGTGGTGGTGCACGCCTTTAATCCCCAGCACTCAGGAGGCAGAGCCAGGCTGATCTCTGTGAGTTCGAGGCCAGCCTGGTCTACAGAGCAAGATCCAAGATAGGCACCAAAACTACACTGAGAAACCCTCTCTCAAAAAAACAAAACAAAACAAAACAAAACAAAAAAAAAGATTTGGAAGCTGGGCATTGCAGCACAAACTTGTAACCCTATCACTTGAGAGGCTGAGACAGGAGAATTACTTCAAGTTCAGCCAAAGCTATGTGGTGAGACCTTACTGCAAACAACAAGGGGATTTAGAGCCAGGCTTGATGGTGCACACTTGCACATCCAGAACTCAAGAGGCTGTCGGGAACTTAGGCCTATTCTGGCCTACAGAGTAGACACACAAACAAGGAAGTGATTGGGTAATGTAAAATGATAGACAGAAGACTCTTGAGAAGGAGGAGGAAGAGGAAGAGGAAGAGGAGGATGAAGAGAAGGAGGGGGAAAGTCTGATTTGGGGATTTAGTAAATGGCAGATCATTTGTCTGACACATACAGAGCTCAGGGTCAACTCTTAGCACTGAGGGAGAGAGAGAGGGAGGGAGGGAGGGAGGGAGGGAGGGAGGGAGGGAGGGAGGGAGGGAGGGAGGCAGAGATAGCCCTCAGAGTTTTCTAACCTAAAGATTTCTTCCCGAACACTCGAACCGTGTTCTACTTCAGTGTCCCCACAGGGCAGTGAGTGTCACACGGGACTGGCTCAAGAGGAAGACTCTTATCCCATGTCACTTTCCAAGGACAAGATCTGCACAGTTTCTCTTGGCACATCATCTAGGCATTGCTATGGGTCTCTCGCCCTCGGCTGGTTTAAATTCTCAGAACTTTGTTCTACCCCAAACCTTACTTCCTTCTGCTTCTATTCTAGAACTTCTATGACTCCAGCACAGCAGACTCCAGGGAGCAGCCCCTCGATGACGCCTGCCAGGATCCCCTCTGCATGCAGCACAGCCCCACCCTCTCTCTTCAGCCTCTGTGCCTCTTCCTGGGCCTTCTCCGGGTCTCTTGGATCCTCCTAGACACTGGGTATCCAGTCTTGTGGTCAGTCAAGCATGCTGCAGCTTAAAAGAGTCAAAGCTTCTATGCTCTGTCTGGCTGAGCCCCAGCCATGTGGGAGACCATTCTCCAGGCAGGTAGTTACATGATGTCCCCTTTGGGGGAGAAGCCCTGACATATTTAAGGAACTTTTAAAAGCAACTAAAGAATCTGTTCAAAGAATGTTAGGAGTGGTAAGGGTTTGAATTGTGTGACTTAAAATCCATATACAGAGATCCCAGCACTCGGGAGGCAGAGGCAGGTGGATCTCTGAGTTCAGGGCCAGCCTGGTCTACAGAGCAAGTTCCAAGACAGCCAGGGCTACACAGAGAAACCCTGTCTCAAGGCTGAGGGGAGGTCATACTGGAGGAAGGTAGCCTTTGCTCTTTGCTCCAATATGACTTGTAGCCTTGTAAGAGAAGAGATGCTTGTGGAGACAGATATATACACAAAGGAGAAACCATGAGAAAATATAGATACAACTTGGGAGGTAGAGACAGGAACATCAGAAGCTCAAGGTCACGAGGCTTAATTCCAGCACTTGAGAGGAAGAGGAAGGCAGATCTCTGTGAGTTCAAGGCCAGCCTAGTCTACATAGTGAGTTCCAGGACAGCCAGGGCTACATAGTGAGACCCTGTGAAAAATCAACAATGATGTTCAAGGTCCTCCTCAGCTATAGAGTTCAAGGTCAGCCTTGGCCTGAGATACCTAACACACACACACACACACACAGAGAGAGAGAGAGAGAGAGAGAGAGAGAGAGAGAGAGAGAGAGAGAGAGAGAGAAAGAAAGAGAGAGAGAATGGAAGCAAAGACTAGAACGATATAACTAACCAGGGAATGAAAGATGGTTAGCAACCAGAGGAGAGAGAGTGTGGCTATCTATCAGCACTTTGAGTGTTGATTTCTGTCCTGCTGAACTATGAGAGGATATGTTTCTGCTGTGCCTGGTATAATAACCTTATTATGCCGGGCGGTGGTGGCGCACGCCTTTAATCCCAGCACTCGGGAGGCAGAGGCAGGCGGATCTCTGTGAGTTCGAGGCCAGCCTGGACTACCAAGTGAGTTCCAGGAAAAGGCGCAAAGCTACACAGAGAAACCCTGTCTCGAAAAACCAAAAAAAAAAAAAAAAAAAACAAAAACAACCTTATTATACCGTAGGAAACTAATACACAGTGAACACAATGTACCCCACAAAGAGTGGGGACAAAAGAGTAAAGTACAGAACTCAAAACATATGGCAGTGAACTTGATGACTAGGATTGTTGTCCATGCTAAGTACCTAAAAGATTATTCAGGCTTAAACAGATATTTCTCATCTATCTATCTATCTATCTATCTATCTATCTATCTATCTATCTATCTATCTACCTATCTATCTATCTATCTTTCTATCTATCTACCTATATATCATCTACTATCTATTTATAGACAGGGCTTTCTATATCCAAAATGGCCTTAAGTTTACTGTGTTGCCAGGTGATGGTGGCGCACACCTTTGATTCCAGCACTTGGGAGGCAGAGGCAGGCAGATATCTGTGAGTTCAAGGCCAGCCTGGTCTACAAAGTGAGTTCCAGGACAGCCAGGACTGTTACACAGAGAAACCCTGTCTCTGCAAAACAAAACAAAAATGTTTACTGTGTAACTGAGGATAACCTTGAACTTCTGACCCTCCTGCCTCCATCTCCCAAGTGCTAAGATTATGTGTATATTCTGCCACAGTTGGTTTATATGATGCTTGAGATTGAGCCCTGGGCTTCATGCATGTTAGGTTAAACACTCGATCAACTGAGCTATATCCCCAGCCCCTAAACAGCATGATTATGTCATACATACCCCAAATTCACCTTGAGTAACTCTGGTTCTTAAAATACTAATAGTTCATTTTCCTATATAAAGTTAAACTAGTTAGACTGACATTACAGAGATTTATTAGGGAATGAGTATTTCCTGTTTCTAACTCGAGTCTGGATAGTGGTAACACCGTTTCACAATCTCATCTCGGCTGAAAGCCCTCTAAAGGGAAGGCCAGTCTCCCAGGCAGATGCCCTGATGATTCAGCTAACTACACACAGTTAATAGTTAATCTCAGGCTCATCTGCTGGCCGCTGTACATCCAGCACAGGACCACTTAGGAAAGGAAAGTGATACTCATCCTGCTTTCTAAAGGCTCTACCAAGAGAAACCTTATCTCAGCCTTTCAGAGGCCTAATCAATAAGCCAGGGACTGGGGTTCATGGTGAAGCCTTCACACCACTTCCTAACCAACGCAGCATGTGTCCGGGGAAAGCCACCTGCTTCGCTAGGTCATCGTTCGCTGCCCTCACCTATTGCAGGTAAGACAACATTCTGGTTCTCCAAATCCTAGGATACTTTGCTGCTATTGGTCTGTAAATAATCGTTGGGACTACTGCTTCCTTCACCCGTGACATATCAAGACATGGCATTGGCAAACGTTAAGAGCCAGTAAGGTACCAGAGTGCCACGGTTGTATCCTTGTGTGTCAAGGGGTTGGCCGACCAGGCTGCACTTTGTCCCTTCTATCATCCTGCTCGGACAGCTGGAACTCTCGGCTAGAAACGTACCGCACAGATGAAGCAGGTGTCATGCCAGGTGTGGCCCAGGGCTTCAATAAACTTGTCGCCAGCTTCCACAGGAAAATCACATCCGTGACACTTGGTGCTGAACAGATTGATGTAGTCTGAAATCAAAGTCAAAGTGAGGCAGGCAAAAAGAGCAATCGGCTACATAGACCCAGGACCGGGACAGCCCCCACATGAGTGGGCTGGGGGAGCGAGCTTTGTCATCTCAAACAAAATACTCACTTATGTGATTGATTTTGTTTTTCACTTTTTTGGGAATTTATACCAATGTTGTATTGGCTTAGACTTGGACTTAATTACCACCTTGTGCTAGCTTGATCTGAAAATTCTTTCTGGTATCGTCATGAACTTCCTTGGGGGTGATTGTTTCTTTTATCTCTGTCTCCTCTGGTAGCCCAAAGAAGTCAATCCCCAAACAGGAATTTAAAAAGTATTCTTTATTGCCCATTCACTAGGCTTATTTTGGAAGAATGAGGGTCTTTTTTTTTTCTTTCAGATTTTATTTTATTTTTAGTTTTGTGTGTATACATGAGCCCAGGTGTCTACAGAAACCAGAAAACATTGTTGGATCCCACAGAGCTGGAGTTTGTAGGCTGTTAAAGCACATTATGTGGGTGCTGGGAACAGAACTTGGGTGCTCTGAGCAGTATGTGCTCTTTTTTTCTCCCATCTTTTTGTTTTGTTTTGTTTTCAAGACAGAGTTTCTCTGTGTAGCCCTGGATGGCCTGGAACTCGCTCTGTACTACACCAGGCTGGCCTTGAACTCAAAGACCCACCTGCCTCTGCCTCCCAAGCCCTGGGGTTAAAGGCGTGTGTCATCACAACCTGGCCAGTTTGTGCTCCTAGCTGCTGAGCTCCCTCTCCAGGCCCAAACTCTTTAAGGGGTTTTTTAGATTTTATTTATTTATTTATTTATTTTTGGTTATTTGAGACAGGTTTCTCTGTGTAGCTTTGGAGCCTTTCCTGGAACTCACTCTGTAGACCAGACTGGCCTCAAACTCACAGAGTTCTGCCAGCCTCTACCTCCCTAGTGCTGGGATTAAAGGTGTGTGCCACCACTGCCCGGATATTTTTTATTATTAATTATGTGTATGTGTGTGTGTGTGTGTGTGTGTGTGTGTGTGTGTGTGTGTGTGTGTGTATGGGGGATATTATATGCACATGAGTGCAGGTACCCATGGAGGCCAAAAGAAGGTGTTGGGTCCCCAAGAACTGGAGTTCCAGACAACTGTATGCTCTCTGACATGGGTGCTGGGCAGTGAACTTGGGGTCTCCGTAAGAACTCTATGTCCTCTTAAGCATGAGCCACCTCTGCAGTCCGTCTTTGAGACTCTTCAGTAATTCTAGAATGGCTTTTGCTTGACCATTCTTCTGTCACTGAGCATTCATGGTGACAACAATTTTTAACTACTACAAACCCTATTTGAGCTACTTGACTTGTCCTCCTGCTCCTCCCCCAACAAGGGAGATAATACTACAAAATGCTCTTCATAAACTATACTGACTACTTTCCTAACGACAGTGCTGTGATGTGAATGGGTCCCCAGGTTCACACGTTGGAAGCCTACTCCTTACTGCAATAGTGTTGGGAGGCAGAGCCAACTGGAGGCATTTAGGTCATACGGCCTCTATTTCTTGAATGAATTAATGTTATTATTGAGGGACTAGGTGCAGAAGGAGTGGGATTCTTATAAAATGAGCCTGCCTCCCATTGCCCGTTTTTTTTTCTCTCTTTTGCCCCGCACACCTTCTGCATAGGATGATGTAAGAAGACCCTTAGCAGGTGTGACCTCTTGACCATGGACTTCCCAGCCTTCAGAAGCATGAGCCAAATACATTTCTGTTTATTGTAAATCCCCCTGCCTCAGACGTTTGGTTACACTAGAACATGATGGACTAAGGCAGGTGACTTTCCTTACAAGAACCTTAGCATCAAGAATCACACCTTACTTTTGTTTGTCCTTTCAACATAACAGCTAGTTGGTGGCCAGTACTCAAAGTACGGGTGTAAATCAGTAAATAGTGAATTCACCACATTTGTGGCCAACAAGTGGGTTAGTAAACAGTGAACAAATCTGATCTTCACAATGTCTCACACAGACGGACTTTTTTTTTTTTTTTTTTTTTTTTTTTTTTTTAATTTTGGTCTCGTTTTGCGGATGAAGAAATTGAGACTCAAATAAAGGTCACAGTCCCACACCTGAGGCCTCATCATGTCTGTGCTCCTTTCTCAGAGCACATTCTACTATACGACTATAGACATTTTCTCGATTTTTCTAGAAGAGTTCCATCCCTTTGAAGACTTCATTCCTCTCTGCGTTCCCCAGCTCCCCAGATGTCCTTGTCTCTCCACTGCTCTACCACAGCTGGCTGGGTTCTGTTCACCTCCTGTGGACAGTATGTCTATTCATCGTCTCAGACCACACACTGAGAGGCAGGATGCCATCAAGCTTACAAACATGGAGTGTGAAGAAAGAAAAGGCTAGTTCAAAGTCCAGCTCCATTAAGGAATTCTTTAAACCTGGGGCAGCTTCTTAGAACTGCAGCCTTCCTATCTATATAACTACAGCACCAAACTCGGGGGACTTATCACTATTGACCAGGTAAGAAAAGCATGAAGTATTTGGCGTAAACATTAACTGTTGGCTCCTATTTTAGAACTCTTCATAAATGGTTAAAGGGGAAGAGAACCCATCCATTATTCATCCATCCATCATTCTTGAATGTCCATGCCAGTACACTCCACATTAATGACTTCGCTTAAGATTCCTTTTAATATTTATTTATTTTATGTATACTGATATTTTGTTTGCATGTATGTCTGCACACTGGAAGAAGGGATTGGATCCCATAGAGAGTTGTCAGCAGCCATGTGGGTGCTGGGAATTGAACTCAGGACCTCTGGAAGAGCAGCCAGTGCCCTTAATCACTGAGTCTCTAGCCCAAGATTGTTTAAAGTTTCCTATTACTATTATTAGTGTGTATGACTGTGCCACGGAGTTTGTGTGCAGGTCAGAGGACAACTTACGGGCTTGGCTCTCCCCTTCTACTTTATGTGGATTACAGGAACCACATTTTGGCAGCCAAGCTTTCCTGGCAAGCACCTTTACCCCCTGAATCATTTTGCTGGTCCCTGCTTAAGGTTTTTGAGGACAGAGATCTCACAGAAACGGATATAGATTATACATTCAATATATGTTCTATGGTTAAAAGATGAACAGAAGAAACAAAAATGCTTCAACTAGCCTTATTAAATAGTAATTCCTCCCCTCGCTTTTTTTTTTCATAAATTCGTTCTTAAAACAGCTTGAATCTACTTCTGGAAATTTTAGTCTTGCTTACTGATTGATTTTTCTATTTTAAACTTGATTTTGTGTAATCTGGAAGCTTTGCTTTAAAAATTGATAGCACAGATTGACTAATATTATTTTTTAAAAAAAACATTGGCATTTTCATTTACTCTATAAAGGGAGACTCTCACTAATAATCAGCCTCCTTGTTCTTTCTCATCTGATTTTCTGGTGCTGCTGTTCAGCCTCCAAGTCTGTGTTGCCCTTATAGAACCCTGCCTCAGAAAGAAGCAGGCTGTGAAGGAAGGAGGGAGGGAGGGACTGAAGAGCCCGCCAGCCAGGATGCCTGTGACTCCTGAAATTACCACAGTTCCCCACATGTTACACAAACACGTTACACTTCCAGGTACAGAGAGATGGAAGGAAGCCTGAAAAGCACCACAGGCAGGGAGGAAAGAGCGCTCTCCATTCCACACCTCGGCCCTTCCTGCTTCCATCCTCATAGCAACTCCACAAGGCAGGTGTTTACAATCTCCCGGAAGTTTAGCAGCTTTACTCAAGGTTACAAAGTCATCTCAGGGTAGAGCCAGGAATTGAATCTAGGATGCGGTCTAGAGCCAAGGCCCCCCTTCTTCAGACTAGACCCCTAAGATGACATCTAGAGCCAAGGTCCTTTTCAGAGTAGACCCCTAAGATGACATCTAGAGCCAAGGTCCTTTTCAGAGTAGACTCCTAAGATGACATCTAGAGCCAAGGTCCTTTTCAGAGTAGACCCAAGTTTCCAAGTCAATATAGCTTGAAAGATTTCTCAAGTAGTTAGGGAACCAATGTGTGACTCAAATATTAGAAACAGGGAAGGGAGCAGAGACTGGTGTATAAAGTACATTGTAACTCTGACTGCTTTTCCCCAAAAGCTGAAACCAAATGAGCAGGGGGATTAGTTCAGCTAATGTATAATAGCATGATTCAGCCATTAAAAACAAAATCAGGAGCTTGTGTGAAGCCCTTGGTTTGATTCCCAGTACCGCACATGCAACAAAATGCACAAAACCCCTTCTTTCCCCGACAGTAGGATGCGGGTGGACACAGGCGGGACTTAGTTTTCTATGCCTGCCTGTCAACCCAGATGGGAGATGGTGCAGGGTCTTCCAGCATGGTGTCCCATTGCATCCTCTCTGTACCACATCTCACATGCTTACCTTTCTCACAGTACGGCTCTCCATCCTCCATGTGGAAGAGGCTGTTTCCAAAAGGTTTCTTGCAGGCTGCACAGACGAAGCAGGTGGTATGCCACGTCTGTCTCAGAGCGTGCATCACTTCCTGGAGGGGAAAAAGAAAAAAATCCAAGTTCAGGACAGAAAATATCCCAGGGGAAAGGGAGCTTGGCTTGGCTTCTGAATCAGGCCTGGCTGCTGTCCAAGTAGCCTAGGGAACAGGGCAGGAGGGCTCACAAAGCAGGTGCTGGGGAAGGCAGGGGAGGGTGGAGAAGGGAGGTCCTGCTTATCGGGGCCACTTTGCCCAAAGGGCACTGAGAGTGAGGGCCACAGGTGGATGAGCAGTGGCCAGGCTGTGAAGCAAGGGCTTGCTTTGCAGAGCGCCAGCACCATTCGAAGCTGGTGGCATATGTGTATGCCATTGCTTGCCCCAGCTAACTAGTTCCCTGGCTCAGTAGTTAGGGGGAAACTGATTCCATTCTAGGATGGAAACGGAGTTGCCTTCTCTGTTACCAGCAACTTATTGATAGGGTTTCTAGCGGGACCCCAAAATCTTACGGGAAGGGAAGAAGTCGGTCCAGGTGAAGAAAAGACAAGGGTCGAAAGAGAGGGGTGCTGCCCACTTACCCCCATGATCTTGGTGTTGCACTTGGCACAGAGTGGGGCAAAAAACTGCTCGTAGCACCGTTCGCAGTAAACATTGTTCTGCTCCTCCACAAAGCACACATCTGCCAGGGAGTTCTTGCAGTAGGCACAGTTGAACTCTTCTGGATGCCAAGAGCGACCCATGGCTACCAGGAAAGGGCCCCTGGCATGGCAGAGAACAGCACGAAAGTGAGCCCCAGAAATTAGGACCAGATCTTTTAAGAACCCCAACAATCTTCACACGTTTACCTAGTGATGCCCACTTTGAGGGTCCTTCTAACGAAATAACATGTAATTCTGAGAAAGCTCCACGCAGAAAGACGTCCATTGTCATGTCGGTAACAACAAACAGAACCGGAAGATGGGCATGGGGGTGCACACCAGCACTTGGCAGGCAGCTCTCTAAGAGTTCAAGGCCAGTCTAGTCTACACAGTAAGTTCCAGGCTAGCCAGGACCACACAGGAGACTCTGCCATAAACAATCTGACACCTAACCAACAGAACCTGGACGCAATTCAGTATCTACCACAGAGGACCGAGCAAACACGTCCCAGGATTCAGTTCATCACAGGTTATTCTGTGAGCAGTGATGACCGGGGCCAGCTTTTATTAACTACTGAGTGCTCGGTGCTCTTCCAGAACAGTCTTACATTTGTAACAGTTCTATGAGGGAGGAACTATTGCGATGCCTGAGAATCAGTAAAGAAACAGAAGCACGGGAAGGCCCAGGAACTCATTCAAGGTCCTGGAGCCAGGAAGCGGCAGACTGCACACACACACGATGCTTCCGTTTCAGATTAGTGTTCAGAGCATCAGAAGTGCCAGAAAACTTCACGTTCTGATTTTTTTAGTTCCGTGTTTTCTAGTTCTCTGCTTGTTTGTTTGTTTTTTTGTTGTTGTTTTGTTTTGTTTTTCTTTTTTGTTGTTGTTTTGTTTTTGAGAGGATCTTACTTTCTAGCCCTGGCTAGCCTGGAACTAGCTTTTAGAAGAGTCTAGCTTTGAACTTACAGAGATATTCCTGTTTCTGCCTCTCTAGTGCTGGGGACCAAAGGTGTGTACCACCATGCCTGGCCCCTGTTTGTTTTTTAAAGAGTATGCTTTTCACATATGGAAGCACATACCATGCATATACTCAGACAAACTGCATTTAATAAGCATGGCCTGAGACCCCTGAAATATATATATATATATATATATATATATATATATATATATATATATATATATATATATTTTTTTTTTTTTTTTTTTCCCAAGACAGGGTTTCTCTGTGTATCTCTGGCCATCCTGGAACTCACTTTGTAGACCAGGCTGGCCTCGAACTCATGACTTCTAAAGAAAATTACTTGCTTTAATTTCAGTGAAGTGTCTATCAGAGCCTTAAGAGGCATGGGACTGTCTGTAGAAAGATCCAGAAGCAACTCTATAGGAAAGCTGGGTCAAAACCAGCACTGTCATCCAGCTTGCAACGTGCTCAATAAACCTACTGACAACAAGGCTGAAGATTCCCAGAACCCAGCCTTAGCCCAAGGGGGAGCTCCTGGCACCGGGCACCAAGCTGGGAGCTTCACCCACTTACCTCATGGAATCCTCCCAACTCCCCAGGGATGTGGGTGTCACACAGGCATGGAAGCTAAAGCTAATAGAGGTGAGCCCGAGAGACCCGAGGCTGCCCTGTGGGGCCGGCCTTTTGCCTCTATCTGCCCTCCCAAAGCCCGTACCTGATGACATTGTTGCAGTGCCCACAGAGGGGAGCCCGGCTGCTGGCTGGGAAGCGCTCAGCTCTCTGGAAGGTGCCCCTGGTGAGAGGGGTCACCTGTGGACCTGTTGGGTTGTAGGCTGGAGCTCCCCGGGGCAGGGTCTGCTTGCTGACAGAGGTAGTGCTCTTTCCAGGAGCAAACTTCTGAGAGAAGTTGTCATCGGTCACCCAGGGTGGGCGGCTGGCAGACTCAGCAGGGCCCCCACCGTAGGCTGCTGATGGTGTGGGGTTATAGTTTGGAGCAGGGGACGGGGTATAAGCTGGTGCAGGGGAGGGGGAATAGGTGGGAGCAGGGGAGGGGGTGTAAGCAGGAGCAGGGGAGGGGGTGTAAGCAGGAGCAGGGGAGGGGGTATAGGGAGTGGGACTGTAATTGGCTCCTGGGGACGGGCTGTAGGTAGATGCAGGCACTGTAAGCCAAAAACACCCAAAGAATACGCGTTAGGAATTCTTTCTCCCTCATCCGTCGCCCCAGCCAGAGAACCATAAAAGATGAGCTTAATATTGGAACAGTATAACTCCAATTGTTAAAGGAGAGGTAGGTGTTCGTGTGTGTGTGTGTGTGTGTGTGTGTGTGTGTGTGTGTGTGTGTGTGTTGGAAGGAATCCAGGAACTCAAGTACACTAAGCAAATGCACTACCACTAAGCTACAGACCCACATGCCTGAACTTCTCAGTGAACCAGATTTTCACTCTCAGCAAGAGCCTGGATAAACAAGGGTGGCAGCAGAGCCCTGGGGAGCCTTGCACAGGCCCCAGGAGGAATGTAGCTGTAAATATTGTGGCTGTTCAGGGTGGGGTTCTGCCAAGCTTTGGCTACTCTGGTCCTATAAAAGATGGGGAGCAAGATTAGGGAGTGTCTGGACAGGAAGTGGGTAAGAGCCGGTCAACTCAGCCTGGAGTGGAGGATGTTTCAGTGGGGCCCTGGATGGTGATCTGACTCCCAGACATCCCAATCAGAATGTGTTTGCTCTACTTGTAACTAGTCTAGTCTTCAAGACAGAGCAGATGTCCAGGAAGCTGGGTTCTCAGGTTCATGTTTCAAGTTCATCTACTATCGCTGTCTTGAAAATAAGGTTTGACTTGATTTGTGCTGGGAAGAAATTCTGTCTTGATTTGATAGGTTGCCACCTATCCTAGTCACTCAGTGAACCTGGGCAGAGGTGTGAGCACCATGCAGCCCAGGGCTAGCTGCTCAGTTGGTCTTTGGCTGGCCCTGCCAGGTCCCTGCTCCCTTCTCCTGCTCACCAACATCACCCTGTGCAGACTGAGAGTGCACATGACCCCCTAGAGGTTACCATGAGGGACAAGAATGGATTGCACTCCCACTGAAACCTCCTGCTTGCCTCCTCCGAGAGTGGAGAAACTGAGTTCATCACACAGAAAGGGCATTGTAGTTGCTAACATTCTGCCAGGGCCCTCACAACCCAAGATTGCGCTGTAGAGAACCCCACTGCAGAGACAGCTGAAGAGATATAGCTGTGTGTCCTGAGCACCTGGTCAGCCAGTTCTTTGACTATAGCAAAGATGGTTCTAGAAAGCCTCACCTCTGTTCCCAGTCTATTCTTCTGGGCAGAGCACTATTTTACCAACAAGGAAGCATTTCGTGATAGCCTCCCTGCCCACATCCAAGGGGTGAGATGGATTGTACTGAAGCAGTTCTCTCTGGATCACAGCTGGTCTCAGAACCGTGACCCTGTCTGGTCTCTTTTTCCCATCGGGTGCCCTGAGCCATCTTGGGTGGCTCCAACTCTATGCCTATTATTCCCAGATGACTGGTACTTCAGAACTGGGAAGTGCAGAGCACCTATGTATCCCCTTGCTAAACCCTCCACAGCCCTGCCCTAGAGTGATACTGGCTCCCAAAGGTGGATTCTCCAGCTGGAGTCTTCCTCCTCCCTTATGGGTGAGGCACATAGCAGGTCGGTCAACTGAGTCAGATTCGGCATTATTCCCTTTTACACTCGAGGGCTTGACAGCTCAGGGGAAGTGGCAGAGCAAGACTGTAAACCTTCCTAAACCCCAGGCTGCCTCTCTAAAGAACACAAATCCAACTTCCATTGGCGTACAACATCACGGAGAAGTCACGTTTAACACCCAGAGGAGACCCCGTGCTCTGGAAGGAAGCACAGTCCTAATCCGAGGCTTGGGACTCAGTGCTTAGAGCACCTGCCTGGCATTTTTGAGACTCTGGGCTCCCTACCTAGACTTCTCCCTCAGGAGAGCCCTGGTTTCACACTCTTCTAAGACTTTCTGGCCGTGCATCCTTGAGTAAATAAATTCATTAACCTTTCTGAGCCTGTTTCTTCATCTAAAAATGATATTGAAATAACTGTAAGGATTGAAGAATGTAAGAAACACAGTGCTTAATTAAGTACCTGATACAGTGTGTGTGTGTGTGTGTGTGTGTGTGTGTGTGTGTGTGTGTGTGTGTGTGTGTGGAGAGAGAGGGAGAGAGAGAGAGAGAGAGAGAGAGAGAGAGAGAGAGAGAGAGAGAATGTGATTGAGGGCAAGGATGGCAGGGACAGTAGCATCTGGGTTTCAGGGTTGGAATGGACTATCAGCTCATCTCAAGGCCTCCCATGGTCATGTGGCAAGCCCCGAGCAGGTGTACTGGAGGACAGCATGGGGAGGAGGTGTGATTCTCTGAAGTCGGATTGCTGGGAATTGAACCTATTTTCCGGGCTGGAATGAAGGATGCCCTGCCTACCTCCCGGGGTGTGGTGGGAACCTGCAGGAGTGACAGCACTTTGTAAAGCTGTAAGTCCCAAGCTCAAGGTGATCCACCCACTTCAACAGTTTTACCTTGCTTCCTCGGGTCCAGGGGGTCTCAAGATGGGAGGGGCAAGGGCCACTTTAGAGAAAGAGAGCGGGGATCCCACAGAACTTCAAAGCAGCTTCAGCCCTCTTTTGTACACTTTGGGATTCTCTGGAAGTTATATCTTCCTTTCTCTTTGCTTTCATCTCATTTTTTCCTATCCTTCTTTTCCTTCTTCCTCGTTTTATAAACCACAGTCCTCTGCTAAAAGTGATTACGAGCGGTAGTTTTTGCTTGTTTTTTATATGTTTGTTTGAGACAGGGTTTCTCTGTGTAGCTCTGGCTGTCCTGGAACTTGCTCTATCAACCAGGCTGGCCTCGAACTCAAAGATCCACCTGCTTCTGCCTCCTGAGTGCTGGGACTAAAGGCAAGCACCATCACATCTGGTGCCAAACCTTTTTTTTTTTTTTTTTTGCTTTTTTTGTTTTGTTTTGTTTTTACATATAGCCCAGCCTGGCCTGGAGCTTACTATGTATTCCAGGCTAGCCTCAAAAGTTCAATGATCTAGGGGCTGGAGAGATGCCTCAGCGGTTAAGAGTACTGGCTGCCATTCCAGATGTCCTGAGTTCAATTCCCAGCAACCACACGGTGACTCACAACCATCTGTAATGAGGTCTGATGCCCTCTTCTGGCCTGTATACATAATAAATAAATAAATCAAAAAAAGTTCAGTGATCCTTGTGCCTTGGCCTCTTGAGTGCTGGATTACAGGCTTGTGCCCTGACACCTCACTCTAACAGGGATTATGAGCAAAAGCCCTGTGATGTCCAAACCATGGCCTTATGTGGTCTCTAAGTACCTGAAATGCTTAGTATAAATTAAGATGTGCTATTAAGTGCAAAAATTTGAAGACTTAACAAAAGAATATAAATTGTCTCAGTAGTAATTATCTTATATTGATTATATGTTAAAAACTGTTTATTTCTTTATTGAATGTGCTCAGACATATGCCTGCATGTATGTCTCTGTACCACTCACATGCCTGGTACCTGGGGAAGCCAAAAGAGGGTGCAGATTCTCTGGAACTGGAGTAACAGATGGTTGTGGGTCCTATAGAAGAGCAGCTAGTGCTCTTGACCACTGGTCCACCTCTTCAGCCCCTTGTTTGTTTATTGTTTGAGCCAGGTCTTGGTGTTACCCAGACTGACCTCAGTGACTTTCCTGCCTCAACTTCCCAAATAGCTAGCATATACCAGCACAGTGTCTGGCTCTAAAACATTTTTAATATACTGAGCTGCATCTGGAAAGATGCCCAGTGGTTAAGAGCATGTACTACTCTGATGGAAGACAGGAGTTGGGTTCCTAACACTCATGTCTCACAGCTCTCTCTCTCTCTCTCTCTCTCTCTCTCTCTCTCTCTCTCTCCAGAACTTTTCTGTGTAACGACCCAAGCTGTCCTGGAACTCACTTTATAGACCAGGCTGGCCTCGAACTCACAGAGATTCACCTGCCTTTGCCTCCCGAGTACATGTCTCACAGCTCTTAACTTTATACTCAGGCTTCAGGGGATTCTACACCCTCTTCAGGCCTGTGTGTGGGCAGCTGCACTCAAGGGCACATACCCACACACAGCCACACACATACATACATACAATTAAAAGGGAGTGAGGAAGCTGAAGATATGGCTCTGGAGATATGGCTCAGTGGTTAAGAGCACTGGCTGCTCTTCTGGAGGACCTGGGGTTCAATTCCCAGTACCCACAAGGCAGCTCACAACTGTCTGTAATTCCAGTTCCAGGTGATCCAACACCCCCACATGCAGGCAGACCACCTATGCACATAAAATAAAATAAATATGTATATACATACATACATACATACGTGCATATATATAATCTCCTGGTGTGATGGCACACACCTTTGATCTCAGAACCAGGGAGGCAGAGGCAGGAGGATCTTTGAGTTCGAGGCCAGCCTGGTTTACAGAGTGAGTTCCAGGACAATCCCAGCTACACAGAGAAACCCTGTCTCAAAACAAGCAAACAAACAAAAATTCCCTGAAAATGTTATATGCTGAGCTAAATTAAAGTATTTAAATCAATTTCACCCCGCTTTCTTTTACTTTTTAAAACTGTAAAGATGGGTTCCTCTTGGATGGCAGCCCTCCTCGTTGAAACAGTGGCTGTTGAAGCAAGTGCTGTTGGCTTCCTCACAGAATTTTGTGTTAACAGTCTACAAGAAGGCAGAATACTTGCGAGTCAACTTTACTTGGAGAGCTTAAGCGGCCACTCAAGGTCGGCCAGCTTGCAAGCTTCCTACCTGCCCGCACCCCTCTGGGCTCCAGATCTCTCTACACCACTCTGAAGGCGGAAACAGGTTTCAGCATGCCGGTTCCAAGTCAACCGGGCCTTCGCCCACCTTACCGTCTCCTGCCCCAACCACTCCCTCTGCAGGGCAGACGTTCTCTCCCTCCCATCCGAGGCCTTTCGACTCCCTGAACCTCCTGCGTTTTCCATACCCCAACACAAGGCCTCAGAGAGGAAGGCTGGAACCCGGACCGGGTTTAGACACCCCCTTCCCACTGGGGCTACAGCGGCCGGCCGGAGGAGGACTTTCCACTTGGAGCGGCTCCTCTAGCAGATCCCTGGGAAGAGGGGTGCAGAGAGCATGGTCCCCTCTCCCTACAGTTCTTGCCTGCCTCGCCCCTCCATCCCCCCGAATGCCGGAAAAGACCTGACATCCCATCTAGGAGCCCCGGGCTGTTGCTATTTCTACGTGACGGAATTAAGCCGGTTCAAATTAGAAGGTGATATTTCATCTCTAATTGGCACGTTCAAAAGGCTCCTATCGCACTCGGCGGCCCCGGGACTGTGTAATTAAACAAGGTGATCTGAGTCACTCCGGCCCGGGGTTGGTGCTCAGCGAGCGCCCCGGTCGGTCGCCGCCCGGCCCGCGGGCCAACGTGGCCGTCCCCGGGCCCACAGTGTCCTCCGCCCACTGGTCAAGCAGGCCCGGGCCCCAGGTGTTCTGGGGAGCGGACGCCCAACCCCGGCGCCAGAGATAAGATCCCAGGGCGAACGCCACCCTGCCTCCGCCAGCCGGAAGCTGCGGCCGGGGACTGGCCTTGAGCGGACTGCTAGTGCTCGCCGGTGCCCTGGTCCCCGAAGCCCAGCAGCGGCGCAGCGGGGTGCGGACCCGCACTGCCTCCCTCCCCCGGCCTGGCAGACTGTCAGCCGCCCCCGGAGCCCCGAGAAGGAAGGGTGGAGGCAGGCCTCTCCTCCGCTCCAGGCAGGAATGAGTTAACGTCTGCACCGCCTGGGAACCGCCAAGAGGCCTGGGCTCCGGCACGTCTGGCCCGCCTCGGCCGGCCGGAGCCGGAGAAGCTACTGGAAAGCCGGGCCGCCCCCTGGCGGGCCTGGAGAGGACAGGTCAGGGAAGGTGCCGGAAGCGCCTGGCGGTGCTGCCAGGAAAGGGCTTCCTTGTGCAGTCACAAGGCCTCACCTGCACCTGACACTACTCCATCCTCCTTCTGCAAGCTTCGTCCTGGGTTTCCAGTCTGCACCGGGGCGTTTTTTTCTGTCTCCTACATAGATTTGTACCGATCCCCTTCCAAAATGCCACTTCGGCCTGTGAAGTTTTGACTTTAGAACTTCCTTTCCTTGGCCAAGAAGTGGCTTCATCTGCAGAGAGCCCCCGTCTTACTCAAGTGAGAAAGTTCAGGTCTCAGAGGTGAGGCGGTTTGCCTGTTACTTATGGCAGGCCGGGTGTTCCTCTCAAGCTGATATGCGTCCTGTCCACATTCAGTTCTCTTTATACAGCAGATTCTGTCGCCTCTCAGCAAGTGTGTGCTCCCCCAAGCAAGGCCCCCAGAGGGAAGCTTCCTAGGGTCTCACTCACATCTTAGCAGGATACACTTGGGAGGCTAGACTTTGGACGTGCTGTTCTTTACCGCAAGGCTGCTTGGCCAGTTCACACTCGTGGAACACATGCCTCTCTTCCTTCTCCCTTGAAATGACCCATACCTTTCTTAAACACGTCTGTAACCTACCCCCTCAGCTTACCATGAATTCCTGGCATGTGCGCTGGAAAAGGCCGGTTGTGTGCATGGGGCGAGGGGACGGGATGTTTGGAAAATGACACCTTTTGTTCAGTTTTGCTGTGAACTGAAAACTTCCTTTAAAAGTCTGTTAAACTGGGTGTGGTGGCACATGTTTACAATCCCAGTACTTGGGAGGTCCAGGCAGGAGGATCAACAGCCAGCCTGGGCTACATGAGCCGCCCTGCCAACAAACAGGCACACAAAAAGTCTATTAAAAGTTTTATGTGTGCTGGGCGATGGTGGTGCATGCCTTTAAACCCAGTACTTGGAAGGCAGAGGCAGGTGGATATCTGAGTTTAAGGCCCCCTTGGTCTATAGGGCTAGTTCCAGGACAGCCAGTCAGAACTGGCTACATAGAGAGACCCTGTCTCAAAAGCAAAACAAATTATATGTGTATAATAATTTTGAGGAGAGAAAGACATTTGTATTATGATAGTAAATGGAAAATCATCGTTGCTTTCTATAAACTCAAGATAACAATAACTACATGCTGAAGGTATAATGTTTCATTCTTTTTTTTCGGTTTTTCAAGACAGGGTCTGTCTGTGTAATCTTGGTTGCCCTGGAACACGCTCTGTAGACCAGGCTGGCCTTGAACTCACAGAGATCCACCTGTCTCTGCCTCCTGAGTGCTGAAATTAAAGGCGTGCGCCACCACTGCCTGGCTAGGAAGGTATAGTGATTAAGTGGAAATAATGTGCCCACCTAAAATCCTATTTTGTCAGCCCGTGAAATGTACACCAAGTGATCATTATAAGAATACTGAAGACTCATTCCCTGTGTGTACACAGCTGCCGGAGTACAGAATGCAAGTTCATGGTCTCTCTGTTGCTCCATGATGTGTTCAGCCTGCTTCCCTGCCTGCCTACCTGTCTGTCATGAGTGCATGCGTGCATGCGTGTGTGTGTGTGTGTGTGTGTGTGTGTGTGTGTGTGTGTGTGTGTGTGGCTAGGGACTGAACCCAGGGGCCTCACATGTGCGAGGCACACACTCTACCACCAAGTTGACACCTCTAGCCCCTGCCTATTTTTCTACGCCTTTGTTGGATGTCTCCTCATGGCAAGCTCAAGTCAGGCATATACAAAAGAGAAAGTCTGTCACAGCCCTGGCCTCCTAAAGTTCAGGATCAGAACCGGAAGACAGTGACTAGATGCAGGGCTTGGATGTCAAGGGCCTTCCTATAGGCAGAGCCAGAGCACATGGGGAAAAAAAAATCAGGGAGAACCTGAAACAAACAAACAAAAAAACAAAAAAACAAAACAAAAAAAACCCTGCTAGAGCATTCTTGGGTTCTTGGAGCAATGGCTGACAGGAAAGTGGGTCTCGCACCAGCCTGAGACCTACCTTGGGCTCTGAGGAAGAAGGCCCATTCTGCCTAGGAGATTAGGAAACAGGCTACCTCTCAGCCCTGGAGGAAACCCCTGGGCACTGACTGGAGGGGCCGCAGAGACAGGACTACAAGGAGTTCTGCCTGGGGCCCACTGTGAGGAGACCCCCCCCCCCCCACTGCTATGTCCTGTGTCACCGAGGAAACCAGACTGGCTGAGCAGCTTGCTCAAAGGACAAAGTGACACAGTGACCTGGCCGAAAGCCTGGGGCTTTTTTCTTAGTTTCTTGTCTTCCAGTTTGAGGCTGATCCAGATTCTCAGAGAAACAGCTTTTGACTTCGGCCACCCCGCTCTCCAATGCCCAGCCCTCTTTTCTCTCAACCCAGTCTGGAAACATCCAGCCATGAGCATCCCTTCCCTAAGAGCTAGATGGCTCCATCCCGGCCTGGTACAGCCCACCTGTCTTCCAAGGTCAAACTCGGGCTCGAGGTCTCCCTAGGACTCTACCCTGCAAGCAGGGGCGGGCAGGGAGAACTGAGTCTCCTTGACTTCTGGAGCAGATGACCCTTTGCGCCCTGCCCCCACCTCCCTCTGGCTCTCACCTGGCTGGTAAACAGAAGGCCGGATGCTGGCAGTGGTTACGACTCGGGGCTTGGGTGCAGGGGCAGCTGGACCCTCACTGTAGCTGGTGTCGGCAGAGGGTGCTGGAGAAGAGGCTGCCGCGGGGCTGTAGGCAGAGGCCTGTGGCCTGGAACCAAGACAGAAGAGTTAGAAGAAGAACCGTCCATTGGTCTCCGGTACCCAAAGCCATGGCAGGTCTGCTATCTGAGCTCTAGGCAGGACCATGACAGAAACACCCATTGGATCGTTTCCAGAGTCTACGCAGAAGCCAAAGGGTCTTAGAGGGGATGAAGCTACTCCCTTGGCTAGCGCTGCCCCCTTGGAAAAGAGAGAGGGAAGGTGCCAGCCAGGCAGAGCACATGGAAATCCCACAGAGGGATTTGTAGTCAGAGGACTGTGACCTAGGCAGAGGGAGAAGGGAGGAGAGCAGGGAGATGGAGATGGTCACAGCTACTCCCCTTTCAGGGACGCCCTGGCCACCTGGTCTCCTTATCTTATTCTTTTATGTTGCTGCTGGAAGAAGCAGTAGTCTCACGTTTTTTGAGCGGGGGGGGGGGGGGGGTGTTCTGACATTGTTCATGGGAAGAAGTGAGGAGGCCCAGCAGCTCCCCAGCAAACCACTCTACTTCTTAGACAATCGCTTCCTCCCATTGGCTCAGCTGTCAAGATTCTAGAGCAAGCAGCCTTTTCTCACATGTGGCTCAGGGGGAATGGTAGCAAGGAGATGTACCAAGCGTGCCAGTTCTTTGCCCTCAGGAGCCTGCTGAACCTCGCCTCTCTCTTGGGGGAGCTGAAGGCTCCAGGAACTCCCAGCATCCAGCAGCTTAGTCCTGCCTGATGCAGTGTTTTCCAGCCTTACTTGTTTGTGAAACCTTTTTCTTCATTTCAAACGGATGAATATCTTTCCCTCCTTACATGCTCTGTATCCTAAAGAGGACCTTGACCACACCCAGCAAATGGGCCATTGGCGAGATGCTGGAGAAACGAACCTTAGAAATACACCCCAACCTTTGGCATCCTGTGTCTCTCCCATCTCTTCCCTATGGGCTTACTAGACCTGCTGGGCCAAGCTGTGGAATGAAGGGTTGCCTTATTGTCCTGGTCTCTGGAAGGGATGGCCCTGGCATAACAATCTGCCACTGATAACCTGAGTGGACCCAAGGAAGTCTGGGTACTGTCCCAGGCAGAGGTAAAGTAATCTTCAGAGCAGCATCCCATCCCTGGGGGGCTATGCATCCTTCCTTTCCCTTCCCACAACATTTATAGTTAAGGCTTCCTCTGCCCTTCTGTGGCTAGATCCCTGAGCTAAGGGCAGAGGAGTAAGCACACTGGTGGGAAGGAGGACACAGTACGCAAAGGGTGCCCAGCTTCTGTGTGGCTGGATGAAGCTACAGGCCAGTGGGTCAGGGCCAGACTTTCCCACCACTGGGGAATACCTTGCCTGCATCCTGGATTGGCACGGGGAAAGGAAGCAGAAGCCGAAGACATCCGGTGAAGGGCCAAGGTGTACATCCAATGAGCACCTCTAGCTCCAGCTCTTTTTGAGCCCACGTGTAAGGAAGGGAGGCATCTGTGCTCAGAGCACACTCCCTGACCCCTCCCAGTGTAGCCCAGTGCCCTGTGGAATCCTCCTCTGCCCTCTTGGTAAGGTCATGAAAAGGAAGAATTCACCCTCATGGGGGTCTCCTAAGGCCATCAGCAGTGAGTGGGCAGCCCAGACACGGAGGCCTGGAGCATGGAGCTGGAGTTTGCCCTTCAGTGAGAGATAGGGTTGGGGCTAGACTACTCGTGGACTTCGGCAGCCAGGACTTCTCTTTCCCTGTGCACGTTGGAAGGCTTCCCCCACCTCTCCACAACAGGGACATTTCTCATCTTGCATCAGAGCTCCTGCTCTGTGAAGGAAACAAGGCCCTAACGAGAGGAGGGTCTGCAGAGGAAGAGTGGAGGCAGTCTGCTTGAGCCTGTCCTAGGCAAATGGGACAGAAGCACTCTGGCAGCCAGGACCAGGCTCCCCCCGCCCCCCAGTGATTGAACTGGGCTGGAGAAAGGCTGGGCTTGCCACCACATGGGATGCTGGGAAGCTGCCTCAGGCTGCACTATGACCCTATACACCATGACCCAAAGAGGCATCTTTTCCCTGGGTGCTGGGGAGTCTGGGTCCCGGCCCAACAACAGTTGAGCAGTTCCTGGAAGCCTGCAAAACACAACTGGGCCAAGCCTGCTCTGGAGTGACCCACCCAGCCTCCCTCTTCCTCCTCCCTGCATGCCCCCTTCCTTTGGCCTCTGTTTTGGTCGGTACCCAGGAAGATAGGCTGAGACACCGGAATTTAAAGTACTTATTTTAACTGTTTCATGTGTGCTAGGTGCTTTATGGACGAGTCTTCCCAATAATGACCTCAATATACATGTGCATCTTTAGACATCATAGCTGATGAGGGAACTGAGGTTCAGAGGTTAAATCACTTTCTCAGGGTTTCAAATAGTAAAGTTCTGCACAGAGTGGGAGATTTAAATCCGAGTACGATGGGGACATCTGAAGTTAGACTGTTTCTACACCAAGGGAAGAAAAGGATGAGGAGGCGGGCAAGTTAGCAGCTAAGCTGTCTGACCTGACTAGTTCAACGTTCCCACCTCCCAGGAGCCTGCCTTGATTTCCTCCAGCCCATGTGGATGACTGTCATCTTCCTTTTCTGTGTTCTAAGAACAGACTGCATAGTGTTCCTTTGATATGTGTGATGTGTTGCTCATGTTCACATGTATGTGTGTGTGTGCGTGTGCGTGCGCGTGCCCATGGATGTGCATGACTTTTATCTATCACCAGGGATGTTCCCCTGGCCGGTGGAGGGTGGAGGGGGCTGCAGAGCAATAACAAAACTCTCATTAATCATGGCTGGTGTACCCCACAAAATGCATCCTGACTTCCCCTTCACACTCCGCACCAAGTAGTAGCAGCCTTGGCTTCTTCGGAAAACATCAGGGACCTAACTATTTGGACTTCGCTGCCCACAAAGAGGCTTGCAGTGGAACCTTTCTTGCCTCCTTTTCCCAGTGTTAGGTCTGGCATCTGTGGACCACCAGTTACCTCGGACTCTCCACAGGGCTTGAGGCAGGACCTGCAGCAGAGGCAGTAGCAGCATGGGCAGCAGCAGCTGTGGCCAGGGTTGGCGAGGCCGCAATGGGAGAGGCAGCAGCAGGCGGCTGGGCAGAAGCAGGCAGCAGCGGGGTAGAGGCCTGGCTGGTGCACACTGGAGCATGCTCAATAGGGGTGCTGATGGGGTGGGATCAAAAAGACAACAGGTCATGTGGGCCCCAGGTCTGGGGAGGCCCTCTCCATGGTGTGGGGTGAATGGAAAGTTCTGGATACGAAGCAGGATGCAGGTGTGTGACAGGGAACATCCTAAGGTGCTGGGAAAGAGCTCCTCTGGAATCCCAGCAGGGCATGATCAGACCTCAGGGAGGGGCCTGGCAACATGATCTTGGAGGGATGTTTACCCCTCAGTCTTTCAGTACTTCCTGGTTTTTCTTTCCCAGTGAACCTCAATGCAGTGGGGAAACACATTAAGTTATCAACCCGGTCCCTTCCTGTCCAGTTTGCCTTTGCCTTCTCCCTCATGCTTGCACATTCAGTCGGGGGCATAAATTACATCTGGGAAAGGAGGCTATAGCCTCCTTTCCCTCAAAAAGATATTTGAGTTTAAAAGTCCTAGGCTTGCCGGGCGTTGGTGGCGCACGCCTTTAATCCCAGCACTCGGGAGGCAGAGCCAGGCGGATCTCTGTGAGTTCGAGGCCAGCCTGGGCTACCAAGTGAGCTCCAGGAAAGGCGCAAAGCTACACAGAGAAACCCTGTCTCAAAAAACAAAAAACAAAAAACAAAAAACAAAAACAAAACAAAACAAAAAAAAGTCCTAGGCTCTAGGGCCACAAGAAGGTGGGCTTTAGCCCAGGGCACTGACGATACATCTGACGGAAGGTGGACAGACAGAAGCTACCATGGAAAGCAGACCAAGGGTACATGAACCAGAAGGGGTAATGTGGTCAAGGACCATTCAGGGATACAGAAATTTGTGCCCCTTTTCGTGACATACTCTGAGGAGTGGCAGGACCTATAGGGAGGGCACAGGTAGACCCTACTGAGCTGATAGAGCCTCATGTCACCAGGTATCTGGGTGTGCTACCCATTCAAGAGTGACGTGAACTTGGCTCTAAGCACATATAGAGCTGAAGGCTCTTTCTACTGAGAAGCAAGCAGCCTCTCTGCCTGTGTAGAGCAGTGTAATCAGGTAGGATGGACATACCCAGTACCAGCCTTTGCTAGCAGGTAGACCAGATGCCCACATGCCTCCACCCGAATGCCTGGGTATTCTGAGAGCCCAGACTGTCCCAAAAGTCCTCTAAGAAGGCAGATCAGTCAGAGTTTGGATTGAGAGGATTAGTTCTGCTCCCTGGGAATGGGACAGAGAATAAAAACTCAGCCATAGGGCTGGGGAGATGTCTTGGTCAGTAAAATGCTCACTGCTTAAGTGTGAGGACTTGAATTCAGATGCCTAGCACCCACATAAGAAACGTAAAAAGCCAGGTGCAGCAGCCTGAAATTCTAGCACAGGGAAAACAAGAGAAGAGGATCTCTGGGGCTTGCTAGCCAGCTGATCTTCAGGTTCAGTGGGAGACCCTGTCTCAAAAACTAAAGTAGACAGCAACTGAGGAAGACACTTGACATTGACCTCTGGCTTCCAGACACATGCATAGAATTGTGCATGTATACCCCTTCCCCAACAAGCACTCACTACAATCTACAATTCCGGCCCTCCCACACAAGCCGTGAGAAAACAGAGAGACACACATCCTGTCTTGTCCTTTCCTCTTTCTCCCCCTCTCCCCCCTCTCCTCTCCTCTCCCCACCCCCTCAACTGCTCTAACACCTGTATTCAAGTCATTCTCCTGCTTCAGCTTCCCTGTTAATTGGGACCACAGGAAGGAACCACCATACCCAGCTCATTCTTAGATCTTTGACTGACATTTCTCTTTGTAACAATAGCAATAGAACATACGAAACTTCTACAAGTTGTAGTAGCTCCCCCAGAACCAGGCCATTTATTTGCTCACGTTATACTGTGTTTCCACCATTATTCCTTTAAGATCTCACAACAGCCCTCCGATGGGGGCTAATCAACCCTATTTAATAAGTGAGGAAATGGAAACAGAATTCATCTACCCAAGGTTCTGGAACTTACCCATGGGAACAAAATGACTGAGGGTCAGTTTGACTTTCAGCCTTAACCAGTGTTTCACAGAGGAAGAAAGAGACCTCTTCTTGTGGTCAGCCAAGATGATCTGTCTCTGTTCAAAGGCTGGACCCAGTAACATCTCAGCACTTTCCTCTTCCACGTGCTCCACAGTGCCAAGTCAGCCCGTTCTCCCCTTTTTCCCTCCCCCCTCCCTGGATGATTCGTCTTATAGGTCTCATCTGGAGACCAGGGACCCGGGGTTGAGAGACACGGCCTCTCCGGTGAAACATCACACAGCTAGGTAAACTGGTGGTACACACCAATTATCCCAGCATTTGGCTGGCTTTGTGAGTTTGAGGCCAGCCTGGGCAGCACATAGCGAGTTCCAGGACAATCTGGACTATATCGTGAGACCCTGTCTTAAAACAAAACCAGCAGAAAATATCACACAGCAGCTTCTAGTTTGGAAGTGGGGTTGAGACTGATTTCCAGCAAGTTCCCTGGTAATGCTGATGCTGTTGGCCTATGGACCACACATGGAGGAGCAAATTGTGAGATATCTCTGTCTGTCCCAGATAGGAATGCCAGGAAGCCACAAGCCGCTTACCCAAGCATCTCCTAAATGACCTCCATTCAGTTGGAAAGGAAAAAGGTACAAAACAGAAGGGTTAGAGCTGGAGAAGCAGTGAAGTCGTGGGCTGGCTATCCCATAGCGAAGAGCGCATTCAAATGGGCCCGTGTTAGCTACGTCCTGCCCAAGACTGTCATGGTTTAGTTGTCAGAGAGGAGGCCTTGGACAGTGCTGTCCTTGACACTTCTATGAGGCCACTTGCCCATCCTCTGTGAAACACCTTTGCTCCTGAAATCCATGCTGATTACGTGGCTATCCCAGAGAAACTGTAGACCTCGAACGCTCCTAAGCTGGCTGTTGGAGGCCTCCTCACAGGGTGGCCAAGTATGGGAAGGCTCAGGGTGACATAGACCGTCGTGCCCCTCCCTGGTTCCGTCCCACATTTCCAGTGGACCACTGGAAACTGAAGACCCTGCCCAGGGTGGGAGTGATGGAAAATGTCCGGGCTATGCGAAGAAGACACTGGCTGTCTGTCCCCTTTGTCCCAGTGTGCTACAGCCCAGCATATCTGCAGCTTTCCCTAGCAATAGTTCCGAATGAAGCCTGGATTTCAGGCAATGAAGATGGAGTAGGCCCCAGAAAAGTTCACCATTGACCACAGAGCTGGGACAAAGGTTACCATCAGGGATGCATGGGCACGCACATGTGCCTGCTACTCTGTTCTTGCTGAGTGCATCCTATCTAGGATCACACTCTTTCCCAACACCAAGCAGTCACCAGGGTCTAGAGAGGGGAGAAGAGACATCAAAGTACATCCTGAAGGATCTTGGGTTCTTGTTCCACGTCAGTTTCTGCATGAGGTTCCACGAGTCTCCAGAAATTCCAAAAAGTAGGCACCAGCAAGCAAGCATTACAGAGAACTTACATAGCCTCGGCCTTAGTCCTAAAGAGATGCCCACGAGATCGCCCCGGCCTGGCCTACAATTCCACAGCTGCTTCCTGACTTGTCATACACTCAGATTCTTTTTTTCATTTTTCATGAAAAATGTTTGGTGTTGGGCAAAGAATTCAGGGCCTTATATATGTGCTAAGCACACACTCTACCCCCAAATCCATAATTCAGTTTAAACAGCCAGTTAAAAATAAAACCCAAGCAAACGAGACTCAGATCTGCCTAAGGGAGAGTGTGGCCAGACAGCATTGTGCAGCTGCGGTCCCCCTTTCGATCTGGGAGGTATCAAGGTGGCCCCATGCCTTCACTCTGTGGGGTGAATTGGAGTTCTGTTGACGTTGTGGTTGGTGGCTGTGGTATGTCTGCAACAGAGGGGGCTGATAGCGGAGGTGTCAGGTCTGGGGATTTGTGGTCACTGGACTCAGGTTGGAACTGTTGGTAACGGGGATACTATGATTGGTCCTGGTGGTGTGGAAGAGGATTCGCCATGATTAGGATGTTCATGCTGCCTGTGTTAGCTAAGACAGTGAAGTATGACAATTTCTGTTGATTGGATGATGAGAGAACATCACTCAGGTGTTAGGCATAAAACTGTTCATGCTGCTATCCACCTAGTGGATATTCTACCTTTCATTTTGGTGACTATAGCTCAGGGCAGTTCAGCTAATGCCACTTTGTAACGAGGCCAGGGCCCCCAATACACCCTGGGCTTTGGGAATGTTGCCTATCAGCTGCAGTGGGAATAGTGTCCTGCAAACTTTGCCCATTCCATGTTGCCCTCAAAATATATTCCAGATCCCATAGCCTGGAACTCTACATCTGGATCCCAGCTCTTCATGACCTTCTCTGCGGCCATTCATCCTGGTCAAAATGATTATTCTGGGATCTTCCATTCTGTTCTTTGACTCACCATGTCTGTGCCCTCAGATTAGATGGCCAGCCGGCCCTGTCTAAACATACCCCATCCCTCAAGACCAAGAACACTAACCTCTTCTTCCAGGAAGCCTTATCCTTCAGTTAGAGGGGCTCCTCCCTCTGAAGTCCACAATATCAACCTTGTATTGTGGTTACAGTTACACAGTCCTTTCCGAGTCTATTAGCATTCTTGGTACCCAGGAGCCTCACTCATAGATGTAGGGTGCTAAGTGAGGGAAACACTATTTACTTTGAGGATTTTATGTACGTCCTCGGCCTGGAGCCATACAAGGTGCTGCTCACAGTGGCCTGGAGGAGCTGAGAGGCACCAGGCTGCTAGAAAGCAAACATTTTAGTGCTTTAACTAATGGGCTCCAAGAGAGTACTAACAGTCTCGGGACTGGTGACAGAGGTTTAGGGTCCAACGACTTGGAGTGATCTCCTCAGGTCCTTTCCCACCCACAGGTTACCCACTGTCTGGGACCACTACTACCTCTGTGTCTAGCCGCCTCCTACCCTGCAACCTACTCTGGGACCTCACAAGTCATCAGTCCAAATACGGGTGAGTTCCAGCTTGCCTAGATGAAGGTAGACGTCTCTTGTCCTCCCCCGGGTGTATCCCCCAGCCAGGATGACGATTGTTTGGACTTGCCCTGGCCCTGGCTTCAGGCTGTTAGAAGAAGGAAGGGGTAGGAGGCGAAGGAGGAACAGGCTGGTAGAGAGATTAGAGAGAGCATCTCAGGGGTGGGTAGGAGTGAGCAGCTTCCCCGGCTGGCCATTCCAGATGAGCTCACCAGAAAGAAAGGGTGTTTTCAGACAGCAGGGTGGGAGCAGGGTTCCAGCCATCCAGCCTCAGGGGAGGTAGGGCATCCTCAGAGTTGGTCCTCTGTACCTCCTTCATTTTCCAAATGCCATCGTCCTTATGTCCTCAGCCTATGATTCCGTGGAGCGAGGAACCAGGGTGCTTGTAGGGCAGGTGGGTGGAGGGTTGGCTTTGAAACAGTAACCCTGCTGGTGGGGGCTAGCACTCTTCAGTCAGGCTGCTCGGACCAGCTTGGCTAAGTGCTCCAGAGTAGCACAAGGCCACAGGTGGGGCCCAGAGGAGGAGCCAGCTGGAGGCCGCCCCCCACACTCCTGTCACCAAGACTCTGCTAGGCCCTTCCATCTCCCTGTCACCGACCCCCACCTCCATCCCCTGGGCTGTCCTGTAAACGGTCCCATTGTCTAGGTGTGCCTGTCGGAGTACTTCTCAGATGATGCTGGGCATAAGGATGGCCCGGGTGAGAGGCTTTTAGCATATTTCCTGACGGTGAGAGAAGATGGTGCCACCTTTCAGTCATAGCTGGGCGTGGAGGAGAAGCCACAGTCCTGGGGCAGCCCCCATCCACATTGCCAGGGAGAGGCAGACAGACTATCCCGTGTGGATCCCTCATCCTGGGCCCTTAGCCTGGGGCGTAGGGAAGCAGGGTGAGCAGAGCTGCGTGGGGCCTCACCTGCTGGACACTGTCCCTGCCTCTCTGTTGGCCATACCTATCCTGTCTGTCCCAGACACTGTCCTTGAAGGCCCTCCCAAGGTGGGGTGCAGGCATACACGCAGGCACAGCATGATTGGGGCTTGGTTTGTTCATTTCAGATCCTCTTTATTTCAAAACAAGCATGCTTATATGTACATGAGAAAGAACTATGAAGCCAGCACACAGGTACAGAGAAGAGGGTGCCCACTCAGGACCCTGATCTGCAGGCAACGTGTTCCAGGTGAGTATAAGGCCAGGTGCTGAGTGGGGTGGGCGCATGGGCAGTGGCCAGTACATTTTCATACTGCGTTAGGCCAGCAAACCCTGTCTTGTCCCCTCTGGACTACAGCTAAGGATTTACACAGGGGTGTTCAGAGGCTCTGCTTGTGGGAGCTGGGGTGGTCACACTGGGGTGGGGAGTGGAGAGGTAGGAAGGAGGGGCTGAGTGCGTGGCACTGGCCCCCAGCTGTCAGCTCTGGGATAGGCAGAGAGCAGAAGTACTACCGGAAGCTACCAGAGGTGCCCCCCACACAGCCGTTCATTATCAAGCATCACCATGGGGCTCACATGCCAGATCTGTGTGGGAGGGGGGTGGGGGTCCAGCCTGCCATGGGTCAGGGGAATCCAGGCAGCCTTTTAGCTTTTAACATTAAGGATTTGGGCTGAAAGGCCGTGGTGCCAGTTGCGCAATTTGGCAAAACGTGGGCTGTTACGTTCCGTTTCAAACCTTTCCCTGTGGCACAGAGACAGAGACAGAGAGAGAGACAGAAACAGAGACAGAGAAACAGAAAGAGAAAGAAAGGGAGAAAGAGAGGGGTTAGGGGACATGTCCACCATTTCCCTGCCTGAAGCTGGGATAGCATGAGGGGTGGGGATGGACGGTGCCATCCTTAGGGTACTTACTCTCCAGAGGGCAGGCTTGGGCTGGATGGGGCAAGACTAGAGTTCTGGGACAAAATGGAGGGACTGAAGTCCCTGCCTTGCTTGGAGGGGGAATAGGGGCCTGGTTAGTGGGCCAATGGGCAGAATGGGCAAAGGGAGGCAGGCTCCCTGGCCCACGTGGCTAGGGCTGGGCAGAGCTGCTTTGGCTGTGGGCTCTTGGAACTGAACCAACCAGGCAGGCAGGCCCGGAACAGTCTCTGTCCTCTAGCTGGGCACCAAGAAGAAGGAACACTTAACTTCTATGATGAGGACTGTGGGTAGACCTGTCACCTCCCTGTACTGCCTGGCATTCCTCACCTTCACCATCTCCAGAGAGAAGCCTTCACATGCTACCCTGGGCTCCTGCAGGCCCAGGCCTGAGAACAGCCCAGGCCTACCCCAGCTCACAAGCACACACACATACTCACTGTCTCAGAAACAAAGGGGCTGGACTTACTACTTCCTGTCAGTGGGGCCTCTGGGAGGCCCGACCCACAGCTGGCCAGGTGAAGGTGCAGTGCAGGCCCCCCGTGGCCAGAACGCAGAAAGGGAAGAGCAGCGAGAGGCCGGCCAGTGATGCTGGGATGCTAACCCTCCCGACAGAAGGGCCTCGAACACCTCCATAGCAGAGGTGGCAGGGACCACATCTAACCACAAACGTAGTGCCCTCAACCTGAACCGAGACACAGTTTTTAAAAAGTAATGCTGGCATTGTCGTCCAGAGGTAGAACTGTGAATAGTTAACTAAGTAAAAACAAAAATCAAAATCTAACTGCTGTATCCACATCATGGGATACTACTTAACAGTAAAAAGGAACAAATGAATCATAGGCTGAATAACCTTGATCCAAAATGCATGGGACAGAACTGTTTTGGATTTCGGATCGTTTGGGGATATTTGCACATATATAATGAGATATCTTGGGGACCCAACATAAAATTCATGTATATCGCATATACACTTGCTACACCCAACTCAAATGTAATATTTTTATGAGACCTGTGTTTTGCCCCTCCCACGGCTCCAGTCCCGGAGATTGAACCCGGGGTCTCGTGCATGTAGGCAAGCCCCCTGCCACTGAGCTACACCCCAGCCTGGCACCCGAGTCTATTGTTTCTGTTTTTCTTTTTGGGACAAGGTCTTGCTATGTAATAGCTGGTCTGGAATTCTCTGGTCTGGACCAGGCTAGCCTCGAACTCACAGAGATCCGCTTGCCTCTGCTTCCCAAGTGCTGGGATTAAAAGCATGCATCACCACTGCCTGGCCTAGCATCATTGACATAAGGTCAAAGGTAAAATTTTCCACCTTTGGTGTTCATGGTGCTCAGAAAAGTTTTGGGTTTGGGGCACTTAGGATTTTGGAATCAGTGTGTGTGTGTGTGTGTGTGTGTGTGTGTGTGTGTGTGTGTGTGTAATTTTGTACTGATTCATTTAACAACTTAGATAAAGTCCAAAGGAATTTTGTGGATAGAAAAAGCCAACCCCAAAATGGTCCTATACTATTTGGTTCATTGCTGGTCACTGGTAAGGGGGTGGGCAGGGTGTGTGTGTGACTGTATGGAGACATGTGAAACAGTCTTAGGTGTGAGACAGTCTGTGTTTGTGGTTGAAGTGATGTCATCATTACCAGTGTGACATTGTGCTAAGACTTTGCCAGTGGAAATGCAAGTGGGGAAAAGGCACAAGAGTCTCTCTGTTCTCTCTCTCTCTCCATTCTCTCTCTCTCTCTTGTTGTTTACATTTTATTTTTGTGTTTTGTTTTTTGTTTTGGATAGGTTTTCTCTGTGTAATCCTGGCTGTCCTGGAATTCAATCTATAGACCAGGGTGGTGTCGAACTCAGAGATCCACCAGCCTCTGCCTCCTGAGCACTGGGATTCAAGGCATGTGCCACCAATGCCCAGCATCTCTGTCATTTCTTACAACTGAAAGTAAATTGGCAATTGCCTCAAAATGAAACGCCCAATTTTAAAAATGAGTTGCCAGCGTGCACAAACCAGAGAGACTGACCTGGGGCACAGCTGGTCTTACAGTTACACATGGTCACGATCACCAGGGCATGGTCCTTGCATCCCCACATTGCCATGTTCACAGAGGTCGTTTCCCGTCTGCATGACCTGGCATGCTCTCACCCTACTCCTTGAATCCAGCACACTGGAACTCTATAAGGTTGTCACACAAAGGTGGCGGCCACGAGTTGCTAACATAGTTGTAATACACTGGTCTGATCCAACCTTTGCACTGTACCAAGAGACTCAGATGTCCACATGAGTAATCCAAAGCCACACACAAGTTCAACAGCAAAAACCATCTAAGTGCGGAGCCTTTTCCCCGGCCACACACCTGCCCCTCGAAGACCAGGGTGAATGGATGAAAGAAGTGCAGGCGAAGACCTTGTGGCAAGGCCCACACAGCCCTGCCTGCACTCACCGTCGTCTCATAGAGACTTTGGAGGTGCAAAATGAGACAGGGCTAGTTGCCAGTGAATTTCCAGTTTAAACAAAGTCCACCGAGGCTCAACGACAGTTTGACATCAGTGTTCAATGACAAAGTGAAGGGCATTTCTAGAACCTCTGTGAATCTCGAGAACCTACTCTGTTTGGTACAGTGGGGGAGTTCCTGGCTAGCCAAAGCGAAGACAAGAAGAGGAATGCACAGAGACGAGGGAGAGCAAGAGACAGGAAGGAAGGAGGCCTCCCGGGCCTGCTCAGGCTACGGTGCTGGGACGACCCAGTGTCTCCAGCTGCGGCTTTCAGACTTGCCAGCGTGCCAGGACACTAGGGGCCAATGTGGGAGGAGAAACGAGCAGGGTGGTAGCTGTCATCAGCCCACAGGATGGATCAGCAAGTCCCAGGGCTCAGCCTCCAACTCTGGAGTCAGGGTGTGGCTCTGACCACCGAGGAGCGGGTCCCCTGAGCAGTCCCAAGGCAGCACATGAGGACAAACATGCTTTCTTCTGCTCACATGGCCACTTGAGTGAGTGCGCCTAGGGCCCCAGTGGCTGCAGACTTGACTTGGCACTTGAACGGAACGAGGGCATGCACAGCCTCTGCCCCAGAGCCCTGGGCTGCTGGGATTTGGGGACATGAAAGACTCTGTCGACGAGGATAACTCTCAACAAGCTAAAGTCAGGAAAAGAGACAGAATCAAGAGGCTTGCACCCTCTGGTCCTGGGGGTGGGGGGAGTCTGCTGGAACCTCAGAGTCTCCACCCGAAGGACCTGGAATCCTGGGAGGGACGGCCTGGGGCTAAGTCAAGAAGCAGGCTGAAGCCTCTCCTTGGGAGCTCTTGTAGGATTTTCTTCTGTGGAAACCCCATGGCAGTGCCTGCTAATGTTCCAGGGGAACAGGAAACAGATGGGCTCACAACAGGGCGTACGCTTAGCGTGACTAGTATGCATATTGGACAGAAGAAGAGCACGAAGTGACCAGAAGAGGTGACGGAGGCCATGAAGGAAGGATGCTGTGTCTTGTAGAGGGGAGAAAAAGGCCTCCAGTTGACTTCCTGATGGAAAGAGTTTGGGGTGTAAGCTGTTGACTGTGTCAGGGAGGTGCCATAAAGACCCCTCTATTGAGTCTTGGGGGAAGTCTGCATTACCCCCTTGGACAGCTGTGTGGGTGGCGTCCATGAAGAGGGTGAGGAAAACACAGAAAGAGCATGGGGGGCCTGCGGAGCGCAGGAGGAGCGGAGAGCTGAGAGCTCAGCCTCACGAGCCAGCTGACTCTCCACATCGGAGCTAAATGCAGCAGCATTGTCCTTGGTACTGTTCGCGCACAAAGGAGCGAAGAGGTTAAACGCATTTCCGGGACTACATGCCACCCTTCACAGGGCTGGGAGGAGCCCACTCCCAGCCAGAAAGTGGGAGCAGCTTGGCTTGGCAAAAACACAAGTTCAACAATCAAATGCACATGGAGTCCCAGCTGGCCCCAGAGCCCTACTCTTCTCGAGTTCTGTGGCCACCGTGTGTGGTTAGCGAGTACAGAAAGCTTGGCTGAGGGTGGAACATGCCTTTGAGTCCCAGACCCTCCCAGAGAGGCCATCACAGGACCCCCTGGCCCCAGACAGACCGTCCAAGAACATGCAGATGTCACACTCACTACCAGAAGTAGACAGATAATCACACAGGCCCCATGCCTCACCATGGAAGGCCCTGACAGGTTCCAGTGGGTTTCAAGCCAGCCATGCCCCCACTCATGCCCAGGGCTACAGCTCCTAACAGGGCACAGGCAGTAGGCAAGTGGTGGTGGTCCCAGACTTGCCACTGACCAGGAGACCATGCCCTGAGATGCCTAGCCCTATACAAGCCCCTCCTGGTGCCAAGGGCTTGTAGTTCCCTGCAGCAGCTGTTACACTTGGAGCAATTTCTAGAACTGGTGCCTCGTGTGCATGGGCCGGTGAATCTAGGGGCCGGGTCTTCACGCCTAGCCTGGCCCTCTGAGTGCCTGCTCACAGTGCCAAGCCTTCAGACTCACAAGGGGACAAGCCCAAAGATGAGTGTGCAGGCGAGGCGTTGGCTCACTGCCCTCACAGGGAGAGATGCCCTCATTTCTCCAAAGCCCAGTGAAGGCCAAAGCAGCCCTGCCCCTGCCCAGGAAGGGAGCCAGGGGAGCCGAGATTCCCCACTCTTGAATCTACCTCACTGGGAAAGCCACCGAAGCCCGCATCTGCCGAAACCCTTTAAGGGCTGAGCTTTTCGAATACATAAACACGAAAGGTTCTTTCTGTGAGTCATGTGGCCTGGGGGCTCCCCGGGGAGGGATGAGGTTAGAAGACAAGGCGTGGAACCCAAGTCTAGGCACCTACCTGGATCTTCGCAGAGCCTCTTCGTCAGGGTCTTGCACTGTGGGAGAAAGAAGTTGGTCAGGAGGATTCACACTGAACATAGGAAGAGAGTCCACTAGAGCTCTGAGGACAGTTCGGTCCCCAGGAATCAGCCAGGCCCTGAACACTTCCGACACCATCTTGTCAGGGCTGGCAATGAGAGTGTGCGTGCGTGCCAGGCCTCTGCCACGGGGAGTTGAGAGGACACGATGCAGTGGAGAGGGGGTGGTCCCAGAGGGACCGCAGGTCCTCTTCTCCCAGTCGTGAGCCATCACCTCGCGGGAAACTGTACGGCAAGGCTTCTGCTCACGTTTGGAGTTAGCGGTTAACGTGGAAGGCCCGCCTAGGGACTCAGAGGCTCTCTCCCAGCTGCCAACTCTATCAGTGTTAGTTAACCATCGAAGGCAGGTGGCTTGACTCCTCCGCTCCCATAGGCTTTACGACTGTGCGGGAGCCGGGCCCACTCCGTCTCACCGCCCCTCCCTCGCTTTACACTGTGCGGGAGCCGGGCCCACCCCGTCTCACGTCCCCCCTCGCTTTACACTGTGCGGGAGCCGGGCCCACCCCGTCTCACCCCCCCCCCTCGCTTTACACTGTGCAGGAGCCGGGCCCACCCCGTCTCACCCCCCCCCCCCACGTCCACGCTTCCACTCACTGTATTCCGTCCCTGTCATCTGGGCCAGGATGCGGAAGGAGCGGGACTGCAGGTTGGAGGAGCGGCGGGCCCACTCGTCAGCCTCGTCTTCCGGCTTGCTTTGGTTTTTGATCACGGCCTGGTACACTGGAGAGGCGCTGTCCACGGCCAAGTCTTTCACGGGGAGGCTCCTGGAGGGCAGGAAGGGGTGTGGGCGGAGGCCAGGCTGGAACTCAGACCCCCCCCCCACCCGACCACCACCTTGTTCTCCCACTGCATCCCGCCCTCCCCACAGCTGGACCCACTGTTTTCACCCACTGTTATCGGAAGAGCTGAGAAGCCTGGGGTCTCGGCTCTCGGGAGCTCAGAGGTGAGGGAAGGCCCAGTGGGGCAGTGGCTCTTCTTGCCCATGAGGTTTCTATCCTTCCTTCTGGCCCCACCCCAGTGCTAATCCTGGCCTGAACAAGTTCCCACCCCATAGGCCAGAGTCCCTTTAGGAAAGGAGAAGGTAGTTCCCCTTGAAGTGATTTTTAGCTTTCCCTGAGAGCCAGCTCTGCATGGGGCAGGGTGAGAACAGCCTGCCTGAGGGACCTGCTCAGGACCCATCCCATGGCCTCCCCACACCCGCAGATCCAGACAGGGAGCTGCCGCAAGATGCCTGGGGCTTCCTGGGGCTTCGGGCTCAGCTGCAGGAGACAGCCTGGCTACCAAGTGTGAAACAAGGCGGGACATTTTGCTCAGCACTGGCATGATCGGCACGGACACTGGGAGTTAGAGCTGCAGGTGGAGGTAGGATTTAGGAATGCGGCTGCAGGCATGGTCTCGGCCCCAAAGCGGCATAGTCTTTTGAGGGGAACCTGGTCCCTGAGCTCCCGGGGTCTGACGTATAATGGGTGCTCAAAGTTCTTAGCTGAATGAATTTTTCAACTCCAGATCAAAGCCAGCAGGGATCCCAGGGCCCCTCAGGTGCTGGAATTTCCAGCTGCCTGGAGTGGATTTGTGACGCCCAGAAAGCCTCTCAGATGTCACAGGTGCTCAGGCCAGGCCTATGGCAGTAACCGCCTGCCAGCTAGCCCTTTCCGCTAACAGATGTTGAAACTGAGGTCCAGAGAGGTCAACTGACTAGTGCCAGGCTATAGTGGACAGGGGCGCCACTGGATGATAACTTAGGTGGCCCAGCCCCCAGCCCAATGTCCTTTTTGTTCCCTTCTGCTGTGGTTAGTTTTTATTTCACCTTTATTTCTTTGGAAGCAGAATCTTGCTATGTAGCCATCCTTGCCCCATCCCCCTGAGTACTGAGATTATGTACCACCGTTCCTGGTTTGCCCTGTGTCCTTTCTGTCAGGTGTTTTATGGTCAGGAAGCTCAAAGGCCATGTCTGCCTACCAGGGACTTCACAACTCAGATGCTCTGACCACATGGAGACACAGCCCAGCTGAGGCATGCCCTAGCTCGCACCCTCCTGCCTGGCTCCATCTGCCCCAGTGGCGACTGGCTAGCTGGGACAGCATTTCCCTAGTCCACACATCTCTCCGAGGAGCTGGCTAGAACTGGCCTAGTTTCCCAGGATTGGTTCCTTAGGCTCGGCTCAGCGTGAGTTATAAGAGTGCAGAGAGTAAAAGGATGGAGGGCGAGCAGCCCTGTTCCTTCCCGAAGACTTTCTCTCTAGCCTAGAGAGCCAGGGACTGTCAGATTGTGATGGAGATCGGTTGTGGGCCACCCAGATTCCTCTGGGGTCCATCCAGGGAGAGGCTTACAGCTGCGCGAGAACCGAAGGAAAGACTGGGTTCTTGTTCTTTGCGCAGAAAGCCGTTTCTCATACAGGAAAGATTGTAAGGGTTCCTGAGGTCTTTGGGCACAACCAGATCTCTTTGGTTCTTGTGGGCTCTGGGCTTTCTAAAAGAGCAGCCTATGACTTTGTAACATTCTGGCACTGAATAACAGCCCGGTGTGCATTCTGACCCCCAAGTGCGCCATGTCCCAGGAAGCTAGGAAAGGCTGGGAAAACCTCACCAAAGCCTGGCAAGGAGAAGGCAGGAATGAAGCCTCAGGCTGGGATGGGAGCACTGTGAATACCACCACTAGATTTCCATAGCCACATCGACATGGGCGGACTTCAAAAGACAAGCATCTGCCTGTGGAGGCTGCAGGGGATGCCGTGTGGCTGCGAGGTGGGGGTGAGGAAAAAGGTGGCCAGGGCGCACGGGCTGACCACTTGTCCTCAGACACATCCCACCAAGCCCACACACCATCCTGCAACAACTAGACAGATGACCAGACAGACACTGCGGGTCTACTTACGCCAGCGGCGACGCCCTGCCAAGCAGAAGGAAACCCAGCCGCGAGTGCGCATCCATCATGGGATAGCAGAGGGGCAGCGCACGCAAGAGAGCGGGGTTAGGACCAGAAATGAGTTAGGGGAGTGGGGTGGGTGAAGGAAGAAGAGAGAGAAAAAGAAAACTGTCAGTGAGGAAGGAACCGTGGAAATTGACAGCAGAAACGGAACACGTTATGGTCAGGAGGATTCCTCACTGCACCATAGCAGCGGCAGCTCAGCGCGCTTGAGCTAAAAGGAAGGGGAAAGGTTGATCCTTTCCAGGCACGCTAGCAAAACAAGAGGCAGGGGAGGGAAGGGAACGGCGAGAGACAGCTAGGTTAATCGACAGAGCACCGTAGTCTCCAAACCACAGGTGCCCCACAACAAAATCAAATAATAGTTTCCCCAGTATGCAGAAAGTGAAGTGTGATGAGCAGGTCGTCCATCATTTCCCAGTTGACTTTCCCTTGGTGACTCCTACCTACTGCTTTTCAGGGCACACCAAGGACCATGTGACAAATGGTAACTTTTGGGCTTAGTCAGGCAGATTTGCTTTTCTGGGTATACATGAGCTAATGGCTGTTTTTAAAAGTTGCATGGTCATTTTTTTTTTCTTTGAATGAACGTTTAAGTAAATCAACACAGTCCAGATGTCTGCAAGGGCTGCCTGCAATCATGAACGCTGCAGGTTTTGGACTAAGTGGCTGCAAAATGGACAACCTCTGCCCCCTGGTGGTCGATGGGAAGTAGTACCTCTCTGAGACGAGGTCAGACTCCAAAAATGGAGCTCGGGACATGTAGCTGGGTGCCTTATCCTCAGGCCTCTGCGTGTATACCAAATGGCCACAAGTGTTTGTCCTTGTCCTGGAGGAACTGCCTGGGACATTTCTGTGTCCCTCTTACAGTATCGGCTTTTATAGTTTCAGAAAAAAAGTTTAATATCCCCTTAGGCTTTTTCTCCTGAGTTGCTGGGAATCTCTGATCTAGGGATAATATATTGCCTTTGCCTAGAGGTAAGCTCGGCACTGTGACATTCCCCAACAGAAAAAAAGTAATGGCCTTCCTCCTTCAGGCCCCCCACTTGTGTGTGTGTGTGTGTGTGTGTGTGTGTGTGTGTGTGTGTGCATGTGTGTGCATGCATGTGTGCATGTGTGTGTGTGTAAGAAAACAAATGAGAGAGACAGATCAAAACAAGAAACAATAGAGAGGAAGACTGAGAAAAGAGACAGATACAGAGAGGAGAAGAGAGGTACACAGAGGAACAGAGACAAAGACAGACAGAAATGAGGGAGGAGAAGATAGAAGAGATAATGGCCCTGTTAACACCTGAATAGTACCAGCATCCTCTGAGTTTCTACCAGCTCTGTCCCTAGTCCACCCTCAAGTTCCCCCACCAAGCGAGTAGACCAAGCCCAGGAACCAAGGACATTTTAAACCCCACAGCTCTGAAGCCAGGCTTCCTGGGGCAAAGAGGAAGAGAGAGGTGCCCATCATGAGGTTGACTGCCAATGGCACCCAAGGCCTCTTCCAATACCAAACCCACCAAGTGCTAGACTGACGCTCATTGCTAGAAGAGCAGGACAATGTCCTCCACTCCCCCAGCATGGCTTTAGTTACAAGAGGCCCGGGGAGTCCCCGGGGCTCCTTTAAAAGCACCGCAGAAGTCTCCAACCAGCCCCTCTCATGAAGCCTGGGACACGCAGGGTCTCACAACCCCTTCGAGGAAACACAACATTCTGCGTTTTGCCACTTCTACAGCTGAACGCAGGGCCGACTCTGAAGAGAGAGAGGGCAACACATGCTGAAAGTCCCTGGTGAAGGCTGGCCCACCTCCTCCACGGGCCTGAGCCCGGGAGGTGCTAGGTGAGAGAAGAGAGCTGGTCCTGTGAGTGCTTGGCAGCCTCCGTAGGCATGTGATGCTGGTAGGCGCTTACCCACTGAAGTCACTGCCCTGGGCCTGGGCCTGCCCAGCGATGGCATCCATGATGGCATCCTGCGAGTACATGCTGATTGGGGTGTTGTACTGTGCGTGGATGATGGTAGCCTTGCCGCCCAGACCCTTCACCTCAATGGGCTTGTGGGTGGACAGGGCTGAGTCCTTCAGGACGCTGGGGTTGAAGCGTTCCTGGTAGTCGGCGCTGAGGAGGGCGGGCAGGAAAGGTAGGGGAGGGGTGGAGGAGGGAAGGGAGGAGAGAGGGCAACAGGTGATGGTTACATGGGAAATCAAGGCCAGGGAGGCTGGTGGGAATGTGGAGAGAGATCTCCCAAAGCTGAGGTCTTGGCCCAAGTAAGTTACCCAAGTTCCCCCACCGTGGGCTGTCTGGGTGTGGCCAGGAAAATTCTTGGCCTCTCCCGAGACCCTGGGCAGAAGATCTTTCATGCCCACCTGAATCAACTCTCCCAGCTCCCTTTCAGGCTCCACTTCAGCCTGAACTCCCTCTTAGGGTCAGCAGGGGCACCAGGCATGGTGCCCACTCCCATGGCACACCGCAGCATGGAGAAGCAGACACAAGAGGGGTCAGGGGAGTGGGACTTGGGAAGAGGACAGAAGCTGGGCCATGTGACAGAAGAGGCAGCAGCACAAGCAGATTCTAGAACGTTCCAAAGGCGAAAAGCAGTCACACTGGGTGCACTCGGAGACGCCGAGGTTCTGAGCAAAGTTCCTCCGTGAAGGGGCTTATCCTGCCAGTCATTCCTCTGTGGCCTGGGACTCTTCTTCCAGATCCTTCGGTGTGTGAGCTTATTCCTTGGAGGATGGCTCAGGCTGCCCAGGCCCCCCTTGTCCAGCATGCTGTAGCTTGCCAGCCTCTACCCATCCAGGTTCTTCCCTTCAACAGGTAGGTGCATGCCCAAGCAGAGATAAAATCACATGTAGTCCTTCTCAGGGGTCCCACTGGGACAGAAAAGTCTCCAGACCCACGCAGGCCAGTGACAGTGCAGCACAGCCCCCCCCCCCCCCCACACACACACCTGAATTAACCTGCAAGCTGCTGGAGCGGGAAATTGGGAGGAAAATTGAGACCATCCCATAGACACCCATCCCTTGCGATGGCTTCCCTCCAGACTCCAGCAAACACCGGTGCAGGCTCACCCAGGGCACAATGCACCCCCACTCACACATGCACCTATGCACACATGCCGACAGGCACACGCCATCCACACCCAACAGATGGCAGGTGCATGCTGGAAGGGCACACGGGGACACACACATGCTGTCCTTGGATACTAACTTGGCTGGAGAATTGGCTACCACCTAGAAGGAGAGGAAAGAGCAAAGAAGACAGAGAAGTCAGAGAGAGGCTTCTACGGGGGAGTGCGAATGCGGGGGACCGTCTTCAGACTGGCCATGACGGAGGCCGCACTGGCAAAACCTCAGTCTGCAAGAAGTAAGAATCAAGGGAGGCGAGAGTGCAGAGCCGGGAATCGGCTCTCTGGAACCCTTGGTTTGGGTGGGAGGTGCCAGGACTCCCTCTGTGGTGGACCCCAGCACTCCCAGCTTTGCCAGGGGGAAGAGATTTCATGTCCGTCTCAAGAACTCCTGTAGAGGTACATGGATCACATAGGTAGACCCTGGCTGTAGACCCTGGAGAGAAAGCTGAGCTACAGACCGGTGGCTGCTTCAAGAAGGACTGAGGCCCCGGGTTCCTTCTGGCTAGATCCCCCAACTGCAAAAGGCCGCAGTGCAGCCCTGTTCGTGGGGACAGCTTATGCATTCATGGCCCAAGGAGGCGTTGCAGTGCTGTTCTGTGGGCAGCAGGATTATCCATGGACCCTGGGCCCTACTCTCTCTCCCACAGGACAGGCCAACAGCCCTGGTCACTCCTCCCGGAGCAGGGAGTTGATACAGTCCCCAGTGACCATTCCAAAGGCCTTGTGGGCCATCAGTGAGGCAGGAGGAGGCCCAGGAGGAGTGCATGTCCAAGGCTTGCTTAGGAAAGCCCCCAGCAGGGGCCCCCGGCATATCCTCACCCTGATAGGACAATGAGCCTCTTGGAATACGAATTTCTTTGGGGAAGCATTATCTGTATGATGCTTCTCTAAATGTAGAATGCCTGTGGTGGCAGACCCTGTGGCCCTGTCTAGCACTCAAGATGAGAGCACATGGAGGGAAATGGACGTCTCCAAATAGCCTGCTTTCCTACATCTGTCCACTACAAACTCTGGAAGAGGGAAACTTAGCCCCAGTTAGCCTGGACCTGGTCACCCCACCACCAGGGTGCTAGGAAGCCAAAAACTCCCAACCCCAGAGAGCCTGTGGTGTATCTGCACAGGCCCAGGTCCCCCACTGTCTCAGAGCTGATAAAATTCCTCCTGTCGTCCCATGCTGGAAATAGCCACAAGTGGATCTATATTAGGAAAAGGCCAGCTTGGCTTTGGCATTTCCTCTCCATGTTTGGCTAGTGCTGACAGCTGCAGAGTCGGCTCCGGTGATGACCAGGCAGCCCAGTGTCCCTGCAGAGGGCAGTGTGGACCTGGCTGGGTGGGGGCTGCCTCTGCGCTGTGCGGCAGCCAACTCCTTTGACACTAACGTCCCCTGCTAAGTTCTCGCCCCATCCCAAGGCTTGGATGCCCACGGCACACACAGTTCAGAGAGGAGCTAGGCCTCAGAGCTCAGGAGGAGGCACCAGGCAGGGGTGCAGTGGCTGCCCAGGGCCACTCTGAGCCAGGCTTGCTCGTGGGGCCACGGAAGGTGAGGCGTGGAGCCTGCAGGTTGTTCAGGCCTTTCTGTCCTTGATCTCCACTGGTTCCCTCCATGTCTCCCCAGAGATCCAGTTGCCAAGAATCAAGCCACAGGCTTCTCAGAGGAGAGGAAGGAAGGAAGGAAGGGGCTTCCTTTTGGAGCATGACAGAACAGAGGTCAGTCCCTAACCTTGACTCTTCTCAACATTGTAACTCTGGGCACGTTCCTCCATCTCCATTCTATTCATAAGAAGGAAGTGGGGAAACTGGAGAAGACGGCTCCATGGTTAAGAGCATCGGCGGCGCTGGGCGGCAGTGGCGGCGCTGGGCGGTGGTGGTGCACGCCTTTAATCTCAGCACTCGGGAGGCAGAGGCAGGCGGATCTCTGTGAGTTTGAGGCCAGCCTGGTCTACAGAGTGAGATCCAGAACAGGCACCAAAACTACACTAAAGGGAGAAACCCTGCCCTGAAAAATCAGAGAAAGGGCTGGAGAGATGGCTCAGAGGTTAAGAGCACTGACTGCTCTTCCAAAGGTTCTGAGTTCAATTCCCAGCAACCACATGGTGGCTCACAACCATCTTCTGGCCTGCAGGCACACATGCAGGCAGAACACAGTATACATAATAAATAAACAAACAAACAAACAAATAAATAAATAAATCTTAAAAAAAAAAAGAGAGAGAGCATTGGCTGCTCTTCCAGAAGACCGGAATTTAATTCCCAGCACCCACATGGCAGTTCACAACCATCTGTAACTCCAGTTCTAGGGGATCTGATACCTTCTTCTGGTGGTGCCCAGACATACATGCAGACAAAACGTGTAAAAATAAAATAAAATTTAAAAAAATAAAAAAGACTGAAGTGAGGGTTTCCACCTTGCAGATGGGTCCTGCCAGGTCACTGTTCCCCGAGTCTAAGCCCTCAGCATGGGATGTACGCACTAGATGGGCACGGTGATGTACGCACTAGATGGGCACGGTGATGTACGCACTAGATGGGCACGGTGAACTGCCAGCTCTGTTGCTTTTGAGCAGTGAGACACTTAGCAAATCGGGGCCTCAGGCCAGCCGAGGTCCCACCCCTCTCCGCCTACAGCTGTTGACACTGACCACCACATCAGCTCTTACTTTGAACAAAGCACCGACCTCACTTCCTCCTCTGGTCCACCTTCCCCCTGAAGACACTGTTGGATCCCACTTCTCTGATCATCAAGTGAGAATTTCCTGCATTTGCTAAGTAGATTCTGGACATCATCTGCACCAAAGGACTGGCACCCAGGAGTCTGGGCGAGGGGGTGAGGGTGGGAGGCGGTGGTGGCGGAACAGGGCTCCTGACCTCCTAGCTTCCCTGTTCCATCTCAAATCAAGATGGAATCGGGCAGATCGAGTGCTAGTTCTTCTGTCTGCCTCTTACTAGCTGTATGAGCTGGGGTCAATTTCACACTATATCTGACTTGTTAAGATGAAGGACATCAAGCCCACCTCAGAAGTTAATGACGAAGCCAGTTCCTATGGGGCTGGAGAGATGGCTCAGCAGTTAAGAGCACTGACTGCTCTTCCAAAGGAGCTGGGTTTGATTCCCAGCACCCACATGGCAGCTCACAACTGTCTGTAACTCCAGTCCTAGGGGATCAGACAGTCTCTTAGATATGCATGCCGGCAAAACACCCGTACACATAAAGTAAATTAATTAATAAAAAAGAGCCAGTTCCTAGCTCAGAGTCAGAGCTCAGCCACGAAGACATTGTCATCATTTCAAGTGGGCTCTCAGGATTCCCAGTCAACCAGAAGGCAACTTTTTTGCCTGGGGAGGGTCCAGAAGGGACCAGAAAGACCTACCCATCAGAGGCAGAAAAAGGAGGCCATCTTTATCCTGCCATTCCTAAAATTTTCTGCTTCCTTACTGGGAAAACCTTGGCTTGGGGAAGTCATGATGTGCTAGAGGCTGGCCTTGCTCAGATTCCAGAAGGAGCTGGGGAAATTGAGAAATCAGAGAGCTCTGGTCTAGTGGACACAGAAGAGCCAAGGATGTGGCTGGGGCCACGCTGATGGGGTTCCTGTGTTGACGCTCGCTCGACTCTCAGCTGGGAGAGTCCAGGCAATCAATGAGTATGTGTCGTGAGTGTGTGACAGGTGCCATTCTTTCTCCTCGCAGTAACCTGAAGACAACCACGTGGCTCCTCTCACTGAGACACTGGGCTACCATGCCTCGACTCAGCCAGCGGTGCCTTTGGCACCTAGAGATAAGCACACCCATGGCACAGGGCAGTAGCAGAGTCACCATGAGACCAGAGGGGAGACCTGGCAGCCGATACGTGCTCATATGCGGATCCCTCCTTTCTCTGCCTTCGGTAACCTAGATCCATGTGTCTTCAACCCCTGCTCCCATGGAGTCTCACTGGCCAGACTGGGGGGCCAGAGGTGGGCTGTTGTTTTCCACAGACCCTCTCTCCTCGGAGTTCTGCTTCCTTGCTGTCCGCCCAGCCTGGGTCAGTCCTGCAAACCGCCTCCTCTCATGCCATTGCCCAGTCTCTCTTTGGGTACTTCCTGCGCTTCCTCCTCTGGGTAGCCTTCCTAGAGCACTCTCATCATTAGAGAACTTTCTTTCTTTCGCTTTTTTGTTTTTGTTTTGAGACAAGGTCTCTCTGTGTAGCCCTGGCTGTCCTGGAACTCACTCTGTAGACCAGGCTGGCCTATAATTCAGGGATCTGCCTACCTCTGCCTCCTGAGTGCTGGGGTTAAAGGTGTGAGCCACCACCGTCCAGCTGAGAATTTACTTTCTTCCCTGTTCTTGCCGTAGGGACCCCAGGGATGTGGGGACTAGTCTTTCTTTTAGAACTTTAGTTCCCAAAGGCAGTGGGCAGTGTCATCTCATGGGATGGAATGTGACCTGGAGTAAAGATTTGGGGGGTCAGAGTCTCCTATATGCAGGCTTAGCTCCATCACGTAGTAGCTGGACATCTGGACCTCAGCTTAACCTTTTCTGAGCCTCAGTTTCAATTTCTGAAGAAAGCTGACATGTCACTCCAGAGTGGTTGTATGAAGCAATGATATGCATGGCTGACAGCAAACGTCAGTGGGATCCCGGCTGGTGTTGCTCTCGGCTGGCACTACCTCATGGGCTCAGGGCTGGCTGTGGTGAGACCCCTTCCTCCCCCTGACCACCTGACCAGGCTGTTGTAGTGAGCACTGACGACCCAGGTGCCTCCAGACCAGATGGCAGGATGCCCTTTACCTACCCTCCTAGGAGTCCGGCACCTGAGGCCTTCCCTCGGAGGCCCATCTGATACATCTGAGCCATCTCCCTCAGGGTCTCTGCTGAGTACAGGCCAATGGGGTTGTTATATTGTCTCGGTTGGCTGGGGCCTGGCAGAACTTTGGGGCTGACTGTGCCCTGTACACCCTCTGGGCTGGCCTTGGCCACTGGGCTGCCCTGAGGAAGGACAGGCTCCAGGGCCTCCATGTGTGGGGTGCAGACAGAGGTCTGGGAGAAGGAGGAGCTAAAGGTGTCCCCGAACTCCAGGGTGCCTGGGCTGGCCCTCGCCTCAGGGCTGGGGCTGGGAGTCACCAGGCTGCCGTTCGTGTCCAGAGCAGGGTCCTGGCATAGGGCAGCACCATGCAGAGGAGAGAGAAGACAGTGGTTAGAGGGCCACACACGGCTGTGCTTCCGTGTGGACCTGGAACAGACATGTTAGTGTGAGCACCTGTGGCCCACCACCCACAGCCTGCAGCCTGCTGCACGAAGCACCCAGACGGGCCACGGGGAAGGAAGGTCCTTTGCAAGAGGAGCGGCAGAGGGAAGCCTGTGGTTCCTGGTCCAGAGGCTGGCATCCGCCTGGACAGAATGCCAAGCTCCTCCCAGAAAGCCAGGCCTGCCCCCAAGGACTAAGAAGGAGGGTGTGGGGCTCAGGGGAGAGTACGGTACCACTGTCCCGTCTAGGGGCCTCTTTTCCCTTTGAATGGGTACCCTGTGAGTGCAAACAAGCCTCCTGATTCACTGGCCCAACCTGGAGAAGACCCTTCATAACCAGGGCTGGCTGACATTTGGGGTGGAGGTACAGAGGGCAACCTAAGGAAGCAGCTGGCTGTTTGGCCATCTCTGTCTACCTTGGCAATTTCTCCCAGCAGCCCTCTGTCCAGTTCCCCAATCTATGACACCCCCCCCCACTCCCACCACTGTGAGCCTTTTCTTCCCATCTCGCCTGCTGTCCAGTCTCCCCATTGGACAGACTGGAGTCAGTCTACAGTTGTAGTGTGAGAATGGGTAAGGGAGCTCTGGGTAGGCCTTCCCAGGCTTAGGTTAGACCCTTGGACCAGCCTTCCCAATTGTAAGTTAGACCCTTGGACCAGCCTTCCCAGGCTTAGGTTAGGCCCTTGGACCAGCCTTCCCAGGCTTAGGTTAGACCCTTAGACCAGCCTTCCCAGGCTTAGGTTAGACCTTGGACCAGCCTTCCCAGGCTTAGGTTAGACCTTGGACCAGCCTTCCCAAGCTTAGGTTAGGCCCTTGGACCAGCCTTCCCAGGCTTAGGTTAGACCCTTGGACCAGCCTTCCCAGGCTTAGGTTAGACCTTGGGCCAGCCTTCCCAAGTGTAAGTTAGGCCCTTGGGCCCATAGCTTAGAGAAGATTTGGGAAGGATTCTGGCTCTAGTGGTGAGATTTGGGGCCAGGGCTCAGCTGCCCCTCCACTCCTGGGCTAGCCTCTAGGACTATAACTAGCCTTCCTAATGGACAGAGGGGTCTGTAGCTGTGAGAGATGGGTAGACACTTAGAAACTGGAAGCATCTGTGTGGAGGAAAAACCCTGAGGGCCAGTGAGGTCCCTTCACACCTTGGGGGGCCTCCTGGGGTGACTGACTCAAGCTGGGTCCTTTCCCAGCAGCTCTAGTCTCGGTGTTCCCAGACGATGAGGGTCAGAGCCCTCTAGACAGACGCCTGGTTCCTGTTGGACTAGAATGGCTGTCCCTCTTCCCAGCACACTGCTTTCCAAACTGGGTTCTTCTCAGAACAGCTGCTGGACCTGGGATGGTGGCTTGGGCCCAGGGAGGTATCCCCACAACTGGATGTGTCTTAGGTAAGGGGACTCAAACACTTCTCATGAGAGTCAGCAGTGGTAAGGACAGGCAGGCAGGGTTACACTCCAGGAACCGTGGCTGGTCAGCACCTACCTTCTGGTGGGGAATCACTGGCAGTGGGGACTGGATAGGGGGCGCTGCTGTGGAGATGGCAATGGGACGCTTGGACCTAGAGAAGCCAGAAACAAGAGCCAGTGAGGACACTTGCTCCTGGCCAGCAGGGGAGACCGAGAGATGGACAGTGGAGTCACAGGGCCCAAGTGCACATCAACCCATGCGCTAGGTCTCCTAAGGGAGGCCCTGGGCTTGACCAGGAGAAGGAGTCATAACCCTGGGGTTTTCTCATCAGCACTCATGGGCCTCTTCTGCATGCGGTGAGGGCAGGGTTGCCTGAGGAAAGAGGAAGCAGGGCCTCCAGGTCCAGCCCTCCATATACCTGTGGCACTGTGGCCACGCTCTCTGCCTAAGCCACTGCCGTAAAGCAAGGCAATGGTAGCTTGACCAGAATTTCAGCTCACCCCTCCTGTACACTTCTGTAGCACAGGGCTGGACCCACGCAAATGCTGAGGACGACCTCTCTTTTGTCCCCATCGCGTGCCTACACCAAACCTGTGTCCCCTTCTCTGGAGGGCTTCCACCTACTTCTGCAGGGTAAGGCTCAGGTTGTAGCTGGCAGACTTGATCTTGTTCTGGGCCTCCAGGTGGGTCATGGTGTCCGTGTTGACCCCATCAATGGCCACCACAAGGTCTCCTTGGCTGAGCTGGGACTGGGCTGCCTTGCTGCCTGGAGTGATCTGGTCAGATAGCAGAGAAAGGACGAGTCAGGAAAGGATCGCCTGTAGTGCCCAGCAGATGCCCATTACACTGTTCATTCCCAATGGCTGGCACTGGCTGCTCACCAAGCCTGTTTTCTCTCTCTCTCTCTCTCTCTCTCTCTCTCTCTCTCTCTCTCTCTCTCTCTCTCTCTCTCTCTCTAGTTTTTCCAGACAGGGGATCTCTCTGTAACAGCCCTGGCTGTCCTGGAACTTACTCTGTAGACCAGGCTGGCTTTGAACTCATAGAGATCCACCTGCCTCTGCCTCCTGAGTGCTGAGATTAAAGGCATGTGCTACCACCGTCTAGCTTCCTAGGACTTTTTGACAGCCATCAAAGGACCAGCTTTGGCCAGGGAATGCTGGTGGACGTATCACACACCACTGCCAGGTCTTTCCTCAGTAACCACCACTAGAATCCTGCACGTTGCTTGTTGACTGACTAAATGCACATGTTCGAGAGAAGGATAGCCAAAAATGATTACTGGAAAGGGCCTGGATCCCAGAGTCACTACCTGGAGCAGGCGTGGTATGTCAGGCTCCTTAAATGAGGAATAAACTCCCACTGTGCTAGGCCATCGACATTTGGGGGCTATATATTGCACCAATTAACCTATTACCGCCCACACCCTGCAAAGCCCTAGAGTACTTTCCAGTCCCAGAAATGAGGGTGAGACTTGGCACCTTCCTGTCCCCAGTCATTCCAGGCATTGCCAAGCCAAAGGGCAGCATCCAAGCACCAGGTGCTCCACGCTACCGAGGACAGGTACACAGAAAACTATCAGAGCCATCAGCCCTGCTTGGGTGAGAACAGGGCAGGCTGTGACGTGAGGTAGGCTAAAGGCTCTCTGGCTACCCGCATACCTATGAAAGGAAAAGTATAATCATGAAGCTAGTTCCTCATTCCTGTGACCCACTGACACCAAAAATAATGTCTGGAGGCTCCATCTTTGACTGCACGAAATGCCACTGAGACTTCACTCTGGAAACACCGCATGGGGTGTTGGGAAAGCTACACCCACTGTTACATGGGAAGCTGTGGTGGCTCACACTGAACTTTCAATGGCATCATACACAATACCAGATTTTGCATAGCCACCCCTTAGGAGCAGTACTTTGAGTGCTGTGGTGACCCTACCCACAGTGACATCTTCTGAGATGCAAACTTCCGGAAGGTCTGGTGACATCATTTAGAGTGGGTTCATGGAATGGTTACTGACTGAGGGGACAAGCGGGGGTGTGGGTGGGGGGTGGGGACAGCCCGTTAGTGTGTGGTACATACGCATAGAAGTGTTTTAGGAGCTGACCCTGTGACAGTAGGCAGTCCCTCTGTGATACCACATGGAATGTGACACGGGCCTTATCCTCAAGGACATCACGGGAAAGAGGAGGCTCTGAGCCCCCCTCCCCCATTGCCAGATGGCTGGAGGCTGCCGCTTAGCTCTGTCCCCTTACCTGCCCAAGTTCTCCTGGCGTCTCTGGCCACATCCTACCCACCTTCCTGGCTGTGCTGCATGAATAAGACTAGTCACTGATGCTGTCAGAAGCTGGATTTTGGTTAAGGTCTGGGGACCATCCTGAAAGACGATCACAGATGACCTGGGGACAGTTTTATGTTCCATGCGCCCAGCCTGTGTGGCCTCTGGTCAAGCTCTAGGCATGGATGGAAGCCTCCTTCCACGTTCCTTAAAGGGAATTATACACAAATCAAGGTGCTCTGCAGTCATTGTGCCCAGAGAATGAAGGATTTTGTTGTAACTTTATCACTGGTCCCAGAGCTGGTCCTACACCCTGTGGGTGATGACAAGACCAACTGCCAACTGCTGTCACCAGCCTTTGCGGTCCCAGGTATCTTCTTTTTTTTTTCTCCCGAGATAAGTTTCTTTGTGTAGCCTTGACTATCCTGGAACTCATGCTGTAGACCGGGCTGGCCTTGAACTCATGGAGATCCACCTGCCTCTGCCTCCCGAGTGCTGGGGATTAAAGGCGTGTGCCGTTACACCCCACTCCAAGTGTCTTCTCAAACACTGCCCACTTGTACCCAGAACATTCCTCTTCTGGACCCCAAATGGCCAGGCAAAGAACAGTAAATGAAAGCGTCCATGGCCAAGAAAACACACCTGATCTGCAAAGCTCACTCTCCAGATGCCAGAGGGGCATCATAGAACCATCATTATCCCTTAATACCATCATTATCCCCTAGCCCGCCACCACAGGAAGCCCATGGTAAGAGAAGTGTGTTGCTGTCTTGAATGCAGAGGTGAAAAATACTGACAGAGGCTGGAGAGATGGCTCAGTCACTAAGTGTTTGCTGTGCGAGCGGGAGGACCCGGGTTCGAGCCCTGGCACACAACTGAAAAACAGGTGTAGGCATATGCTTATAATTCCAGGGCTGGGAAGGCAGAGACGGATGGATTCCGAGGGCTTGCCGGCCAGCCAGCCTCCCTGAATAGGCGAGTCCCAGGTCAATGAGAGAACCTGTTCCAAAAAACAAGGTGAATGACTTCGGAGGTACAATACCCAAAGTTATCTTCTGATAGACACACACACACACACACACACACACACACACACACACACACACACACACACACACACACACACACACGAGGAAAAAACAAGATGCTTTCCTAGGCCAGAGGCCTCTTGCTGCCATGCAGAAAGTACACCTGGCCTCCTGCCTTTCGGCGCAGGGCTGTGCTATCTCTAACAACTTACTACAGTAATCTTTAAGCTGAAAAACATGAACACCCAATTCTCATCATCACTGTCCAACCATAACACCCGACTCTTCCACCTTATCACACTTCACTTTCACGACTCTCCATCCACCAAGCCATCTTACTTTAGAAGCACTTCGAAGGCAGAGGAAAACACCCGGGATAAAGTTTCCAGCACCACGCTGTCCTAGCGGACTGCCCAGGCCCCACAACTGGCTACCCCGTGGCAGGACGTTCCTAGGGAAAGCTATCTCATAGCAAAGCTGCCCTGGGGTGTGCCATCCCTTAAAATGCTCTCCATAGCAGGACATCCCTACAGGACGATACCCCGATGCTCCTCACTATCCGTGGAATAGGAATTGCTCCTTGCAGCAAATAGTTCGGGGTGAGGTAGAGGGAAGCAGCTACCAAGGCCACACAGAAGGGTGGGGCTCCAAAGCCAGAAGGGATACCGCCGGGCAGGACGGGAGTGTTCAGATCGTGATGCCAGTGTAAGCAAGGGCATCAGGGTGACATCCAAAGGAGGCCGGGCCCGGTCAGCCGGTGCCAGCTGCAGGCCATCAGGAATGCCGTGTCTTTAGAGCTGCCTGGTGACATATTTCTCCCTAGAGCATGGCCAACTTGTACTTATTCTTCCCTGTGCCTGGCCCTGTCTGATATCCAGGCGTGTGTGGGCTGGGGTAATCCTTCCTCCAGAGGCCTGGTCAGTCGCCAAACATTCCAGAGGGAGCCACCAGGCTGGATCCCCCTGTTCCTGGCGTCAGTCTCCCTGCATCTGTGTCTGCCCATCAGGGCTCAGCTGGCCTGGCCCTTGGCTGCCCTAAGCGGGGCTCAGTGTCCCTCAAGCAGGGGTGAGATATTCACATATGGGGAGATGTCCTTCTTTTCTGCTCAAGTGTCCTTAGAGAAGGAGGCCAGATGGAGGCAGGGATGCTAAAGACAGCCAAGGACCATCAGATCCCTTCCCTCCACCACAGGAGCAGCCTTGGCTGGCTGGGGGAGGGGACTGGCACTGTTGGACCCTTGCCTAGAGCCCAGGGCTCATGAAAAAAGTTCATGCGTTTCTTCTCTAACTTTACACCTTCCTTTCTCTGTTGACTTTGTCTCAGAAAAGTATCAAAGCTCACACGTTCTTGGAGACACTTGTTTTTTTTTTTTTTTTTTTTTTTTAAAGTCTTTCTATATCTTTTTGAGCATTTAAAATTCTCTCTGGATGAGTGTTTCATTCCTACCTAATGTTTCAAATGTTTCAAGCTGACAGTCACTTTTCAGTGTTGATCTGAACACTAAGCAGAGCCTAGAGGGGCCTCAGGGTGGGATACCAAGGACAAACTGGGCCAAGACTAGCCACTCGGGCCCTGCTTGCTGCGCCATGACCCTAAGAAACCCCACATCGCTGGTCCCAGAAGCACTGTCCTCCACCTTGTGGGTGACACAACAAGACTAACTGTTGTCACCAGCCTTTGAAGTCCCAGGCGTCTTCCTAAACCCTGCCCACCTTGTGCCCAGAGCGCCCCTCTTGTAGACCCCATATGTGTCAGCCGGGCAAGGACAACAGAGGAATAAAGGCCATGGTGGCCAAGAGGACACATCTGATTTTCAAGGCACAACCCACTCTCCGGAGGCAGCCCCAGGGTAGCTGATGTCATGGCCACTGTCATGCCTAGGAGGAAGGTGACAAAGGAAAGCATGTGGACACGGAATGGGTCAACTTAAGTCTGCTTTGGTTGACTTCACATTCCGGTGAGTGCCCAGAGCACAGGGCAAGGCCTTCCTCTGGGGCGTGGTGTGAGGACTGCATTGTTAAACAGGCTATGACATAAGGATGCTGCAAAGCTGAGACAGTTTTGATGGAATCTCTAATCCAAGGGAGCTTAAGTTCTGACTCCAACCTCCTTCTCCCTAGAAGCCCCAGAGAGTCAAGGACTGCCCTGGGGCGCAGCAGGTGTGTGATCGGTATGGCTGTACCCCAGGGTTCCATGAGAAACAAGACAGAGCAGACAGAAGGTGGAAGGCAAGGGGTCAGCCCCCAGGGACCAGTCCCGAGCAAGCCTACTATTCCTAGAAGGGTGTGGTGGACTAGCAGGGATTCTGTCCAGGGTCTTAGGGAATCGAGGTGCCATGCAGCGGTTCAAAGCTCCCATGCCACGACCTCCTGACCCGCTAGCTCCCTGGAAGCAGGGAGGACAGCCGCAGCCTCTCTGGGGCACCTGGACTCTACAGGCATGTTTAGCATCCCTCCCCATATTCAGAAGCACATAGGCCCTGCCTTCCTTCTCCGTGTGACTTGTCAGGTGGGGTGGAGCTGGCTAAGGGCAGGTAACAGGCCTAGAAGGAGCGAAACCTTCCCAGGCCCTTCTTTGAAGCCTGGCAGGGATTTCCCCTAAAGTCCTAAGTGCATTTAAACCCTGTGGGATTAAATTACCACGTGCCAGCCTGGCTCTTTCCCCATCTGGCTTTTCCTGGGGCCTTGACCCAGTCCTCGGCTTTTTTCTGAGAACTTCTGTCTCCCAGTGGTCTCAACCTCTATTCCATCTCTGCCGTATAAGTAAGCCAGGCTCTCCTATGCCCTGCTTGGCTTGTCCAAATAGTAGCTCCCACTTCACCTCTCTCCCTTCTGTGCTCTCAGAGTTCCCTCAAGAAGTGACCATGGGTCCCCCCACTCCTCCATATCCCATCTCTCACACTCCAACACCTGGCCTTGGCAACTAATTGTCCACACATACTAACGATCTCTCTCTCTCTCTCTCTCTCTCTCTCTCTCTCTCTCTCTCTCTCTCTCTCTCTCTCTCTGTGTGTGTGTGTGTGTGTGTGTTTTGCGGGTCTTCCTCTGTTTCTCCAGGTTCTGACACTGTTCCTCTCTGTTTCTCTAACAAATTGCCCGGGATTCTTGTGTGTACTTGGCCCTGGAAAACCGGCTTCATGCTTCCAAGGGTGGTTCCCATGAAAGCAGGACCCTGGCTCCAGCAGAGTGGAGAAGCCATGTTTGGGACTGGGAAGCCTGGAGGTAAGGACCTGAGGGCCTTCACAATCGGGGGATTTCCTCCTGTCCCTGGTGCCTCTGTTCTCCTCATATCTGCTGTCCCCACAGTCTCCCGTCTCCCCACAGCATCTGCCCCGATTCCTGTCTACCCGTAGAGTTGCCCTTGGCTTGTGTTCTGATTCGGGGACCTACAAGGACCCCCTCCTAGGACCTAGTGGGCCTCTGGTCTGCTTCCTTCAGGGCCTTCAAGGGGTCAGAGGTGAGTCTGAGTCACAGGAGGACCTGGAGAGATGCACCTCTAAGAATGCAGTCTTCAGCTAGGACTGTTCCTTATCTTCCAGCCAGATAGATGGTTGCCTGACCTTCAACAGAGCTATAAACAGCACGGCCTGTCAGCACTGCTAGGCGCTGCCGAGAACGGCTCAAGATGCTTCGCTCCAGGGGCCTGGAAATTCCAGGAATTGCCAGCACAGCCACCCCCCAGAATAGTTTCACACTGTCCTCCCTTCTCTTCCCAAGGGTTCTCTGCTCTCAGCGTCCCCATCTCAGCTAGGAGAGTTCAATAATGCTGAAACTGAAGCCCGAGGGAGGCGGAAGGCCTCTGGACTGTGGCCCAGGCAAGCCTGCCAGGTAGGATGGAGGTCCCGAGAGCAAAGGCCTTCTAATAAGGAGGCAGGCCTGACCCAGCCCACAGCCCCTCTGCACACTAGCCTCACAGCCAGCCTCCTTTCCACACTTGCACTCTCCCAAGTGTGGACCGCACTCTCCCATTTCACAGGTGAGACAATTCAGGCTGTGCTAGAATGGAACAGAGACACTTGCTTCTTTCCTAAGGCAGAGGGTGCCCCAGCCACGAGGGGGCAAGGCCCCACACCCAGCTCCAGCATCTGGCCAGAGGCAGGGGCCCGGTGAGGGCTGGACCTGTTGATCTGCTTCCTCAACTCTGCTTCATGGAGAACTGGCTAAGGTAGGGGAGGGGTGGGGGAGAGGCCAGCTCAGGTTGCAGGCCTCTGCACCTGTCCAGGATAAATAAAGGCATTTGCGCTCCACCCTAGAGTGTCCCTCCTGAACCCCACCTCTGCAGAGTCCCAGGCTTAAGCTCACTGAAAGAGGGTCTTGGGGGGTCTTCTGCTCAGGTTGATGCCATAGTGCCTGTGTGGAGGGTGTGGGCAAGGGGATAGCCAAGCTATCACCCAACATGCAGGTGGCAGCTGCTCTTCCTGGGAGGAACACATACCTGCTTTTGAGAGAGGCCAGCTTCCACCGGGGCCTAGAGACTGACAGGCAAAGGACCAGGCTTGGGAGTTAAGCTGTGCCAGGACATGTGAGTGCTACCCAGGGGCATCTCTATCCCGTGCAAGCCTTAGTTTGCTGGGCTCCAAGTTGGTAACCCCAGACTTCCTGCCTGACCACCCCTCACAATTGCAGTGACTGTGCTTGAAGCAGGGGACTGCTGAAGATGGATGGCGTCATGGCACTGTGTCTCTGTGAGTAGACTGTTTCTGGTCCAGAAGGTACTTGTAAGCCTCAGCAGCAAATGCCACAGGCCTGGTGTTCACGGAGTCTGTCTTTCCATCGGCACTGGGCCTGACATGCCCAAGCCGGGGGTGCCAAGCCCACTGTATCTGTGGCCCACTAGTTGTATTTTCCAGGAGACTGCAAGACCTGACAAGACCATTGCTCCGGCCACCCTGCTCCAGGTGATTTGAGGTATGCATCAGAAAAGAGCCCATCTCCCAATGCCCTGGCTTCTATTTTGAAATGTCTCCCTAGCTTTAGCTTCCAGCACACCCCAACTACCCCCTCTTTGAATGAGGATGTTCTTCCTGCTGTCTAGCTTAAAGCCTCTGTGCTGTCATTTAAGCCCTGGCCATCCGGGGCCAGGTGGTGCATAGGTCCTGAGTGAGGTCATTGGCTTTTCTGGGTGTCACTGATCCTGGAGATGAATTTGTTCCCATTAGACAGAGCAGGGCACACCAGCAATGAGCCTTGGGGATGGTGGGCTCAATTCTAGGCACTGGAGGCTGGAGGGTACAGGAGGATGATTCAAGAGAACCCATCTTATACAGGGAGGAAACTCATAGCCATGGGGGTGGGGATTGTGCAGAGCCTGGGCTGGGGGTAGCCACTGGACTCACATGCCCACATGTCACCACATCGTCAAGCAGAATGTACATGGTTTAGGGTGTCCTCTTAATAGGGGCCCTGTGGTTTTCAGGGCAGTAGGTCTGGAGGGCAGAGACTCCAGATCTACAGCTGAGAGGTGAGGACAACGTCCTTCCCCAAAGGCCACTCTAAGTGCCCAGCTTAAAGGTAGTCTAAGGAACAAGATTGCTTCAGTGGAAATACTGGGCCCTGCCCCTCTGTCAAGCGCCTCCAGGCTTCCCCACTAACCCTGAGTGCTAGCCCCAGGTCTGAGGCAAGTCTCTGGCACTCTGTGGAAGAAAGAGCCATCCAATATACCTGATTCCACCCTCCAACTTCACAGTGACATCCTGGAGTCTAACCTTGCCCCTTAAGCCAGCCCAGATCAGTCCTGCCAGGGGCTCAGCCACCAAGCAGGTTATACTTGTTCCCTGTGTGCTTCTCAGTACCCTAAGCCATGGGGCCTTCTGTCCCAGATCTAGCAGCACTTACTTGTAGGGTGCCTTATCTAACAAGTACTGAGCCGATAGCAACAGGCATGGCCCAGGTGCTGGGACTATAGCAATAAAGACCCTCCTCTCTTCCTTTCAAGCATGTTTACTTGTTTTCTCTGGGCCTCAGTTTCTCCAACCAATGGGAACTACCCTCATAACACCTTAGGTTCAGTGCCATTTCCATTGGGCAGAGCTGTTTCTCACCATATACTACAAGACCCAGGGGCCATTGCCCCAGCCTAGCAGGGCAAAGGTGTGAGACAGGCACCCCTGGGCTCAAATGAGGAAGACAGGCTCAGCCCAAGAGGCAGGTGGTGCGACGTTCCTGCCAGGCCCACTACGGCAGGGAGAGGAGGGGTTGCTGTGGTGGTCTGGGGACACTAGGGACCAGCAACCAGTCTAGCCTGGACTTACATCATGACAGCAAGGCAGCGGGATGACAGTCCGTCCACTCACCTGCCTGGTACCTGCCTTCCTTATGCTGGGAATGCTCTTTTCTATGCAACTACCTGCTTTTAGGGAGGGACTCCAAGCTTGGGAGCACCCCAAGCCTACCCTGCTAGTGAAGGGCTTAGGGAGGCCCCGCGCTCTCTGCCCACACGCCTACCCACCCTGCAAACTCAGCATTTTCTCCTCTGCTCAAAATGCCAGCTATTTGCCCATGACGTCTTGCTTAGGTGGGCAAAGTCCGGGGAACACCCTGGGGTGGGGGAGCAAATTCAGCTGTGGCCAAGATCAGACCAGTCCAGTCCTAGACCCCAGACCAGGAATAGGGCAAGCTCTGCTTTCCAAGAGCCCTGGGGAAGACAGACTGACTGACTGACAGACAGATGGACATGAGCATGCCCTCCTCCAAGAATGCCCTGCCCCTTTGGGAATAAGGCTGTGGGCAATGTGCACTTACCCGGGAGATAGTGAGGGGCATATTGAAGTCCTTGCCTCCCTGAAGACGGAAGCCCCAGGGCCCGGGCCCTGTCAGAGTCACACTGTAGGACATACTGGTGCTGACAGCGACGGCCTTCTCTGCAGACAAATAGTACGAAGAGTCAGGTAAGAGGACACTCATGCACCCTGTCTTTCCAGCCTCTAGCTCTGTTCCCGGCCCCAGAACCCCGACCCCTGGCCTTGCCTGCTCTCTGCCTGGCCAGGCTGTGCAGAGCTCCTGGGAGGCTCCTAAGAATAGCTGAGAGCGAATGCCATCGACACTGATATCGGCCCTTGGTGCGCCCATAAATGGACTGTAACCCTACACTGGGCCCGCCTGCCTGTGGCCTCCCAGCCAGTCCACCATGACTCACACGGTTAATATAGTCCCTGGGGAGGGGTGTCAGGCACCCAGAACACCCATCCCCAAGGGGTAGGCAGGGAGGACGGCCCCCTTTGTGCCCTCTGCAGAGCCCACACACCCTTATCTAATCAGTGGGTCCACTCTGGATCCTCTTCTGGGTAGGAGTTTTGCTATTCTGTTGTTCCTGGGAAGGACCACGATTTGGCCCCTTATCCATCGTGGGGCCCTGCGGGCGGGGCCTTGGACTTAGCTTGGCCTCCACAGGTCTGAAAAATCTTCAGTTCAGAAGAGTGCTGATTGGCCCCCGGATCACTTTTATGGGACCAGACATAAAAATGACCATGTAATGGTAGTACTTTGAACTTGGCCAAGTTCAGAAAAGGGCTCTTCACACTGGCTTCCGTGGGGTCCTAAGGGGCTGCCACCTTGGATTGTAAGAGCTGAGGTTCAGAGAAGTTAAACATTCTCCAAGGTCACACAGGGAATGCACTCGGGTCCCACTGGAGCCTGGACTCATTTTAATGAGACTCATGTCAGATAATGGCTCCTAGTGGCTGTAGACATCTTCCAAAACCCTGGCCTGGGGGCAGGGGTGCTGCTTGACCCCTGGGGAAAAGGCCTAAAGCCAGGTCTGGGGTTGCCCCACCCCTCCAGACCCTCTGGGGCCCAGGCAGTTATTCCTGGCTCTCCCGTTCTCATTTGTGCCCTGGAAAAGTTGACAGTAGCATGGAAAGCCACAGCTGCCAGCACTGCGTGCCAGGCCCCATGCCCTTTGCGCAGGGATGACAGGGGGCAGGGAGAAGTGCCATTTGTTCAGCTGCTAGGACAGAGAGCCACAGGGACAGGGGAGGGAAGCATGTGTGGCATGCTCAGCCTGTACCCCAGAGACAGTGTGCTCTGGGTGGGGGCCTTGGTCCTTTGGGCCTTCAGCCAGCACGGCATTCTCATTAAGACACCCCTAGAAGCCCACCTTCCCCCCAAGAAAGACTTCAGATCTCATGTAGTCTGGCGACAGATCGAGGTTCACTCTGGCTCCCAGCTCGGGAAACCGAGGTTCGGGGAAGACGGATGATGGGTTGGCTTCTTGCTGGCCTTCTCAAAGACGCTAACCTGGAGGACTCAATGCGGGTCTGGATGTCAGTAATTTCCTAGCTGCCACAACTCCAGCCTTACACCCTGAGCCCGGCGTACATAGGGTGCATAAGAGTGCTGATGTCGCAGGGTCATTTAATAATTCCCTCGAGGTCACAAAAATAGCAAGTGGCGGAAGCCAGGGAGGGACTTGCCCTCTTTCCCTTTGTTTTGCTTCCTCCTCTTTGTACCATGCAACTCCACCTGCAAGGGCTAGGAGGTCAGCACCCCACCCCATCCCATCCCATCCCATCCCATCCCATCCCATCCCATCCCATCCCATCCCATCCCATCCCATCCCATCCCATCCCTTCGCCTACACCATCCCATCCTATCCCATCCCATCTCATCCTCTACACCATTCCATCCCATCCCTTCCTCTACTCCATCCCATCTATCCCTAGCTCTGGCCTTGTCACCCAGGCCCCTCTGTCCGTCCCAGCTGGGGAAGATCCAGCCACACAGCATAACCAGAAAGAAAGGGCTGACCCTGGCCCTGGAGCCCCAGCAAGGCTGACCTGGAGCTGAAGGCTCTTTCTCTGGAGTCTGGCACTGCCTGGTGACTTGCTTCTGGGTAAGGGAGGGGTGGTGGGAAGATGTTCTTAAAGGGGCAGGCCAGCCTCCCTCTGCCTCCCCTGGGAGACCCGAAGCCAGTTGGAGAGCAGCTGGTACCCATGGGCTGGGCGAAGCTCCACATCTCCCTGGGGAGGAGCGGGGCGGGGCGGGGCGAGGGGGGGGGGCGCGAACGGCCTTTGTCCCTCCTCTGTTTTGCTCTCCTACAGTTTGAAATGGATTTTCAGGAGTGAGAGTCGCTAGGAAAGGGAAAAAGAAGTTGCTGGAGACATGGAGACAAGGCCCAGGTCTCTTCTCCAACAGAAGCACCAGTAGACATGTTTATCACAAAAGACCTTGTTTATTGTATTTCTGTGCCCTGTCAGATCCACATCTGGAAGGAACTTAGACACGAAACATTAAGGGCAGGGTGTGCATACATGTGCTTGGTGTGCATACAGATAGGTACCTAAGTGCCTGTACATGTGAGTGTGGGCCACAGTGTGAATGCTAGGGGATAGCTAGAGGTGAAGGAGTATTTCTAGTGTGCAAAGCAAAGTCTGTGTCCAACTTGTGACCACTGGCCACAGGGGACGCCGGGCTGAGCTTTCTGAACCAATGAGCTGTGCAGCCTGGTCACAAAGGCTAGCCAAGATGCTTGGCTCGTAAATAACTGATGAGTCCCCCAGTGCCATCGCTATTGTCGTCGCCGCCTGGACAATCGCAGCATACAGTGTCTGAGGAGAGGCAGCGGCTGCTGGAAGTGAAGCAGCAGAGAGAGCCTGGGTCCCTGCTTTGGGCAGAGCCCGGGTGAGGCTGCCGAGCTAAGTAGTGAGGACCCCCTTCAAGACAGGAGTTTCACAGTGTGGGAAGGGCCGGAGCTGTGCATCCAGAGTAGCACAGGTTCCAGGCTTGTGAGATAATCCCGGGTCTGTGCATGTGATAGGGAGGTGATGGGCTGGACAAGGAGCAGAAGAAATGGAGGGCCGGTGGGCATCCTACATCCCGAGGTCCAGGCTGGGGAGCTGTCCCTTGGTCTGAAAATAAACAGTACACGTCTGTTCATCTCTGGGATTGTCTCACAGGGGCAGCCTTCTGATGCCTCTTCACACTTGAGAACACTGACAGGTGACGATAACTACGTAGATGGGCCCAGGCTGAGCTGGGCAGTGGTGGCGCACGCCTTTAGTTCCGGCACTCCGGGGGCAGAGGCAGGCAGATCTCTGTGAGTTCAAGGCCAGCCTGGTCTACAGAGATCCAGGACAGGCACCAAAGCTACACAGAGAAACCCTGTCTCAAAAATAAGGGGTGGAGGGGCTGGAGAGACGGCTCAGAGGTTAAGAGCACCAACTGCTTTTCCTGAGGTCCTGAGTTCAATTCCCAGCAACCACATGGTGGCTCATAACCATCTGTAATGAGATCTGGTGCCCTCTTCTGTATACATAATGAATAAATAAATCTTTAAAAATATAAAAAAGGGGGGGGGGTCAGGCTGTGGTCAAGGTTGGGGTGGACCTTCTCAAGGATCACACCTCGAACAAGGAGCCATAAAAGCCTTAGGCTGTTTTCAGGATAACCTCTGGGATATCCTCAGGCCCTTGGACTCCTGAGGCTCAGACTCCCATGCTCCCTCCCCAGTTCATCTTTCTTCTGTAATCCTGTATGTGTGTGAGGCCCGGCAGCTCTTTATCTCTGCTGCCCTAACTCACTCACCCTTTTCCTGCCCTGTAGCACTGGCCTCCTATGAAAGTACACCTCACAGGCTTACTGTACCCACCACAGCCTCCCTGGGGTCACATCAGAAGGGCCTGGCTACACTGCTGGGTGATTAAGCCCCTCTCTGTCTCTTTGCTCCTTAGGGTCTGGAGACCCCACCCAGATCATCACTCTTACCACCTGCCCCCCTTCCTTTCTACATCCCCAATGTTGTCCCCAGGGTCTCATTGCATGCTCTCAAAGTCAGCCTCTCTCTCTCTCTCTCTCTCTCTCTCTCTCTCTCTCTCTCTCTCTCCACACACACACACACACACACACACACACACACACACACACACACAGTTCCAGGACACCAAGTTCCTTTGACTGATCCCAAGTGTGATCACTGAGGATGTTCACACAGACAGCTCAACCCCTTCCCCCAGGGAAGCCCAGGGAGTTGCCTCTGTGTGCCTGTGGTTTTTGATTTTTTTTTTTTTCATAACAGGCTTTCTCTGTGTCATTTTGGTGCCTGTCCTGGATCTCACTCTGTAGCCCAGGCTGGCTTCAAACTCACAGAGATCCACCTGGCTCTGCCTCCGAGTGCTGGGATTAAAGGCGTGCGCCGCCGCCGCCGCCGCCGCCACCACCACCCGGCTTCTTTGTGTGCTTGTGACTTGATGGCAGTGCTTGCCACTTGTGTTTGTCAACTGCTGATGGCTGACCCTCCATGCTAAGAGCCCTCCCGCCCCCCCACCCACCCCGTGGTCCTGCCTCCATCCAGGATAGATATTATGTCTTCAACCATTCCCCAATCACCGTCGGCCCCTGTGGCTCTGCGTAGCGCCTGGGATACAACATGGGGGGACAGGAGCTCCCCAACAACTGCAGGAGCAGCGCCAGGCATAGGGAAGCAGCATAGGGCGGAAGACGGGACACGCCCACGATCCCAGAGTGGCTAAGGAAGCCCCAGAATAATACCCAGCGGCTGACAGGGACTGCGCATGCGGGAGAGGAGGGCAGGGGAACTGCCAGCTGAGGGGAGGCTGCCTGGGCGCCTGTGCTCATGGCATTTCCAGTGTTCCAAAATACGGCCTTCTCGAACACCATCGACATTCCATAGGCACTGGGGCTGACAGCTGGCCTTCTTTTTATAGCTGCGAGTATTCTGGGGGACCTCTTGAGCTCAGGGCATTGGCGGCGAGTACTGATACAGCTTGCAGCGTCCACCCCAGGTATGTCCAGCATCAAAATCACACAGAAAGGTGTGTGCCATCTACACTCCATCACCCAGACGACACAGAGGCATCGCAGTGACGGAGAGCATATGCCAGGAACGTGGGTCCCACATGCACGAGCTGTTCTCTGACACAGACCGCACATCTTCATGAGCACATGCAATTACAGCTCTGCATCTGTCATGGCACCACATGCCAACAGCACTCCACGCACACATAGTTACACAGTCACATGCACATACTCCCCCGGTCATAGACCACGCTCGGACCCTGCTAGGGAAGTCTGGGAGTCACAGAGCCCTCCAGGCGGACAAAGCAAAGCTGGGGTGTATGGGAAGGGGTGATTCTGAGAGCCTGTTCACACGGCAAGCCTGCCTTTCAGACTGCTTGGCCTGGCTCCCTACCCTTTCACAGATTGGCAGGTACTAGGTCCAGGCACCCTGGGAGTCTTGGATTCCTGTACCTGGGGGCTGGAAGGAGCCTTGACTTCCCTATCTTCCAGGTCTTGACTGCAGGACGATGGCCCACTTGTTTGTGGGGCGGCTCCCCACGCAGCTGTTCCTTCTGTGTCTGTCCATCCCTGGGAAGGTGGGAGAGCAACTTCGAGGTGAGAGGAACAACTTACAGCATACTCGTACCCCACCCCACCTGCGCCCCAGCCTCCACACTGGTATTCAGTGATGGGGACCCATGACATCATTTGCAAAGTTGTGGTCACCAGAGCCCAGGAAAATACTACCCGTGTTGGCAGTGTTTGTCTGCTTCAGCATGTGGGTATTTAGATAGGCGGCCTTCATAAGAGTCAAGGCCTCGGTTAGCAAAGAAGGCAGACTCCTCATTTTCTGTTTGTGGTATAGAGACCCCCAGGAAGCCCTACAGCTTAATGGAAGGCCTCGAGGATAGAACGGTGGGAGAGAGCTGGGCAGTCCAGCCGTGCTGGCTCTCAGATCACACAGTGAGTGTGTGGTGGGCCAAGGCTTGAAGCCAGGTCTGATCCCAGGCTAGTGCCCCCACCCTTTCCTGCAGGTTGTAGCTCTTCACACCTCCTGTAAGGTGATGGCTGAGTGCTAAGGAACAAGGACCCTGGCTCAGCTCTTGCCATGGAGAAAGGGGTGACTTAGAAAGCCCCTGTTTAGACTGGACTACTGCTGGGTGGCTTCATACCACCCACCCCTCTCTGTCTGGGTATTCCTGGTTGTCATGGAGGTGACACACTGGGCGTTAGAAGAGGTGAAGTGTCCCCCAGTCTAATATGTGGCCTTGCCAACCAGGTCCAGGTCCCTGAGGGCTGGCCGGGAAAGGAAAGGTGAGGTACCAGCCAATGAGGGCCCAGCATCCTTACCACCTCACTCTCAGAACCCAGGGACTCTTGACGCTTCCGTCCAGAGATCCAGCTGAGGTCGGAGGACTGGCTACTCAGTGTGGAGCGATGGGTAGAGCGGTAGCTGAGGGAGGGGTGCCTGTGCTGGCCCGACACTCCAAGAAGGACCCCGAGGCAGGGCAGGTGCTGGGCAATGGCTGCCCTGCAGGAGTCACAGATCTGGTTAGAGTGAAGGGACGTGACCGGGAAGAGGGAAGGACAGACTGATCCAGGGCTAGAGTTGGCGAACAGACAGATGCTGGTAATGGGGACAGACAGACAGCTAGGTAAGAGACTGATGGGATTAACAACAGATCCAGGGTGTGGTAAACACAAAGGGACAGCCTTGGGGTAGTGGGTCCAACCAAGCAGACATCGCTTCAAGTCCTGGTTGCCCTGGGCCGCATCTCTGGGAATGGATGCCATGGACACACTTAAGTACTGTAGGCTGGACTGAGTGAGGTCTGCACCAGGAGATTAGCTGAAAACGACTCTGAGGGTCCACAGCAGTGCCTGGCTGCCATTCTTCTTAGTAAAGCTCGAACCTGACCACAGTACCTCAGGATGCTGCCAGTCTGGGGGCTTGCCTTTGCGTAGGAAGTACTGCTAATAACCCACCCTGGCTGCCTTATGACATAGCTCTGTAGTTAGGACTGGCTTCCTCCCTTGTAGGATACGGGAAAGAAGAGGGGGCGTGCCAACTGCAGACCCTTCCCAGTGTTGCTGGCTGCACCAAGACGCTCGTGACCCCCCCAACTAATACACATACAAGAAATCAGAGGGAGACAGATAACCTCTGCCTTCTTCTGCAGGCTTAGGCCCTCCATGCCCGAGGTGGGCTTGGAGGCCTGGAGGAGGCCGCACCTGTACTTGGGGTGGGTGATGGCGTAAATGATGGGGTTGTGGATGGCAGAAGCCTTGGCGATGACAGCTGGCACCGAGCTCATGTAGGGCGTCAGGACGTGCGAGTACCTAGGATAGAGAAGGTGTGGGGTCCCCCCTCTTCATACCCCCAGTTGTCTCTATGCCCAACTCTGCCAAGGCCCAAACTAAACCGACATGGCCAACCCAGCCCCTTAGCGAGAGACTGGCAGGAGCTGTGAGGATTCTGGTTGAGGGTGGGTAGGAAGCGGAGTAAGGATGGTTGAGGGTGGGCTTCTGGGAGGAAGGCATGTCACACCTGCAGAGGAAGTGGCTAGGTCCCACTGTCCCTCAGAACCTGTGCGGCTGGCAGTACCTCTCTGTGGCACTCAGTTGTCCCTGGTCTTCCGATCCCACATGCCATGCCACCAAACCCTCACCCCATCTTGTACACTGTCCCCTTGGAAGTCCTAGAGAAACTTCTGGTAGGCCCCTGGAGGAGACTGCATTATTACTACTCAAGAAGACTGGCACCTGAATAGTTCAAAGTACCAAAATCTCATTCTCACAGAAGTGCTTTGGAAACCTAGTCCATGTGCATGCTGCTGAAGGTGCCATGGTTACCAGAATCAAGCCACGGAAGGTACTAGAGAGAACCTCTTAGGGATCCATTCTTAAGCAGCAGCAGCCCTGGCTGTGTGCCTATGGCTCAGGCTGAGAGGGAACCTGAACCTCGATATATCTGTACGTTCCCAAGGAGATGGAAGGACCCCAGATTGCCTGTGTGTCGTCAGGGCTCCCCTAGTAAATCTCTGAAGCTTCCAGGAACCAGGTAAGCCTTGTGGGGTGAGGCCTGTCACATGGGGAGGGTGCCAGGATGCCTGGTTTGGGCCAGGCTGGAGGGAGAGGGAACCTGGATCTGTGCCTTAATCCCCTATCCCAGTGCTATGGCTCCTGCTCACCCAGCAAAGGCCACCAGGGCCACAGTGGAGTAGGGAGCCCAGGAGAGCACGAAGAGGAGGATGACAATCAGTGCGACCTTGGCCATCTTCCACTCACTCTGCAGCCGGTGCCACTGCCGCCGCCGTTGAGGGGACTCACTGCGGTCCTCACAGGCCCTAGGAAGGTTGCATCTGGGTTGTCACAAGTACCAGGGTCACAGCCACTGGGCACACATAGGAGGCGTCATCCTTTCCCACCCTGACAGCTCTGACTTCCAGAAAGTCCTTCCGCTGAGCATCAGCTGCCCTCCAGGGGTTCTGCCAGGAGCACAGTCTACCAGCCCTCCTCAGAGGACCTTGTCCCTGGGAACTTTCCTGGGTAGCCTCTCCCCGTAAGCACGGGAGTTCACCGATCTCAACCTATCTGCATCCGAGTACGTTCTGATGGGCGGGCCCCACCTTCTTTGGGTCAGCTCTTCACAGCACACTCACCGGCCTGTCTCTCGGATGGCCCTGAAGATGAAGATGTAGCAGCAGATGATGATGAGCAGGGGGAGGAAGAATACGAAGCAGAAGAGCAGCATGGTATAGGCGCGCACCCGGGGCGTGAAGGTCATGTAGTCCCAGGAGCAGGACGTCAGCAGCCCCTCGGGCACGTAGGCACCTGGGAGCCAGGGACAGGGGCTCAGCCCTCACCATGTCGTTGCTTAAGGCACCTTGCTCAGTAGGGGCCTCAAACGCCGAGCTTGGGGTTCCTGGGCACAACCTGGCCTCAGCCGCAAGCCTGCCCTGCCCAGAACCGAGGAAGCCAGAGACGGTTGAGAGATGTGAAGGGAGATTCCCGAGTTGGCTCTAGTGGGAACCTTGCCGCTTGTCCTGCCCGCTGAGGCCTCACAGGCCCAGCCCCTGGCTGGTCTGACTGGCTACAAACTCAGCATTAAACATGCCTCACTTGCTCCCACCCAATAACCCCCGTATTTGGTGACAGGCACCCTGACTGATCCTCTAGTCCCTGGCAAAGCACCCCGAGCTTCCCCCAGTGCTGGCTGTACCCCTGAACATCCATCTGACTTGAGACTTAGGTGATCCCTGAGGCCCTCTGCCAGCCGGCCAGCCCAACCTTCCCTTAAACCTCCTCTCTCAGCCTATCTACCCCTCCGCCAATAGCCCCGGCCCACTTACTCCAGCCAAAGAAGGGTGGCAGACTCCACGCCAGAGCATAGAGCCAGACACCCAGCAAGACAAGTGCTGTCCGTCTTTTGGATCCCATCCCGATGGTGGCCAGGGGACGTGTGATCACCAGATAGCGGTCCAGGGCTATGGCGGTCAGGGTGATCATGGACGTGATGCCGAAGACAGCCCCACAGAAGGCATAGAACTCGCAACCTGTGGGTAAACCCACTTCCCTAAGTCCCTGGGGAAGAAATTCCCGAAGGATGGAATACAGGACCAAGCCATCTCCACCCTGTTGCTTGCCACATCTGGCCGGGCTGGCAGGGCTCTCGGGACCAGAACCCCATCTTTCCTCCTCACTCAGTCACGGGGTTCAGGGTGCTGCCCACTGTGCCCAGCAAGAGCAAGCCACCTCATCTGGGCTACCTTCCACCCCTGTGGCATCCCTCTGTTAAGACCCCTTCCTCCCTATAGCAAAAAGGAACCCCAGGTGTCTACCTGTCTCCCCAAAGAGCCACTTCTTATAGAGGCTGCTGGCAAAGAAGACCGGGGCCTGAGTGAATGACATGAGGAAGTCGCTGACTGCGAGGTTGATGATGAACATGTTGGCCGGTGTCCGCAGGCCTCTGTTCCTGTGAGGTCAGAGAAGTCAGGGCATGCTTCCTAGGACCTCCGGAGCTGTGGGAGCCTGCCTTCCCTCACCCTCAGCTATTCATGCATACACATATACATTCGTGCTAATATGCTAAACGTACATGGACGCACAAACATGTCGCGCATGCACAAACCCCACACACATGAACAGACACAGGCTGGGGCTCCTGGGCCACAGGCATGTCTCTCAGTCCAGCAGGTATCACCAGTGCTATGGGCTAAGGGATCTCCCATGGTCAGTCCCTCAGAGTGAAGGGAGGAAGAGTGTCTCCAGAAACAGCTGTGCAGCCCGGAGGCTGGCTCTCGGTCACACCCTTTCTTTGTCTCCCCCTCTGGATTATTCCCTCTGTGTGGCTCACTCTGACCCCTTGGACAATCCTTTCTGGCCACAGTGTCCCAACAGCGTCCCTCTGGCTACCCCTCCCACTTGCTCTGACACCTTCTTGCTATCTTCTCGGGCCTCCTCCTCCTCTTCTTCCCTGACTCCTTTTTCTTTCTCCTCTTCCTCCTTCTGCTGCTCAGTTCGGCCCTGCCCCACCCAGCCCGTCTCTTTACTGTTGACTTTTGAGGTGGCAAAGGACCCAAGACCTGTAACTCTGACTGTGGGACAGTTATCTTCACAACCCTCTTCTAGCACTATCCATCTGAATATTCGCTCCTATGGGAGCGCACAAACAGGAGGAAGTACGGTGATGAGAAAGCCATAGTCCACGTGGCAGAGCAGAGACGTGGGCTCAAGGAGAACAAATGACGGCCTCGGTCCTTCCACTGGTCTGTGACGGAGCCTGAAGTCTGTGCTCACTTCCCAACCTGCCTGTGCCAGCCAGCGGGGCAGGTGGGGAGGGGAGCCAGGGTGGCTGCTAGGACCGGCTGCTGGGAGTTAGAGGGTCCTGGTGTCCAGGGATGCTCTTCAAGGTAGAGGAAGGATTCCTCTGGGAGCAGAGGATGCCAGAGGTGAGCTGAGAGCAGGGTAGAATGAACAGAGACCTGAAGGTCCCGGAGTACCTGCCTGCCTCGGAGGGTACGCCTGAAGCCCAGTGGGCATGCCTGTGCTAGTCAAGGTTCCCTGGGCCATTTTTTCCCTTTTCATCAGCTTGAAAGTTGGTGCCTAGACCTGATACTATAGAAGGTGTGGTCCTTGCTTCTCTGCCCATTCTACGGTGCCCTGGATAGAACTGGGTGACACTTTGCCCTTGTATTCTGCCCTCTCTGCATGGCTGGATATGCACAGTGCCCTTGACCCAACCCCACCAACCAGGCACCTGCAGAAGGTGTAGATGACTGTCAGATTGCCCAGCATCCCTGTGAGCCCCACCAGCAGGATCACCGTACCCAGGATATAGTGAGCATGGTCTGGGACATTGACCGTGGGGAAGGGGACCCAGGCAGCAGCCTCAGGTCCAGACACCTATGGAGGGAGAAAGAGGAGGGCATCACCTACAGATGTCCCTGGAAAGGAAAAGTAAGTTCCCAATGAGGCAAGTGGGGAAACGGAGGTACAGGTGAAAAGCTATGGCCAAGCCACAGGAGAGACAAGTACAGATCTTCCAAATTTAAACCCCAGACCCATTTATGTGCAGGTGCCTGGCTCTTAGGAAGGTGAGCGGCTCAGTCCCTGCTGGAGGCTGGCAGGACAGGCGTGTGCCTGCAGAACAGGGACAGCTTGAGTGACATTGAGTAGAAACGGCTCCTGGGCACTGCCCTCCCGATGTATGGATACCCCACAGCAAGCCTCAAGGGAGAGCATGCAACCCTGTAACGTAACTGAGGACTGACATCGAAGCCTGACAGAGGAGGGAGGAAACTTTCCATTAGAAAGAAAGGTTCCTCCGGGTCACTGCAGAGAGGTCACTGCCCTGGGAGGTTAGGATACAAAGATGAGAAGGATATCTCCCAGGAAAAGGGAGTGGTCTGCTCTTTGTCCTGCCCAGCATCCCACTCTGGCCTGTACAAATCCAGAAGCCCAGGGCATACCTTTTTCTCTATAACACCTCCACAGGACATCTAGCCAATGTCTGGAAAGACTAGATGTCACCAAGGGCAGGGCAGGGCCTGCCTTTCTGGTCCTCTAGTGGTCTCTGCCAATGAAGACATTGCCTATCCCCTCTTTTCTCAGCCAGTTTGTAAGGAAAGCCCAGAGAAGTTCAGTGGTGCCCATGGTCTTTCACCTAAGCTCAGACCCTTTCTATCTCCCTTTTTGTCAAAGTCGGGGTAGGAGACGGGGTTGGGGACTGGGTCTCTGTGCACACACATGCTCCCCAAACTTACCGTGGGGCTTACAGGTAGAAGCTGGGCTCTTGCAGAGACGTTCTGAGTGCTGTTCCAATGGCTGTGTAGGGCAGGGCTGGCCATCAAGCTGGGGCCCTGAGTTAAGCCTGGTGGGGCTCTGGGCCCTGAAGGAGAGTCCATTGTAAGGCAAAGCGGTACCTGCTTGGGCTCGGAGAAGTTAAGGGCAGGGAGAGCTCTGGGACTTGTCCCCGGACTTCCAGTGCTACTCAATCCTTAACACTGCGGCCTGGCCCGCTCGCTGCCTGGCCTGCTCGCTGCCTGGTCCACTTGCTGCTGCTCTCCTGCCCAGCATAGATCCAGCCTGGAGCTGCCCTTCAGGGGCTGACTGCTCAATGTCTGATGAAGCGCAAAGGAATGAGTGTCACAGAGGCAGGATTCCTCCACACTTTTAAGTAGCCGTACTGGGTAGGGAGGGGACTACACATGCTCAGTGGCTCCCTGCTTCTGGCTGTCTCCTAAGTGGGTCCCTGGTGGGTCCCACATGATGGGAGTGACATGAATATGTGTGTATATATATACATGTGGATGTTTAAGGGACACTGGCATGCTCAGCTCCTGGATACTGGGCAGGAGGCTTTGTCCTTTGTACTCCCTTTCTTCCTAGAACTCAAGAACGGCCCTGTTGTTCTGGGAGTCATGGTGGTCACTGGGGAAGAAAACCTATGTAAGGTCCGTGAGTCCATGGCATCTTCACACCGCCCTGCCTGAAGGAAGAGTCTCCAGTGTCACATGGTATTCAGGGACAAGAAGTGGTATTTATGTAGGTGCAGGGCTATGTACCTGCCATCTCAGTGAAAAGGATCACTTGAATTCATCAGTTCGAGACCAACCTGGGCAACATATCAATACTTTGTCTGAAAAAAAAAGTAGATCCGGGGCTGGAGAGACAGCTCAGGGGTTAAGAGCATGTGCTAGTCCTTTAAGAGGATCCAAGTTTGGAACCCAGCACCTATGTTTCTAACGCCAGCCTCTGACTCCCTCTTCTGGCCTCTCCCAGTAACTGCACTCACATGCAGACACCCACATGCAGATACACACACTTACACACAATAAAAAATACCTTTAAAAAAATTGGTTTTTACTGGGGAGACTAAACCACCAAGGCTCACCAGGTATATGCTGTCCCCTTCTTATGTCTGAGTACATGGGCCAAGCTTCTGTTACACCATGGAGCCAAGTTGGGGGTCAGTCACCCACTGGTTCCTACTGTCCCTTTCCGGTGATGCTCCACAACAGTCTGACCTTGGAGCACTGAGCAGCCAAGCTCAGGTACTAGACTGTCAGATCATGGCTGCCAGAGGAGAAAGGAAGTGTCTGTGAACACCAGCTTCCGGTACCTTGGGACTTTCCTGAAAGTTAGCTTCCGAACCTGGCAAAGGGTTAGGGAGGCTTGATCACGTGGAAAGTGGGGGTCACAGGCAGTGTCTTATGCTGGGGGGAAGAGCAGCCATTGAACCTGCCTCCTTGAGAAAGCATACAGTTCTGGCCACCAGCCTCTGCTCACATGCGGCTCCCCAAACCTTGCCTGTCCCCTACTCTGGATTGCAGCTCAAACAGGTTGTCAGCGTCATCAAGGAAGCTCTCCCAAGGACCTGGGATGGTCACAATCACCTGTGCATCCTCTTCAGGGGCCATCAGAGATGCCATTGGATCGGGCCCCTCTCTCCTGGGGCCACAGACAGCCTTGTTTTGCTTCCTTCTGGGATCCCCTGTATAGTGCACTGTACCAGGAACCACAAAGTCCCCTTGGCCCTGCTTTTCAAGGTGTGGCCTGAGGGCCAGCCACTCAAAGCCTGTGGGACTCAGGTGATTTGCGGTGGTAGGATGGACTTCTTTGCCTGGGGCTGGAAGGGCTACAGGAGGGAAGGAATCCCGGGGGTGTCATAGAAGGAAGGTGCTCCCGTGTGGGGTGCCGCTGGAACGGTGCTGTAGAGTGGGGTTGGGGTGCAGAGAACCCACCGCTGTCTTCTTCGGCCTCCTGCTTCAGCAGGTGCCAGCACTCCCCTGGAAGTCTGCTAAAGGGCTGGGAAGACTGGTGCCTGTGACCCTGAGCTGCAGGGGGATGGTGCAAACTGGCATGGGCTAGCCTCCACCCCTCATCTGGAGGCTCATCTCCCCACCCTTACTACCCACCTGGAACTGGAACCAGCGGGGGTCACTGGGCTGCAATTCACTTGCTGCAAGCTTGTTCTTAGATTCCCTCACTCGCCCCGGCTCAGGGGCCCCCTTCCAAGTGGTGGTTTGAGCCAGGGGAGGGGCAGTGGCGCCAACTTTTGGCTTTGACTAGATTCTGTGGTGTCTCTGTTTATCCCGGGCCACCCTTCTGCTCACCCTGGTTTCAGCATCTGTGACTGATCCCACTTGTACCCCACCCTCACCCCACTCCTAGCCACTGGCCTAAGGGAGACCAAGGGCTTACAGCTCAGCACTGCCTGAAGTCTGCTCTTCTCGCCTCCACAGCATGCCTGGCTGGAGGTGAGAAAAGCTCTTTAGGCCTCTCCTCCCCAGAGGTGCAGCCAGGGGCATGGGAAGTGGGAAGCTCAGAGGGTTGAGAGCTGGGTGAGAGGCTGCCACAGAGACGGGAGTGTGTTGTTCATTTAATGTTAGGCCAGCAGTGGGCGAAGGGAAGGGGCGAGACTGCGCTCGGGGAACATAATCAATCTGGTAACACAGGGCCCCATGCTGACTTTGTTTAAGGGTGTCCAAGTCCCAGAATGCTTGTAGAAAAGTCCTGAAAGTCCTCACCAGAAAAATCTGATTGCGAAGTCAGTAGGGTAGGAGGCTCCTGGCCCCTGGCCAACCATCATTTATGGCCACAGCATCCACAGCACAGACATCTCAAATCCATTCGAGGCAGTGGTATTGTAATTCCAGTTTCAAGCCTTCCAGTCCTCCTCTGGGGATTGGCTTCCCCACCCATGGCCTATATGGTTACCCAAAGGCTCCTGGGAAATTCCAAAGAGCTGTTTCCAAGGGAATATTCAATGTCATAACAGGCACCTGGCCAACAGCTCACCTGGGCTTCCTTTACCTGGAATCTGGCAAACCCCTTGAGAATGGGAGCCTCCTTCTCCTCATGGCCCAGGGGAGGGGCTAGAAACAAAAACCTCTCCAGCGGCCTTTTGCTGTGTGTGGTACCTGTGCATCTCTTCCTCCTTCCCTGACCTGGGCCTGAGGATGCTATTCCCAGTCTAGTCTACCCAAGGAGCCAGAGGCATGACCGGGACCCTGTTAATGCCCTGAGACATCCAAAATAACTTGTTTCCTCTAGATTTCTCCTCCTCTGGATGATACCCCAGGCCATTACATGATGCTCTTCAGCATTTCCCCCGAGTCCCTTCCTTAGAACCCTGCGTTAGCCAAAGGAAGCAGGTAAAGGAAACTGGGAATTCCCAGGAGGCATGGAGAATGTGACAGTCTACATACCCTGTGAGGCCATTTCCTGTCCCCACAGAACACCTGCACCACTTCCTAATGGTGCCCACATTCCTGGCCCAGAGTGCTGGCCCCAGGTACTCAGCCCTGCCCCCAATGATGGAAGTATTTAGTCTATCTGTGCTGTCCTGGTGAGTGCAGTCTGGGGCACTCCAATGTCATTCCAAGAGTGGCATTCATTCATTAAGCTCCAATAGTGCAGATTGCCATCAGATACAACAGCTGCCCTGGGTGAGCTCAGGGTCTAATTTGGGAGGGGGTGATGTCGTCATATCCCAGAAAGCAGAAGCCTGTTCTTCCCTCAGCCAAGCATTCTATAGGGAAGTACAGGTAAGAGAAAGTGAGACAGAGGAATTAGGAAACACAAAGTCAAGGAAGCGAAAGCAAAGCCCCTGATTCAAACTTTTAGCTTGAAAACTGACCACACACCCAAGATGGACATGTGGGTATAGAAAACTTGCCATACGGGTGGGGTGACCCGTGTTTCACATCCCACTGCCCACCGGAAGTGATTGCATGTTGCCAGATTTAAAAACTGAAACGCGTTCCTTAGGGTTTCATTGCTTCCTTGTTCATGCACAAAGCACCATGGCCTATGCAGAGGCTTACGATTTACACAGACATCGACGATTTAGGGTTCTGTACTGGAACAGAGGGAAAATACTGTGTTTTCCAATGTAGTTCTGCTGATCCAAGTCATTTCGTACAGAGTAAGGCATCTGTGTGAGGAGGGAAAAGGAGGAAGGTGCTGTGCCCATTTTGATGTATGACAGTCTAGAGTAATTTCTGACGGCCGAGAGAGCAGAGGTATCAAAGACAGATGAAGCAGGATGGAAATCTACGGGGACTCTCAGAGACATTCTCAGCCGGAGTATTCTGCCACAGAACTGCGTACCTGGGTCCGCTCGGGCTCCACCCCACCAGCCCCGGCTTATCTCGGCACAACCCTAGGACGGTTCTGCATGGAAGCTGCATTTATCTTTTGCTGTGGTTGTCCACATGCCAGCTTTACAGCAAAACCTCAAAGCTGCAGGCAGTGCAGATTTTCTTGTCTCCTCAGCCCAGCACTGTCCTCAAGACACTAGGAAACAAAAAGTCAAGACTTGTGAGTAAAGTACCCAAAACAAACTTTTAACTTGAAAACTGACCGCACACATAAGATAGGCGTGCGGGCATAGAAAAACCTGCCATGTGGGTGACCACATGTTTCACACACCTTGAGCCCATCCCTCTGCCCCTCACAAGCAGGTGACCTATAGCATTACAGCTTTGCTGCTGTCTGCCCCAAAGGTCTGCGTAGTGACACAGAACCACACGCCTCTGAGCTCCTTGCCCACAGGCTGAACATAGAGCTATGTACCACGTGATATGATGCTCATGGACCATCACAAATGGTGACCCCATAAGGTTATCCACCCAGTGACATGTTGTGAATGTGCTTTGCGATACTGGCAACGCAGTGAAATCACCTATATACAGACTTCCTGGAACATATCCCTTTCAAAAGCAAAGCACAACTATACTGAGACCTGCCTCCGAGGCCTCCCAACTGCTTTAAGAAACACATGGTAGTGCTGGACACTTGCCTTACCCAGAGTCCAGGTTCCACCTTTGTAAGGCTGTGGAGATGAGGCAACATATTGCCGTTCCCCAGGATCATTAAGTCTGTACAGCACACCCTCCAGGTGATTTCCTGGGGCTTTTCAAAATGTCTGCATCTGAGTCCATCATCAGAGACTCTGATTTAGTTGGCACTGGAAGCTTTTAAAAACGCTGCCTGTCAGGCATCTCTGGAGAGATGGCTCAGCAGTTAAGAGCACTGGCTACTCTTCAAGAGGTCCTGAGTTCAAGTCCCAGCAACCACTTGGTGGCTCACAGCCATCTGTAATGAGATCTGATGCCCTCTTCTGGCATGCAGGTATACATGCAGACAGAACACTGTCTACACAACAAATAAATCTTTTTTAAAAAAGGCTGCCTGCCATTTGCATCTCCTACTGCTCTAGGTCAATGCCAGGCATCCAACACCCACGACTTACAGGAGATTCCCATCACAGCCTCTCATGCACTGCCGATGCCCGGGCTCCCGCCTCTTTCCCTGCCCTTGATGCAGCTGGGGCCGAGAGTAGACGTCCATTTTCTTTGCTCTGCAGCTGCCAAGGCCTAGATTCAGACCCCTGCCTGGTCTGTCTGAGCCCCTGACAGATGGGGACAATGGGTGGTGATGACAGACCAGACACTTGGTGTATCAGGAGCTGAAGGGCATGGGAGGGGAGTCTGGTGAATAGAGCTGTGATGGGCACAAGCTGTGAGGCAGAGGGATCAGACTGAGAGGACCAGGTTCTCAGCCTGGGTTGTGTGGGTTGAACTCAAGGCAACTGTCTCAGTTAGGGTTTTTATTGCTGTGAAGAGAACCATGACCACGGCAACTCTTTTTTTTTTCTTTTTTAAGGTTTATTTATTTATTATGTATACAGTGTTTTGCCTACATGTATGCCTGCAGGCTAGAAGAAGGCACGAGATCTCATTACAGATGGTTGTGAGCCACCATGTAACTGCCTGGAATTGAACTCAGGATCTCTGGAAGAGCAACTCATGCTCTTAACCTCTGAGTCATCTCTCCATCACAACTCTTACAAAGGAAAACACATAACTGGGCCTGGCTTACAGTTCAGAGGTTTAGTTCATTATCATCATGGCCAGAAGTAAGGCAGCAGGCAGACATGGTGCTAGAGAAGGAGCTGAGAGTTCTACATCTTGACTCACAGGTAACAGGAAGTGGTCGGAGACACAGGGTGATGCTGGAGCATATATGAGACCTCAAAACCCTCCTCCACATTGACACACTCACTCCAATAAGACTATACACACTCAAAGAAGGCCACATTCTCTAATAGTGACACTGCCCTTGTGGGCCATTTTCCTTTCAAACCACCACAGCAACCATGAATTTGGATGAGACAAAGAAAAAGAAAAATGAACATTATTCTTCCCATTAACCTTTAGTTTAATGGTGGTTTGGTTTTGCCCTCCATGATGAGCACGGGCAAACCCCACACTGTGGTACTTACTGTGTGACTGTGATAACAAACCCACACCGTGTTACATATTACTCACGACTGTAATGAGTGCTATGACTGGAAATCATGAGCCGGAGTAAGCTGCAGACATCACTACATTAAATTATGCTTCTGCTCAGATGTGAGGTCCGACCTTTTTGTTGAAGCACGTTGATCATCCAGGCACAAATCCACCATTTGACCTCTTAGTAACAATATTTCAGTGTTCTTTGTTGTAGTTGTTGGCTGTTTTTACTCTTTTCCTCTTTGGCTCTTTTGGCAGCCTGCCATCCAGCACCCAAATAAATACATGGAGGCTTATTCTTATTTATAAATGCCCAGCCTTAGCTTGTCTTGGTTCTAACCAGCTCTTCTTTCTTTTTTCTTTCTTTCTTGTTTCTTTCTATCTTCCTTCCTTTCTCTCTCTCTCTCTCTCTCTCTCTCTCTCTCTCTCTCTCTCTCTCTCTCTCTCTTTCTTAAAGATTAATTTATTTATTGTGTATACAGTGTTCTGTCTGCATGTGTGCCTGCAGGCCAGAAGAGGGCACCGGATCTGAATCTCATTACCGACGGTTATGAGCCATTATGTGGTTGCTGGGAACTGAACTCAGGACCTCTGGAAGAGCAAGCAGTGCTCTAAACCACTGAACCATCTCTCCAGCCCCTTAGCTAGTTTTTCTTAACATAAATTACCCCACCTAATTTTTGCCTTTGGGCTTTTACCTTTCTTTATTTCTGTATATTTTTCTTTCCTTCTTATCCCATGTCTGGCTGTGTGGCTGGGTGGCTGGCCCCTTCTTTTCTCAATCCTCAATCTGCTCCTCCCAGATTTCTATTTATTCTCTCTGCCTGCCAGGCCCTCCTGTCCTTTCTCTTGTCTTGCTATTGGCTGTTCAGCTCTTTATTAGACCAATCAGGTGTTTTAGACAGGCACAGTAACACAGTTTCACAGACTTAAACAAATGCAACATAAAAGAATGCAACCCATCTTTGCATCATTAAACAGATGTTCCACAGCATAAACAAATGTAACACAAATTAATATCCACAACACTTTGTAATCTTGTGTATTTTATTTATGTATCAGACAACACTCCTGGAGCTAAGTAAGATGGCCCAGTGGGTAAACAGTTGCAGTACAAGTCTGGTGACCAGAATTTGATCCCTAGAACCCAGGTGGAAGGAGAAAGCTGAGGCTTCACATGAGCATCTGGCCGCCACATGTGCACCACGGCTCATGCCACCCACACATACACAGACACATCATATATGGGCAGGCACACACACATACACAAAGTGATGTAAGAACACTCCCAGAAGTGGTGATGGTGGAGTGTGCTTGGGATCCCAGCACTAAAGAGGTCAAGGAAATAAGATCAGGAGCTAAGAGCAGCCCAGGCTATAGTGAGTCTGCATGGAGACCTGTCTCTAAAAGCAAAACAAAACCAAGGCCAACAACAAACCCTACCGGAACTGGGTGTGGTGGTGTATAGAAGGCCAACACTCAGAACCCTGAGGGAGGAGGACCTGGAATATGAAGTTAGCTGGGCTACATAGACAGAGCTGGTTTAAAAAAAAATGAAAACAAAACCAAACATTCCTGAAAAATTCCCCGTGAGCATCTCAGAACTCAAGGCGGGCACAGACAAGGCTCAGAGCTATGGAGCCAAAGATAAAGTAGCGGGTGTCAGAGCCATGATTGCAGGGGGTAGAGGCGGCTCCCTCTGGGACCTCCACCCACTGCCTGGGGGTCCTCAGATCTGCTTCTTCTATTAGGGAGGTGCCTGGACGCGTCGGGTCCTCCGAGACCTTTCATCTGCACCCCTGAGCCCCGGGATCTGGCTTGTTGCCCATCTTCCCACATCCTGGCATCAGCTCTAATTCCTCGGAGCTTGCAGAGCCACAGAGCCACCTGTGTAGGTGGGGAATCTTTAGGAGGCTCTGGCCACCCCAAGACCAATGAGGTGCAGGGTTTGGTATCCCCCGAAGCAGAGACTGATAGTGATCTGAACTTGGGACAGTGCCTTACCTCAGGGACAGGGCGCGACAGGCAGAGCATGGCACTGGAGAAAAACACTGAGGATGACTGCTAAAGTAGAGTGTGACAGTGAACGCTTGTAGCTCTCTCTCCCTGTAGAGATACAAGGAATGCAAGCCCAGGGCTGTGCCCTGAAACCAGGCCTCAGAAAGCAACCCTCACAGCCCATCCTGTCCTCTGCGCTTCTCACTTTGAAAGTCCGCGGTCCCCACTAGGAACCTTGGTTTTTCTCTAGTCATTAGAAAAGCTCCAAGAGTCACAGTTCTGCTAGCAAAAACCTCACAGTTGCTCCCCAAGGACTCCCAAGATTTCACATCAACTTGAAGAACAGGGGACCCTTATCCGCAAGTACAGCAGAGAACTTTGTGTCCCCAGCAGAGGGCAGGGGTGAGTCATCTGAATGGTACTCAAGTCTGGGACAGGGTAGGGAGTTGTGGCAAACTCCTGAGTTGAATTTGTACTTTTGGTTTTCACAATCTAAGAGATGAACACATCCTTTAGAAATGAAAGGTTTCTATGAAAGCTTGTTCCCTGATCCATCCCTCCAGCCCTGTAGTCCCGCCTCCTTGAAATCTGGTTTAGGATTTGTGGAAAGGGACTTTTCCTCTTGTCAGCTGACCCCCCAAAGCAGTAACTGAGAGGTTTAAAGGTACCAACTTTCTGGAAGGACTGTCACTGAGCTGCTGCATAGCCTTCCAAAGCTTCAAAGGAGCTCACACTTGGCCTTGATCTGAAGCCATCATCCTTTAAGCCACATTCAAGAGACCTGCAGAGGTGCTTTTCTTCCTATGGGTCTGGCAGCAGACTGTCCCTCTGAAATAAAATCAACCCCTTGTGACTAGGGATGTAGCTGAATTGGTAGAGTGCATGCCTAACATGTCCAATACCGTGGGTTCAATCCCCAGCAACACACACACACCACCACCACCACCACCACCACAACAACAACAACAACAACACTCACAAAGGGTATAATGGCATATGCCTATAATACCAGTACTCAATAAGTACAGAAAACCCAAAAGTTCAAGGTTACCCTAGGATCAGTATAGAGTTCAAGCTACCCTAGGCTAATGGAGACCTGTCTTTAAAAAAGCATAATTTTTTGCTATCTAGACCACTAACTTGGTCCACCAATCAGCCTGTCCTAGGCAGCCTTTGCGTACGACAATAGAATGCCTGAGGAAGCTCAAGGGTCTGTATTAGTTAGCTTTATCAAAGGGTCTCCCAGCTGCAACCTCGTCGTGATGGAGGTTCATATGCATGGGAGTACTTACACTACCAAACAAAAAGTCAGAGACTGGAGTACCACAATCCCATCTCCCCAGGGACCTAAGGGCTTCCCATCAGCCCCACCTCCTAAAGTGATTCCCAAGGGAGCCACCTTGAGGACCAAACCTTCAATTACAATGGATCCTTGAACACATGATTAAGTCAAATCTAAACCATAGCATAATATATCACTATGACGGACAGTAACAAGCGATAGTCCATCAAGTGATAACCAAAGCTTTAAGCAAGGTTGACAAGAGGCTCACCGGCAGCATGCATCTAGGCATTGTAGTTTCTGAGTAGATAGATGGGATCAATGGCCTCATGTGATGGAATGCTTCTTGACTTAAAGAATAAGTCCATTACCTGAGGGGTGGAGGGTGGCGCACACCTTTAACCCCAGTACTCAGGAAGCAGAGGCAGGAGGATCTCTGAGTTTGAGGGCAACCTGGTCTACAAAATGAGTTCCAGGACAGTCGGGATTACACAGAGAAATCCTGTCTTGGTGTGTGTGTGTGTGTGTGTGTGTGTGTGTGTGTGTGTGTGCGCGCGCGCACAGGGTGTTGGGGGTTGGGAGAGGGGATGGGGGGTGGGGAGTGGGGGTGTGGAGGCAGCAAGCAAAAGCCAGAGGAATGGACCTCCTGACCAAAGGAGGACATGAAAAGGAATTTAACTCCTTGGCTATTGAGGTTTGAGGTGATTGGAGCTGTGTTTACCCGATTCTTCTACTTAAATGTTCAAGCTAGCAATTCTTCTCATATGGCATGAGGGACATAAATGTCCCTAAAGTCTCCTGTGGAATCATTCAATGAGTATTTTAGACACCTGACTTCTTGAGTCTGGGGGTGTGGCTCAATGACAGAACACTTAACTTAGCATATGTGAGACCCTGACAGCCTAAGGTCCCTAGGATCTCAAACAAAAACAACCCCCAAAACAAACCACCTCATTTCTTGAGGCCGCAAGACCAAACAGTCTTGAGAAATCCATTTCCCGGCTCGGTGTCCTAAAGCTCTTGAGGAAGTAAGTTTTCAGATGATGCACTTACTGTAGGTGGAAATGGCGACCCAGCTGACCCCTGTGTGGAGGTGCAAGGCTGGTGTGGCACTGAGGGGCACCCAAAGCCCTGCACGCCAAAGGGTGGGAAAAGCAAACAGCTCTGGCATTTGCCACATGGTCACAAAGGACTAGGTTACAGACAAAGAATCTGAAAGGATGGTTTCTTAACAAAGCAGGGCGATTCTAATAGATTCAAAGAAACTTAAAACTTATATAATGACTCAAATAGACTTCTTGGAGCAATCAAGGGAATTTGATCTCTGCCTCAACAGTAGATGTTTTAAAGGAGCCATTGCTTTTTTAAAAATGAGGTAATGGTACGGTTGGTGGTTGTGTCAAACCTTCTTGGATAGACATATAATGCCTAGAGTTTTCTTTAATATTTTGAAGAAATACAGTACAGGAGATGGGGATGAGATGGGAAGGAAGCGTGTGTGAGAGAGAGTGGGGGTCTGGAGGAAACAATTGGCTGAAGCTGATAATCAGCTATGTGGTGTGTACTTGAGGATGTCTATATTTTTCTTTTGCTGCTGTTGTTTTTACTTTCTTTTGAGACAGGGTCTTATTATGTAGATCTGGCTGTCCTGGATCTCACTATATAGACCAGGCTGGCCTTGAACTCACAGAGATCTGCCTGCCTCTGCCTCCTGAGTGCTGGGATTAAAGGTGTGTGCCAGCATGCCCAGGTATGCGTTCTTTCTAACCACTACATCCTCCCATAAAAACAAAAGATATTCAACATTTGTGGTTTAAACTGAGGTAATTTAAAGACCATCTCCTAGCGAGGCGTTCATTGGAAGGAGTGGAGTCTGACTCCTCTGATAATTGATAGCTCTGCACAGCTCTTAGTAACTTGGCTAAAGTCACGTGGCATCTAAACAGTGGAGCTGGTGTTTACTCTTCAGCAGTTCACTCCTGAGCTCTTGCCCTAAGCCGTCCATGGTATGCTGAGTCAGAGCCAATCCCTTCAGAACCAGAAACTCTCTATCCTATCCCTGTGGCGGAGTTTGAGTTTTGGTCATCAATCACTCACAAATGAGCATTTTTTGCTGGGTAGTGGCTGATTAGTCTCCAGCGTTTGGTGCGCCATGGACATCGTCGGTGTGCTGTAAGAAAGGAAAAAAGAGCACGTGTCAACCTGAGGGTCATTTCGATGGCTCAGCTAGGAGACATGCTCCTGGGTCCTGGAGAAGTGGTGCGTGGTCAGCTTTGCTGTGGTAGCAAACAGTGGTTTATAAACATGTACATGTGTGGCAGTGTCCACATGGCTGTGGTGGAGGCTGGCTATCTCTTTCATTTCAGAACTAGCTTGGACAAGCAAGAGAGAGTGGAACTTCTTAATACCCCTCAGTTTTTCTGCCCAGCTGTGATATAAAATGCATGCTCCTGTAGCATTCCACTCACCAGAGCAGGTCAAGGAACTGACTGTACCTTTGAGAAGAAGCTTCAGATCACGTGAATAATCCTCTTAGGGGGCACAGAGCACATGGTTGGCATCAGTGATCCAATTACTTGCATATCTCAGGATAGTAACTATAGATGCAGGACGGGATGGGGCTGTTGCTGGTATTTTTCCTTTCTCGTGTTTCTCATTTGTTCAGTATTTGTATATATTGTTATAACTCAACACCCATTCAGTTAGACTGAATCATAGTGTCTGGAGGAGCTTGCCTTCTCTACTACCTGGCCTGGAGCATGTTGGACAGCTCTTCTGAAGGGAAATCCCACCACTCATCTTGAATCAGTTATCTGTTCACTTGACTTTTGTTTGTGCATTTGTTTTGAGACAGGATCTCTCTACACAGCCCTGCCTGTCCTGGGACTCACTCTGTAGACAGGCTGCCTAGGACTCTCAGAGATCCACCTGCCTCTGCCTCCCCAGTGCTGGGATTAAAAGAGTCTGCCATCAAGCCCAGACCACTTGACTTCCAAAAAATTATTTTACTATTTTTTTGTGCGTGTGTGTGTGTGTGTGTGTGTGTGTGTGTGTGTGTGTGTACACGCGCACATGCTCAGGTACCTGTTCAAATACCAAGTGTTTAGGTACCCGAAGAGGCCAGAAGAGGGCACCAGATCCCTTGGAACTGGAGTTACAAGCAGTTGTGAATCCATTGGATGTTAGTACTGGGAATTGAACTTGGATCTTCTGGAAGAGCAGCAAGCTCACTTAACTGAGTCACCTCTCCAATTACCACTTAATTTCTTTTTAAATAGGTCCACATCGCTTTGCTTTCTCTTACCACATTTCTGGTAGGTCATTAAGCACCCTTAAGCATTAATGAAAATACCTACAGGAAAGAGGCCAACAAGTTCCAGGTGCTCATAGAGACCTCTTCAATCCAAGTGATGTGTTACTTCTATTGGTAACATTTCCAGTGTAACAGGCAGGGCATTTGCTTTCATTTCCAGCATTTGATTTTGTTATTCACCTTTTGTTACTGAACTAACAAATACTTATTTTCCAGTCAAGCAGAACCACACCGCAATTGGCCAGTTTCACTTCTCTGTGTGGTGTGATTATTTCTCTGTGTCTCTTCTCTTAGGTCTTATTCTTTATTGTTTATGGCTGTAAGATATCTCACCTTATGAGAGCAACATATTTTATTTAAACTAATCTTCTAGTACTTTTTAATTCCATTATAAGTTGACTTACAAATTAATAACTTCAAACAGCCACAATTACATCAATAAAATACATATTAAATAAGGCATTGTACCTAACAACTGCAATTTTTTAAAAAGATTTATTTATTATGTATACAGCTTTCTGTCTGTATGTCTGCTTGCAGGCCAGAATAGGGCACCTGATCTCATTATGGGTGGCTGTGAACCACCACGTAGTTGCTGGGAATTGAACCCAGGACCTCTGGAAGAGCAGTCAGTGCTCTTAACCACTGAGCCATCCATCTCTCCAGCCCCACAATTGCAAATTTTGTAAATTTTTTTCAAGGGCATAAAGGTCATTTTCTGGGCTGCAAAATAGATCTCAACAGACTGGAAAAGCAGTGTCTTGTGATTACAAAGTAATTAAATGCTCCATAACAAAATCATAAATAGAAAGTCTATGTGTGTCTAGAATTCATTCAGGGGCACTAGGAATTGAACCCCGGGTACACATGCTAGACAAGCACTTTACCACTGAGCTGCCTCCTTGAGCTCAGGCCTGCAATACAAACACTTGGGAGGTGGAGGCACATGTATCAGTATTCTAAGGTCATACACAGCAAGTTCAAGGTCAGCCTGGACTGAGTAAGACTGTCTCAAATCTCAAACAAGCTGAGGAGTGTAGATGTAACCAACCGTCTTATTAAATAAGAAATACAGAACCAATGCAAAGAAGAAAGCCAAGAGGTCAGAGCTAAAAGTTAAAACCTTACCCTTCCTCCTATGGTCGTCCTACCTCTCCGAAAGAGAGCTACTTCCTGTGTTAAAGTCTTTATAAAGAATAAAGACTTTCTGTTCTGCCTTCTCATTGGTTGTAAACCCAACCACATGACCGCCTCATCACTGCCTGTCTGTACAGACCTCCAGGTCTTCTATGGTTGGTATTGAGATTAAAGGCGTGTGTCTCCAATGCTGGCTGTATCCCTGAACACACAGAGACTTACGTAGTTCTGCCTCCCAAGTGCTGGGATTAAAGGTATGCACCACCACCACCCAGCTTTCCTATGGCTTGCTAATAGCTCTGACCCCCGGGCAACTTTATTTATTAACATACAAATAACATTTTAGTACAAATAAAACATCACCATAGAGGAGATCGATGCTCTTCTCTTATTGGAGCTCCCTGAGAAGAACTCTGGTTGCATGAAGTTTACTTAGGGATGTCACTGAAATGCAGAAGTGAGGGAGAGGCAAGAGTGTGAAGTGGGAGCAGGAAAACCAATAGAGACGGTGAGTGGTCCTGCTGTGGCTACGGGGGTCCTCTGAAGGGCCTACAGAATGGATGGGGACGCTAGAGGCATGTCCACAGGCATGCACCTAAGACAGAGAAGCAGAGGCCCCGGTGCCTAACATGGTACTCTGCTAACTTGCATGGAACTGTCTAGAGCAGTGTTTCTCAACCTCCCTAATGCTGCAACCCTTTAGTACAGTAGCTCTTCAGGTTGTGGTGACCCCAACCATAAACTTATTTTTGTTGCTACTTCTTAACGGTAATTTTGCTGCTGTTATGAAATGTAATATAAATATCTGTGTTTTCTGATGATCTCAGACAATTCTGTGAAAGGGCTTTTTACCTCCAGGGGTCGTGACCCCCAGGGTGAGAACATCTTGTCTAAAGTTTTGAATAATATATGTGGGTTGTAGAGAAAGCACAATACAGCTCCTTGAGGTACAGTAGTACCTCAACCATTGTAACCAAAGTCACTCCAGGACCTGAAAGGGCAGGAGTCAGAGAAACCTGGGTATCACAGCTGTAAAAAGAGGGTCTTCCTGGAGGGGAGCAGCAACGTAGAACCTCGCAAGCAAGGAGGAAAGGACAAAGGGAGGGAGAGGGTGTATACACTCCGCCCCACTCTCTCTGTCCTCTGCTCCCTTGCTCAAGACACCAGGTCCTTCCTGGAAAGTGGATGAGCCATGAGCCACTTAAACAAAACAACACAAAACTGTGTGTGTGTGTGTGTGTGTGTGTGTGTGTGTGTGTGTGTGCACTGCAGGTGCCCTTGGAGGCCAGAAGAAGGTGTTGAATACTCTACAGCTGGATTTACAGTTAGCTGTGGTTGCTGAGAACCAAATGCAGGACCTCTACCCGAACAATGCATGCTCTTAACCACTGAACCATTCAGTCTAGACCCAAGACCACACATTCACTGTTACTATTTCACTAATAAACATTTCAGGTTTTATGGGATAAACTATGCTCTTAGAAACTAAAAGCAACAGATAACACAATATGATATGGCTGCATTCTAATCAAACTCTTTACAGACCCCAAAATGTAAATTTCTTATACTTTCTAAATGGCATGAAATATCATTTAGATTAAATTGTTATGGTTGTTGTTTGACGCAGAGTCTCCCTGTGTAGGTCAGGCTGGCCTTGAACTCTGGTCCCCTTTCCTTCCTTCCCTCTCTCCTTGCCAGGTTGCTAAGGTTGCTGCTTTCCCTCCTGGGGAGATTCATTCGTGGTCATACTTGGTTTTCTCCGATGCCTGCTCTTCCGGGCCCAGGTGTGCTCTCAGCTCCTGGGTGTTTAGTCCCAGGACACTGCACCTGCACTGTCTTTACTGGTCTCTTTTCACACACACACACACACACACACACACACACACACACACACACACACACGAGTGATTCTCAACCTGTGGGTCATGACCCCTTTGGTGAGCAAACAACCTTTTCACGGGGGGGGGGGGGGGGTGCAGATCAGATATCCTGTGTATCAGATGTTTACATTATGGTTCGTAACCGTGCCAAATTATAGTTATGAAGTAAGCAACAAAAATAATTTATGGTTGGGGGTCACCACCACGTGAGTTATCGAAGCATTAGGAAGGTTGAGAACCACTGCCATACATCATTATGAATGGTCCCATTTAATAAGCATTTGCTGTTTTGGAGACAGGCTCTCAAGAAGTTCGGGCTGGCCTTGAACTTGCTGTATAGCCAAGCACGACTTTGAACTTCTAAGTCTCTTGCTTCCTTAGTGTTGGAATTACAGGTTCGTCAGTGTGGCGTATGGGGTGCTGGGGCTCAAACCCAGGGCTTTGTGTATGCTAGACAAGCATTCCACCAACTGAGCCTCATCCCACTTCAGGAGGGGTGCAGACCTGCCTGTAACCCCAGCTCTGGAGAAGCAGCCTCGGGGAAAAGTCAAGGCCAGTCTAGTCTCCAGAGTTTCAAAGCTGCATAGAGAAACCCTGTCGTAAAACAAAGCAAACAGAAACCAAAGACAAACACAAAAAAGAGTTCCAGTTCATGTGTCACCTGTCTGTCACCACACCGATCCGCTCTGTCACCCAGGGTTTCTCTCACCCTGCCTTCTGCATGAGTTCACTGGCTCAGAAGAGTCTCTTGAAGTTTATGCTCTAGGTTTTACTATTGTCGTGGGTCATTTAATATTTTTTTTATTTTTGTGGCTCCATTCCTTCCAAGACGGAAACACTTTCCTTCAGAGCTGATTGTCTCGCTGTCTGGAAGCACCAGCCACATTGGCTTCCGTCTGTCCTGACACATCGAGAGCTTCAGATGTCCGGGTAGCCACCCCACTCATTCTCTCCTAATGAGGGGGGCACTTGTCTCTTTGTCCCTCCATCTTGCTGGCAGGTACAAGATGCCTGTCTGACCTAACCCTGGGATCTATCTTGAGATACAGGAGGGAGCCCATCCCTCTTCCCTGGTGGACCCTCGCTCTGCTCCGAGTCAGAAGAAGCTGCGACCTGGCCAGGTGGTGGCACACACCTTTAATCCCAGCACTCAAGAGGCAAAGCCAAGCAGATCTCTGTGAATTCGAGACCAGCCTGATCTACAGAGTGAGATCCAGGACAGGCACCAAAACTACACAGAGAAACCCTGTCTTGAAAAGAAGAAGAAGGAGAAGGAGGAGGAGGAGAAGAAGAGGAAGCAGAAGAAGAAAGAAGAAGAAGAAGAAGAAGAAGAAGAAGAAGAAGAAGAAGAAGAAGAAGAAGAAGAAGAAGCTGCAACCTTAGTATCTGAGCTAACTGAACATCTGATTTAGGAGTGTGATGGTCCCCCTTATCTGAGGGACCTGTGTTTCAAGATGTTCCATGAATGCCTGAACGCACTGATTGCACTAGGTATGCTGGTTTTTCCTACACGTACCCATGATAAAATTTAATTTACATTAAGCACAGTGAGAGATTAATAATAGCCAATAATAAATTTGAAAAATTGTAACCACACATAATAAAAGTATTTTAAAATTTATCATTTGGCTGGGTATTTAGCTCAGTGGTAGACTGTAGGCTCCTCATGAGGGGTGGGGAGCTGTATGAATTTATACCTCACACTACAAAACATTAAAATTCAAAATACATATGAATTTTCTAATTGGGGGGCATTTTTCATTTAATATTTTAGGATCCCAGTTGACATTGAAAGTTCAAATAGAGACCATTGTTACTTTTGTGGTAAGTAGCTGACTGCCAGCCAATCACAGCTTCCAGCCAATCACAGACAGCCTGCTAGCTGAATCATATCCCAATAGATCAGACTGTGAGTTGTGACCGGAGCACCTTGCCTGATCCTGCCGGAGATCCTGTTCTCGGAGCCTACCCTGATTCCGAGGGACTCCCTTGTCACTACTGTCTGTTCTTGCGGAGCTGAGACTGAGAAACTGAGTCTTCAATTCTCCTCTCCTTCTCAAGGCCAATCACGCACCCTCCTCCATTCTTCTCTCAAGCGCTTCTTCAGGAACCCCAGGCTCCCTGGTAGGAATGAGAGGTCAGATACTGATGTGGAAACTGAGTCTCTGCCCTTAGACACACATGTGGCGACTCGGAACAACACATTCCCAGCTTCGGATCAGTTACAAGAGTGCCTTACCCCACTGGGAAAGAAAAATGCATAGGGGCTGAATCCTGAGCTACGATGAGTCTAAAGGTCACTTAAGACTGTATGACCAGGGCTGTCCTGTTGTGTGCATACACCTGTTAAATGGGCTCTTGATGGGGTACCTGTCTATAAACTCATTTCCAAGGTCAGTATTCTTGGAATCTGACCTCAGTGACCCAGGAGCAAATGAACTCATTCTGGGGAGAAGCCCTAGATCCCGCAGATGTGACTATAACTCTTTAGGGGTAAAGAAATAATATATTAAATAATAAATAAATAATAAATAAATAAATAAATAATAAATAAATAAAATAAATAACCTATTTATTTCAGCCACTCATCTGTATAAATCACTTTCATTTGCCTCTGGGAACACGCTGTAGATTGCATCAGGGGGCTCCTGATGGGTTTGGCCAGTGGGAAGGACCACAAGAGGTGAGTGGAGGGGAGCAAGGATGGGGACTATCTCCCTCCCTCCCCCTCCCCCCTTCCTCCCCCTCACCCCTCACCCTGGCCACAGCTTCTCTCTCCACACAGCTCTGCTGATGGCCACTGCCTAGCTTTCTCCCAGACCTGCCCCATCAGGGAAGCAGTGCTCTGTAAGGAGCCCTACTGGCTGCCTTAGCCCTAGGCCTCAGTTTTGCCAACAGTCTCTTTCTCAAAGTCTCTTCAAATTACACATGTGAGCGCACCACCTTTCCCCTGTCAGGAAACTAATTCAGTGTCTAATATTTAACTCTGTGGATATTAAAGCGATTTCCTTCCAGCCCGACCATCAGCCACCGTGGCTTGGACCTGGTGGTCATGGCAATGAAATAAACAGAATAGTACAGTGATATCTGCATCTAGGGTGTTAACACACACCAGCAGAAGGAGGTGGAGGAGAGTCGGAGGGCACTCGCTTGATGTTCTAACCATGACTCCATCCCGCCTCTCAGCTGTTCATGATTTTGGGGGGCGCTAGAGTACACAGGAAGTGGAAAGTTAACTGAATTTGGGTGCCACGGTGCAGCTCCTGTAAGGTTCCACCCAAGATGGGGTAAACATTTTCAAAGATACAGCTGTCTTTGGGTCACCCACACGTCTGCAAATACCGCCCCACCCCCAACAAGTAATCTGTCAACCTCAAATCACAGCTCTCACCTCAGAGGGAATAAGAGTTTGCTCTGGAGCCCAAAGTGGGTGACAATGTCCCCAGGAACACAGAGTTGGGTTACCCGAGGTACTGTGTTTGATGTGTGAAGAATGAGACCCCACTTTCTATTGGGGAATGCCGAAGACTCAGAGCATCAAGGAAGAGAGGCCGTTTTTGTTTCACAACCTTGCGGAGTCTGGAGTGATCTCAGACGAACCTCAGGTGTGCCAAGTGAGCACACAAAACAGTTTTTATAACTGTGTGCAGGTCCCTTCCTGCCTTCCCACAGGAGCTGAGCACTTAGCGGGTACACACTTACACGTCATCTGCCGCTTATGGCTATCTATTTCTCAGCAAAAACAATTCGTGGGTTTGTCTTGTGGTGATATTTTATTTGTGCTTTAATAAATAAAGCTTGCCTGGAGATCAGAGGTAAAAGGCCAGCCATTAAAAGTAAACACAGAAGTCGGGCAGCAGTAGCACACGCCCTTAATCCTATCACTCGGCAGGCAGGATCTCTGTGTGTTCAAAGCCATACTGGAAACAGAGCCAGGTGTGGTGGCATGCACCTTAAAATTCTAACACTAGTTAACCATGGAGGTCTGGAGGTCTGTACAGACAGACAGGAAGTGTCAGAGCTGGGCAGAAAGAGGAAGTGATGTAGCTGAGTGGAGAGAGCAAATCAGATGGCAGAACAGTAAGTCTAATTTAAAGTACTTTTGTCTGAAGATGAACCACTTTATTTTGTTTCTTACACAATATGTATCACACACAAAAAAACCCTAACCAACCAAACAAAAAAGCCAGTTAGTTCAATCCAACTATTAGCAAAGCTTTCAAAAACATAAAAGCTAAAAAAAAAAAAAAAAAAAGAAAAAAAAAAAGTAAGTATATTGGGCAGTGGTGGTGCACACACCTTTAATCCCAGTGCTTGGGAGGCCGAGGCAGGCCTATCTCTGTGAGTTCGAGGCCAGCCTAGTCTACAGGGCAAGTTCCAGGATAGCCAAGACTACACAGAGAAACCCTGTCTTGGAAAACAACAACAACAAACCACCACAAACAAATAAACACAATATGTAACAGTTTTGTGAAATTTTTGTGGCTATAGACCAAAGGAAATCATAAATCAAGGTGCTGTATCCAGTGGTAGGAAAAGTAGATAAGCAGGTGGAGAGTGGGAATTTCTGCTGTGGGCTCCAGGCACTGTCTGATGACACTGTTAGCTTGGGGTTGGTAGAAACTAGTGATCGATAAAGTTAATCCTTTTTAAAAAGGCTTCATGTGACAGTCTCAAAGATGCAAAGATGCCAGACAAAGGTGGGGGATGGATGCCTACGAAGGGCACTGAAGTAGCCCAAGACATTTGGCTCTGCATCTGTAACATTCCAACTCTCCACATCACAACATTCTAATCAGTTTTGCAAATCTTTAACGCAGATGTGACACCCCCCAGCCCCCACTCCCCCACCCCCTTACTCCCCCACCCCCCCACCCCCACCCCCATGCGCTCTGGGAATGTCGGTTCACAGACTGTAATTAACTCACCTACTCAACAAGTTGGATTTGGGGGCAACGTTCTTTGGCTTGGCGTTGGTCGCCCATCTGGGGCAAACTGACACGTGTTCATATCTCCTTAGAAGAGTCGTATAACAGCCAAAAAGCCCCGTAGTTTTGGATATGCCTTTAATGTGCTGATACTTCTAAATTTCTTGAGACAAGGTTTCTCTCTATGTAGCGCATGGCCTTAAACCCCAGGAGTCCTGCCTTCTGCTCCTGAGTGTAGGCATGCACCAGGACACCCGGCGCATTTCTGAACTGTGAGGTAGCAGCTTTGAAGGCTGTCTGCATTGTTACCGTCACACTACATTCCAGAGAGGCCCTTAATACCCCAGGGCATCTTTCTGGCCAAGCAGCAAAGTGCTCTGCTCCTGCTCCCTCAGGAGCAGTGTCTAGGAGTGCACAGAACCATGGCAGCGGAGGTCGTGTGTGTGTGTGTGTGTGTGTGTGTGTGTGTGTGTGTGTGTGTGTGTGTGTGTATGCATGCGTCCGCTCCACTCAAGTTCCTTCTGAGTATAGCAACTCTAAGCAGAACCATGTCCACTGGGAACAGACCAGGTCTCCCTTCTACAGCCACCCATTGAGGAAGCCTGGAGCACACCCAGCAGAAAGAGAAGGGTTCCTGGCATCGATGGGGGAGGTGACCGGCACACCTGCACATTCCTGGGAAAGGGGGGGGGCGGTAGACAGTGCTGCAGGGTGATGGGATGCAGGGTGATGGGAACCTGAACCCCATGTTTGCTCCTGTCCCAGTGGGGCCAGGCACCCCGAGTGTGCACATGCTCACAGGTACCTCCACATTGCCTGAGGACTGGGATCTTGTCCGGTACACAGGCATGAAGTCCCCACCCCAGTCCCACAGGGACGAGTGGTTTGCCAGGGCAGCCAGCACCTTTACTGTGGCGTCATCTCACCAGCACCTCTAGGGACCTTTGCTATCAGCTCCGCCTTCTACACAATACGATACTGAGTCTGGGATGAGGAGCTTGAGAAGCAATCCTCCGAGACTAGGACGGATGGAGCTAGGTGTGTCACAGGCTGGTCAGCAGGCAGGGACCAAAGCAGAGACAGACTCTGAGAAGACAGGGAGGGAGGTTTGCCCAGTGCCACTCTGTGGGTGATGAAGTAATTGTATTGAGACTACCCGGGAGGTCTCTCTCTCTCTCTCTCTCTCTCTCTCTCTCTCTCTCTCTCTCTCTCTCTCTCTCAGATTTATTTATTATGTATACAGTGTTCTGCCTGCATGCCAGAAGAGGGCGCCAGTTCTCATTACAGATGGTTGGGAGCCCCCATGTGGTTGCTGGGAACTGAACTCAGGATCTCTGTAACCACTGAGCCATCTCTCCAGCGCCCTGGGAGGTCTCTTGATTTTTTTTTTATGTGTATGAATGTCTTGATTGATGATTGATGTGGGAAGGTCCAGCCAATTGTCCAGGGTGATATAAGAAAGCAAGTTAAGCAAAGCTACAAGAAAACAAGCCAGTAAGCAGCATTTCTCTGTGACACCCTACACTCAACTACGTCAACACAGGCGTGCAGAAGCCAAGAATTCCTTTGAGGATTTGGAGCACTGGGAGTTGGCAGTATTACATTATCTGCCCGGTGTACATGAAGCTCCTTTCTCTGGCCACACAGCTCCCAGCCTTGGGTACATCATGTCTTAGCTCTACCAGCCAGAGCCCATCTGCTTCATGGTCAAGGGGTGGATCCTGGAGAGTTCCACCCAAGGAGCATCCCACCTATGGAAGAGTCTGAGTCCACCCAGCGAGGACTACACACAGCTCTGAAAAGTGCAGCCTGGGTAGCCGCAGTGGTGGGAAAGGCAGAGAAGAGACCTGGGGCATCCCTTCCCACCCCCAAGCCTGCTCCAGGCAAAACACACATGGCCTTGCTAAACCTCTTCTCTGGATGGGACCCACATGGAAGAGAGTGCTGACTCCCCCAGAGCTGTACTCCGTCCTTCACACCATGACACACATGCACGACACACACACATGCACACCCCAAAATATGATACAAAGGGTAAATACAAAGAATGGAATCCCGGGGAGGTTCAAGTCACCGGTAAGACAGGACACTCAGCACCAAGAGAGGAGGAGGTGTATCGAAGGGACAGCTGTAGTGGCTGTGTCTCCTGCCCACGAGCCCGGATTCTTCAGAGGCAAACTGGCAGATCCAGGAGAGAGGGATCTACCAGCTTCCAGTAAGACGGCTTCAAGAACTGGTTAACAGATAATAACTGTGTTTTTCTGCCCTGATGGCTCCTATTGGGCATCTGTCTAGATGTTTTGAATGTCCTTGTTGGAGGGCGGGTTCAGATCCAAGTTTGCCTCCATAGTCACTGGGATGGATTTGCCCTAATCTACCACAGGAGCAAAGATCCTCACATTCTTCAAAAGTAGATTTCAATTCTCCTCTCTGGGGAAGTCTACCCAACATCTCAAATGTTCCATTTCCAGACGACCTCTTTTCTCTGTTGTATTTACCTCCCGAGGGCTGAGATAACAGGTGTGCACCACCACGCCCGATTGTATGCAGTGCTGGGGGTCAAACCCAGGCTTTTATGAATACTAGGCAAGCACTCTACTGACTGAGTTACATCCTGAGCCCCAGAAGTTGATTTTGACAGACTAGAAACAGGGAAATAGAGGGCAGGGAGCCTTTCATGGGCAGCTAGCTCACTATATCTCCAAACTGTCAAAAGACACAAGCCCACCTCTCTGCCACTTCATGTTCATGTTGGCCTTGGCTGAGGAGTGAGTGTCAGGTGTGGTGGGGGTGGGGCCTGTCTCTAGGGGAACCCCGATTTTTTTTTTGGTTTTTCGAGACAGGGTTTCTCTGTGTATCTTTGCGCCTTTCCTGGAGCTCACTTGGTAGCCCAGGCTGGCCTCGAACTCACCGAGATCCGCCTGGCTCTGCCTCCCCAGTGCTGGGATTAAAGGCGTGCGCCACCACCGCCCGGCGAACCCCGATTTTTTTTAAGGATACTGCAGAGGCAGCCGCACTACAACCAGCCTGCCACTGGGTGGCACTGCAGCACCTCAGGAAGGGGACCTCAAACCAGGGGAGCTGGGCAGAGGGCTCTATACCTGCTGCTTCTGCGCTAGAGTTACTACAGACAGGTACAAGACATAGTAACGGCATGTAACAAATAAAATCAAAGAAAAAGAGGCTGGCAACTTGAGAGTGGGGGGGTCATGGGAAGGGATTCGAGGGAGGGTAGCTGGGAGGGGCTGGAGAGAAGAAAGAGGGAAGGGTGTGTAATTCTATTTCAATTAAAAACATTTTTTTAAATAAAACATAAAGTTAAAAATAAAATAAATATTTTGAAGCAAAAATTTAAAAATAAGAACTAGTTCCTGCCCTCCGGGAGCCCACAGTGGAACAAATGCTTAGATAACAAATTACTTGCTCCAATAATAGACATAATTACTTGCTTCAGCAGAAGAACAAGGAGCGGCGGGCTCCATCTGAAGGGCCCAGGGGAGGGGCCAGCGTTTGATTCGGCTGTAGCCCGTTCTAGGACGGCACGTCTCCGGGGTGCTTCTCACCCAGAGCCCTTTGAGCAGGCGCCTTGGGAGGAGGGGTTGGGAGTGAGCTCCAGGGAAGTCTTGTAGAGTTCCAAGGAGGGGCAACTCTAGGTCGCTGAGGGCTGGTGGACCCTGTCGGTGTCCTGACGCAGGCGGCATAAAGTGGGCCACTCTGTCTAGGGCCTCATCACACCACCCGGGGTGCCTTCTGCTCCCTTACAGCACTTATCTACGCTCCTGGTTTCGGGACAACTAGAACATTCTGAATAACATTAATTGTTCCACTTAGCCCCTCTTATTCCTGGGAAAGGAAAGCAAGTGGCCTTCTGTCCTCACAGGGTGGGGCTGGACCTCATGACCCAGGTTTCCAGCCTGCACTTGACCTTGACCCAGGAGCTCTCGGGGCTCAGTGACTACATCTGTAGAAAGGGTCCTTCCTGGTGGGTTGTAGGAGGTGGGAATTCTCCTCTGGTGGGTTGTAGGAGGTGGGAATAGCATAGGATGGGATTCTCCTCTGCTAACTTCAGCAAGGAAGGCACCATAAGAGGCCAGCATGTCTTTGTCCACAGCATCAGTAAATACGAGGGCCCAGCTTTGCAGTATAGGCAGTTTAATACTCAGTAGATACATTTTCACTAAATACTTAAAGAAGGGGCTGTAAGGTTTCAACCCTGGATCAAACAGCTGAGGTGTCTATTGAACACATCAAAGCAGACCTGGCTGCCAGGTTCTCCCAGCATCCCTCAGTCCCTACCTGTTACAGGGCCCTCCTGGCTGGTACACCTGGCCCACTACCCTGAACTCGCCAGCCAATGGGGCTGGGAAGCTCTTCCCAGACATTTTTCGTTACCTGTTCCTTTGGACATTTGGACCTTCTGGCTGCTGAACCTGGTTCTGCTTCCCACCCCCTGTCTTCCCCCCTCCCCACAGGGCCCAGCTCAGGATCATGTCCACTCTGGACTTTCCCAGATGTGGCTGACTCTGGCTATACTCTCCCATAAATCTACAATAAAATTTCTCCTCTATCATACCTAGGAGAAGCCATGTATCTTTTTCTTTTCCTCTTTATTTATTTTTTCATTCAAGGACAAATCTAGATTTTCATCAGGGTACAGTGGCGTGTGCTTCTAACATGAACATCCTGGAGGATTATTGCAAGTTTGAGGCCACCTTTGTCTGGTATTAGACCAGTCAGGATGATAGAACAAGATTCTGTCTCAAAAAAAAAAAAAAAGAGCAAATGAATAAAAATTTGTAAAGTCCATGTTTTCACATCCTCTCTTTAGAACTTAACTGTCATGGGGTTGAAACTCATATTCAAATGTTTTAACTAAAGTCATTTTGGAGAATCAAAACTCAAATGGAGATGGAGTGGCTAAGCTTTTGGGTTTTGTTGTTTTTGTTGGAGACGAGGTCTCACTGTGTTATCCACGCTGAACCTGTGGCAATTTTCCTGGAGTGGCTGAGGTTTGAGACAGGCCCCTCCAAAGCTGCTCGACATGGTTGGTGAGCGCCCAGGGGACGCTGGACTCCATGCCCCTGTCACCGTCATAGGGAATGCCTGTCACCCCATGTCAGAGCGTGGCACTTCAAGCAGATCCTCGGCCTTTCCTGCCGTCAAGTGCCTGTGACCTGTGACTCTGGGGATCTCAGGTGGGAACTCCCAGGCCTGGTGCTTCACAGGGATAGGGGGCTCCTAATGTACCCCTTCCCAGTGTCCAGCCTCAGAACTAGCTTTGCTCACCCCTGCTGGGGAGCCCAGGTTTTCCATTTATTGTATTACACATCAAATGGTTGCAGGGTCCGGTGATGCTTTTGTTTTGATCTTTTGTTCGGGGGGCGTGGGAACTGGAGCGATTTAAGGGAGACAAAGCCGATTACACTCCTGTCTATCTCTGTTTTTGCCTCTGCTTGCTCCAAAACAATTCATTTTGAAAAACACATCTATTTTGGTGACACATGTTTGAGAACCCCACATTTGGGAGGCAGAGGCAGGTGGATTTCCTTATGGTCTGGTCTGCCCTAGTGAATTCCAGGGCAGCCAGGGTGGCACAGGGAGAATCTGTCGTCGAGCTGGGACTTGGTGGTACAAGCCTTTAATCGCAGTACTTGGGAGGCAGGCGGGATCTCCATGAATCTAGGCCAGCCTGGTCTACAGAGTGAGTTCCAGAATAGCCAGGGCTGCACAGAGAAACCCTATCCTGAAAAACAAAAATAAAAACAAAGAAAAGAAAGAAAGAGAGAAAGGAAAGGAAAGAAAAGAAAAAAAACTGAAAGAGAGGAATTAGAGAGGGATACAGGGCGGATGGTGGTGGTGCATGCCTTTAACTCCAGCACTCGGGAGGCAGAGCCAGGCAGATCTCTGTGAGTTCGAGGCCTACAGAGTGAGATCCAGGACAGGCACCAAAACTACACAGAGAAACCCTGTCTCCAAAAAACCAAAAAATAAAAATAAAGAGGGATACAGTAATCAGATCAAGGCATACACTTGACACAAGCTTTGGCTACAACCCTCTGCAGGCAGATTCTATGTAATTAGCCTCCAAGTTAACAAGGAGCTATTGGTTCAAACCAGATGGTGTTCTTCAACTTTATGTGCCTATACCTGAACACGGAGCAGGGAGACTGAGGGCCCCCGCACATGCAGCCAAGTCAGGAAATATGCTGCAGGCCACAGGAAGGAAGAAGGAATTCAGTTGAATATGGTAAAGCTATACCTGGACGTATCAAGGAATTCTTCCAGAGGAAAGCCAGGTCTCAAGGAGTACTTGGTGTTATTTGGCTTTTAATAGATCAGCTGTTTCCTGCTATGAATTTCTTGTGTGCTCTCATAGCTTCCCCAAGAACTTCTAACAGTGTGGATGGATCATTCCTTGGGCATATACATTTAAGGTATTTGGTGCCTCAAGGCTTCTGCTCCATTTTTATCATTTAAATTAGATGTCTGCCTTCTGCAACTATCCCCTTTAGCAAGCATCCAAACCTAGGGCCAGGTCCAAACAAAGCATCCAAGGACAAGTGGCCAACAGAATAGAATAGATGGTCAAGACCACCTGCTAGGCTCCTGAGGCCCCTGAATTAAGGTAAACACCCATATGGAGACAGAGATGAGGCTCACATTAGGTACATAGCTTTGCTTCTTGTGCAAATTAAGCTCAGACCCTCCTTTCTTACACAGCCTTAGTGGCATCCCCAGATTCCCCCCTCCGGCAATTAACTCAGAAAAAAAAAAAGGGCTTTTTGCATATTAGGTGCAGTGAAGCTATGAAGCTGGTTTCCTAGCTCTGAGCAGAGTTCTCCCACCCTGCCAGAAAAAGGTGACATAGGAAAATAGAGGCAATTTTATTTTAGTGACTTATAGACTCTTTTACCTAACCACCTGTAAGATTGTAGTTTGAGCACATTTATGAAAAACTTGTAACATTTCACCTAATCACCTCTAGGAATATATTTTGAGCACATAAATTCCCTTTTGTCTGATATATTAACTGATTTTAGCTCTTAGTTGACCTCCTCCTTGAACCACTCCCCTTTTGGGTTGTAAAAGAAAGCCTGACAGTCACTGCCTGAGGAAAACTCCTACCCGCCTTGATGACCCTGAGGGAACTCAAGCCTGGTGACCTTGCCTTAGGCAGAGCATTGCTACTGCATGGGTATATAACTGCAAACATCAGAGAACTTGGGAACTAGATTGGAGAACTGGATGGAGAACTGAAAGGACAAGATGGGAGATGAGGAAGCACCTGACGGGGAAGAACTAGGCAGGGAAGAGCGAGATGAGAAAGACCAAGATGGGCCAGAGCTAAGATGAAGGAATCAAGATAGCATTTAGAGGGAGCAGCAGCAAGATGCAGAGAGACTCAGGCAAGAAAGGAGCTAAGTAAGAGAGCAGAAAAGAAGCAGTGTAGAGAGAGAACTGACTCAGGAAAATAAAGTGAATGAACTAAAAAGTTTCATGTACGTAGATTCATTTAATATCGTCAAAGATTAGTGTAACTGAAGTTTTCTCTGGTCCTGCCCAGCCCCACGGACCCCACAGCCACTTATAAAATAATCACTCAGAAGCTTACATTAATTAAACTGCTTGGCCATTAGCTCAGGCCTACCACTGACTAGTTCTTACACTTAAACTCAGCCCACTTCTGTTAATCTATATGCTGCCAAGTGTTCCATGGCTTTACATGTGTGCCATTACATGCTGCTCCCTGGACTGCAGGCTGGCATCTCCCCTGACTCAGCCTTCCTCTTCCCAGAATTCTCCTCTCTCTTTGTCCCACCTATATGTCCTGCCTGGCTACTGGCCAATCAGCTTTTTATTTATCAGCCAATCTGAGCAACACATTCACAGCATACAGACCATCCCGCAGCAGATTAGAATATCAGCTGGTTGTAGATTCTTCCATGGACCCTGGGAGAGAGCTATCAAGGGGCTGGACCCCAACAGACCTTGTCAGAAGCAATTCCAGCTCTGTCTACAGTTAATCCAAGTCTCGCTTTACGAACTTCAGACAAGCTTTCCATTTAACTCCTATGCTAATAGGTCATTGTCTTTCTCGGTGGGAACAGCATTGCTGAAGACTCCCCAGGAGGAAAAGCAATTAATATCTTTAGTGACATAAAATGATGAATTTAACTGATATTTTAAATAAGATGAGGTATACAAAACTTGATTATAAAGCTGGTGAGATGGTTCCGTGGGTAAAAGCACTTGTTAAACAAGCTGATGACCTGGGTTTAAATTCCAGAACTCACATTAAATTAATAATAATAATAATGTCTTTTTTTTTCTCGAGACAGGGTTTCTCTGTGTAGCTTTGCGCCTTTCTTTCTTTCTTTTTTTTTTTTTTTTTGGTTTTTTTTCGAGACAGGGTTTCTCTGTGTAGCTTTGAGCCTTTTCCTGGAGCTCACTTGGTAGCCCAGGCTGGCCTCAAACTCACAGAGATCCGCCTGGCTCTGCCTCCCGAGTGCTGGGATTAAAGGCGTGCGCCACCACTGCCCGGCTAATAATAATAATGTCTTAGTTAAGGTTTTTATTGATGTGAGGAGACACCATGACCACAGCAACTCTTATAAGAAAAACATTTAATTGAGGTGGCTCATTTACAGTTTTGGAGGCTCAGTCCATTATGATCATGATGCTGTGCAGGCAGATGTGGTGCTGGAGCTGAGAGTGCTACATCCTGGAGGCAACAGGAAGTCAACTGACTGTCACACTAAGGGAATCTTGAGCAAAAGAGACTTCAAAGCCCACCCCCACGGTGACACCTCCTAATAGTGCCACTCCCTTTGGGGGCCATTTTCTTTCAAACCACCACCACCAATAATAATAATAATAATAATAATAATAATAATAATAATAATAATGTGTATCCCACCTATAATCCCAGCACTCCTACAGATAGATGAAAAGTGGAAACAGGAAACTTGACCAACAGTTTCATATAGACAGTACAGCAGTTGAAGCAAGGGAGACTGTTTTTTTTTTTTTTTTTTTTTTTTTGGTTTTTCGAGACAGGGTTTCTCTGTGTAGCTTTGCGCCTCTCCTGGAACTCACTTGGTAGCCCAGGCTGGCCTCGAACTCACAGAGATCCGCCTGCCTCTGCCTCCCAAGTGCTGGGATTAAAGGCGTGCGCCGCCACTGCCCGGCTGGGAGACTGTTTTAAAAACAAGGCAGAAGGAGAGAACTGATTCCCAAAAAGTTGTTGTGAAGTAGCACACACACACACACACACACACACACACACACACGCACGCACGCACACACACACACACACACACACACACACACACACACAAATTGATCACAAATAACTTGCTGAGTATTAGATGACCTTTTCTGCAGCAAACCAAAACTATGATATTGATAGAACATGGTGAGAAACCTGTAGCTCACATCTGCAATCCCACCACTTTAGAGGCAGATGTAGGAAGACTGTGAGTTTGAGGCTAACCTGGGCTACACTGCTAGACCCTTAAATGAAAAAAGATGATGAGAAAGTCTTTCCTTATGGCACCAAATTCATGAAGAAGGAACCTATCCAAAGATGGGTAAAGATGTTGGAAAGATGACCGCATTAGATGACCTGAGTCTAAGCTAGAAAAGGATAATGTTCTGGTATAAACGTTCTGGTAGCTAGCATATGAGCCAACTCCAGTCAATCATCACTTCAAATTTCCACTGTGGGCAGAACCATTCCCTGGGCAGGTGGTCCTAGGTTCTATGAGGAAGCTAGCTGAACAGAAGCCTGAGAGATCTGGAGAATGAGCTAGCAAGCAGCATTCTTCCACAGTTTCTGCTTTGAGTTCCTGTTTAAGTTCCTGTGAAAACTTCCCTCAAAGACAGACTGTGAGGTGGAAGTGTAAACCAAAGCAACCCTTCCCTCCCTCCCTCCCTAAGTTGCTTTTGGTCAAGTTTGTGGGTTTGGTGTTTCATCTTTTTTTATCACAGCAACAGAAGTCAAACTAGAAGAGCTTGGAAGAAGAATTCCTGAGGTCATCCTAGGTATTTCTAAGAGTCTTGGCTGACTATTAAGATGTGAATGTATGCTGGGCGGTGGTGGCACACACCTATAGTGTAAGACTCCACAAGGATCAGTAAAGAGCAACCTCGGTCCCTATGCTAATTCCCTGCCAGGTTCCACCCTCCTGAATGCTTAAGGGAAGTTCCTTGTCTGTGTATCCTGAATAATGGGCATTAACAGCTTAGATGCAAGATTGTAAAACATCAGTAGCGAACTTCTGCCCTCCAGGGTCCTCCCATTGTGCTGTAAGCCTGTATTTAAGACCTCCTACCCCCTTCAAGAAATGACATTCAACATTTAAAATCATATATATATATATATATATTTGTATGAATACTGCGAATGTGATTAATATCATGAGTGTAATTAATGAATATCATGAGTGTAATTTTAAAAAATAAATAAAAAAAAAAAATTAAAAAAAAAAAAAGAGCAACCTCGGAGCTGGATGCGTTTGCATTCTAACAGAATAGGGAGCTCTAATTAATCACTTGATGCTTTCATTAGAAGCCCTGGATAACTTTGACTTAATAAAATGGCTACACTATGCCCAGATTATAGGCTTTTCTTTAAAATAAAAATTGAAATTAAAATATAGTTAAATCATTTTCCCTTTTCCCTTTCCTCCTTTCAACCGTCCTTGTGTATGTTGTGCCCAGATCATGACCCCCAGAGAGACCACCAAAGACGAGCATGCCGGAATGCAAAAGCAAGGTTTAATTCTGGATATACAAGCCTAGACAGGGACTTCGTCCAATAGATCCAACGCAGTGGAGGCTGGAGGAAGTGCCCACCTATCTGCAAGCTCAGCTTTTAAAGGGAAAAATCACAAGGTTACATCATTTAGGGGTGCTAGTACGGGTACAATTCTGATTGGTTCACTTCTAGGGACTTCTAGAAATTACTTCTAAGGGAGTGGTTGCCCGCCACCATTTCTCATTGGCTGCCCTCAGGTGGGGGCATTTCTGTGGTCAGTTACCCTGGAAACCGGGGAGAGGACATTCCATAGTCTGGCAGGCATTACCTTGTGACTCTGTACTTTTATACTTCCTGGTTTCTGGAATCTGAACTGACTGGCTTCAGTAACTAATGGCCTATTCCCAAAAGGAGAAATCCTAGGCCTTAATTTTAGGGAGAAAGCATTTTGGTCTTATTTCTAAGATGGCTCATTTTGGTCTCACGGTGTATACATTTTTTGTTTTTGTTTTTGTTTTTTGAGACAGGGTTTCTCTGTGTAGCCTTTGGAGTCTGTCCTGGAACACACTCTGTACCGTGTATTCATTCTTAAATAGGTGGATACAAACTGCCCAGTCCTTATAATGTTACTTGTATGTATATAATTTCAGGGTTGACCACTTGGTACTAGATAACCAGTTGGGATGCTCTTTCCTGGGAAATACTATTTCTCTTGCTCTCAGCATTCCAGAGTTGCCTGTAGTTCTTTATCTCAGGGTAGGGCCCCATGAGATAGATTTCTTCCTTCCATGGTAGCATGACATCATGATAACATGATAGCATAACTATTGGTGTTGTCCTTGTTCAGACATTTCTAGGAGGAGCCATAATCCATAGCAGACATTTTGTTTCTCTGACTCTTTCAATCTTCCTACCTGCCTCTTCCATGTGTTATAGACAGATCAGTTGGAACTGGGCACCGCGTGATCACTTGCTCTCTTGGTGTGGTTTTCTGCAATGGTCTCCATCTGTTGCAAAGAGAAATGTCTTTATTGATGGGTGAGAGCTAGATTTTTATCTGAAGACTTGGAGTTTGTAGCTGCAGATGAGATAGGACATTTGACCTTTGCCCTTCAGGGACTAGGCTACCTCATTCAACATAATCTTCTCTAATTCTATCCACTTACCTGAAAGTTTCATGATTTCATTTTTTAACAGCTTAATAGTATTCCATAGTGTATATGTACCACATTTTCATTACCCATTCTTCAGCTGAAAAACATTTAGGTTGTTTCTATTTCCTGGCTATTGGATATAAAGAAGCAACGAATATGACTGAGCAAGTCTGTATAGAGTGTGATGTCGAGTCCTTTGGGTATATACCAAGGAATGGTAGAGCTGGGGTGCGTGGTAGGTTTTATTTTTAGCCTTCTGAAGGTTGTCCACACTGGTCTCCAGGATGGCTGGACCAGTTAGTAATCCCCCCAACTGTGACTGGGGTTCTCTTTATCCCACACTCTCTCCAGCACTTATTGTCAGTTGTTTCGTTGATCTTGGCTGTTCTGACTGGGGTAAGAAATTGTTTGGATTTGTATTTTCCTAATTCCTAGAGGTGATGGACATTTTTTGAGATTTTTTTTAAAGCCATTTTTATTTCTTCTTTTGAGAACTTTCTGTTCAGGTCCCAGGCCCATTTTTCAAATGGGTCACTTTGACATTTTGTGTTTTGAGTTCCTTATATATTTTGGATATTAACCCTCTGTCAGCTGTAAAGCTGGCAAAGACTCTCCCCTACTCTATGAAACTCCTCCTCACCTGGTTGATTGTTTCTTTAGTGTGCAGAAGCCTTTAGTTCTATGAGGTCCTGTATAGGCTTTCTTAACCCACTTTGTTACTGCTTTAAAAGGGCCTAAGTGAGTTGCAGGCAATTGACTCTAAAAAGAAAGATTTGAAAATGTATATACTTGCCAGGCAGTGGTGGCACACGCCTTTAATCCCAGCACTCCCGGGAGGCAGAGCCAGGTGGATCTCTGTGAGTTCAAGGTCCACCTGGGCTACAGAGTGAGTTCTAGGAAAGGAGCAAAGCTACACAGAGAAACCCTGTCTCAAAAAACAAAACAAAAATGTATCTACTCAACAATTAAAAAGTAGATGATGTCTAGCATTTACTCAACATTGCTAGACAAGGAAAGACACACACACACACACACACACACACACACACACACACACACACACTACATCTTATAGTAATAAAAACAGACAATGGAAACGAGGCAGATGAAGAGACCCAACTTTTGCTGGGGTGCAGGCCATGGCAAGAGCTGAACATTGTTAAAAGAGTCATTTTATTAAAAAGCTTTTAAGGGACCGACAGGATGGCTTCCCAGGTACTGCCAAGCCCGAGGAGGAAAGTTTGATTCCCCAGATCCACACAGTAGAGGGAGAGAACTGACTCAGACAAGTTGTCCTCTGATTTCTACACATACACCAAAGTTCACACACTCGCTCACATCCACAAAACAAACTAAAATGTAGACAGCTATTAAAATCAGTATCACTGCCAATGGTAAGTTCTTACTCTAAGAACTTCTGGTGTTTATTTTCTTGTGAAAAAGCAAAGATGTTGGGCATGGAGCAGCTGTGGCCTCTCCCTTTCTGTCCTTGGGTAAAGGACTGTTAGTCCAACAGCCATGTAAACACCATTATACCAGCACTGGCTGTGTTGAACACTGCTGGACATCTTGGGGATGCTAGATGATAACCACAGCTGAGTGCTTCTTCTCCCAAGGGTGTGGCCCCACCACAACTATTTTAAGCAGCTAATGATGGTCTTTCCCTGTAGCCATTTTCATCAAGACCAGAGGGGGAGCACTTCCACTGAGAGCCAACTAGAGGAACCCTTGGGACTGGTACACAAGGGGAAATGCGGTGATTGGTCTGAAAACGACCAACCCTCCGTTTGCATGAAAGGCCCCTGTGATTGGCACAAGCTCATCTCTTCTGTCCACACAGGCAAGCTGCTTCGGCTCCATTTGTGAACTGACCAGGAGCCACTTTCCTGTGCTGCAGCCCCTGGTGCTGCAACATTAAGTCCAATAAGAAACTTCTCTCGGAGGCTGGAGAGATGCCTCAACAGTTAAGAGTCACTGACTGCCCTTCCAGAGGACCCGGGTTCAATTCCCAGCACCCATATGACAGCTCACAGCTGTCTGTAGCTCCGGTTCCAGGGGACTGGACACCTTTGGGAAAACACCAATGCACATAAAATAAAAATAAATAAATTTAAAAAAAAGAGAGAAGCTCCTCTTAAGAGGCCTTTTCTTGCCTGCTTTCAGTAGAGCGAGCAGAGCTACTGACATGAAGAAAAAGTGGCAGTGGACAGTGGACATTGGGGGCCGAGCAGCTGGCAGGCTGAAGCACAGCATCCCAGAGCCGGAGAATTACCAGCAACCTTGACAGTGGCCGAAGCAGAGCCTTGAGTGAAGTGTCACTGGGGGAGCAGTGGTAACGGTAGTGGCAGAGGCCACAGCATCAGCAACATCTGTAGTAGAAGCAGCAGCTGTGGCCTTAAGGCCTTCGGCACCCCAGGCTCCCAGCTGCAAACACTGGCCACTGGCAGGGACTGGAAAACACTCATACCTGGCCAAAGCTGCAATGCTTTCCCTACAACCTGCAACCGTTTCCATGCCGACCAGTGGTTCTCAACATGTGGGTTGCGTCCCCCCACAGGGGTCACATCTCAGATATTTACATTATGATTCGTAACAGTAGCAATTTTACAGTTATGAAGTAGCAATGAAATAATTTAATGGTTGGGGGCCACCACGACACGAGGAACTGTATCAAAGGGTCGCAGCATTATGGAGGTTGGGAACCGCTGATGTAGACAAAGGGGAGAGAACTCTATCAAGGGCTGAGGAAACCCAACAGTCCAGACCCACACAGGAGCTGTAACATTTGTTAAAGTAGGACTAAGCATTCCAGAACCACTAGAGGGCACTACTGGCCTCTGCTCCCAACTGTCTGCTGCCTCTAAAATCTGTCAAAGACCAGCACACAGTTTCTTGTCTTCACAAGCTTTCTTTTCTTTGTTTCCTTCCTTCCTTTCTTTGTGGTTCTGAGGATCAAACTAAGGTCTCACACATACTAGACAAGCACTCTCATCCCCAACATTTTGTTTTGTTTTGTTTTATTTAGGGACATGGTTTGCTAAGGCACCCAGGCTGGCCTTGAACTAATTTTATAGCTCAAACAGGCCTTGACCGCACAAATCCTCCAGCCTCAGCTTCCAAAGTAGCTAGGCTCATCGACCTGCTCCACCAGGCCTGGCTGCCCTCACATGATCTCTCTGTGGGTAAAGCAAAAGGACCAGCCAGATGGGTCATCAACAGGCAAGAATATTAAAGCAGTCATATAGATTCTTTCAAGTATTTTAAATGAAATATGAGTAAGATAAATACAATTTTAAAAGACTGGAAATGGTGAGCAGTTTCCAGTGACCTCTGAGACACTAGCCAATAACCTAGCCTGTTCATCACTGTAAATCTAAACCTATGAGAAACATACAACATAAGAGTAGTTGAAGAAGCCAGTTGGTGGTGGTGCACACCTTTAATTCCAGCACTCAGGAGGCAGAGGCAGGCGGTTCTCTGTGAGTTTGAGGCCAGCCTGAGCTACAGAGTGAGTTCCAGGACAGGCTCCAAAGCTACACAGAGAAACCCTGCCTCAAATAAATAAATAAATAAATAAATAGTTGAAGAGATAATGGCTCAAAAAGTATTTTCAGGGGGCTGGAGAGATGGCTTAGCACTTAGGAGTACTGGCTGCTCTTTCAGAGGACCCAGGTTCAATTACCCGCACCCACATGGCAGCTCATAACTGTCTATAATTCCTGTTTCAGGGGATCTGATATCTTCACTCAGACATGCATACAGGCAAAACATGAATGCACATGAAATAAAAATAAATAAGTTATTTTTTTAAAAGTATTTTCAAACCAGATGTGGAGGCACTTGCCTGTAATCCTAGCACTCAAGAGGCAGAAGCAGGAGTTTCTAGACTTGGAATTCAGGCTCAGCTTCCATGCTTCTATAGAAGACCTTATCTTGAAGAAAAGAAAGCCTCGTAAGTCATGAAAACAGCATGACTGTAGACCTGAGAGCCTCAAGAAAGATGAAGCAGGTGAACCACACACCACCACCAAGACACATTAGTAACAAAATTGCTGAAAGCCAACATGTGATTAGAAGAAAGGATTAACAATCATCTGGAGATGAGAAGAAGGAACAAGATAAGAAGAACCAAGACTTCTTCCTTACAGAAACTAGGCAAGAGTACACCAGAGAGGAGCTCCCTCCCTCTCCCTCCCTCTGTCCATTCTTTTTTTTATCATTTTGTGAGAGGGAATCACATTCTGTAGTCCTGAATGGCCTCAAACTCATGATCCTCCTGCTTCAACCTCCAAAGCTGTAAGATTGCAGACATTCACCACCAGTCTTGGCCATTTAAAAACATCTTTAAAAGACTAAAAATTTTGTCTGCCTGGGATCTCATATCTCTAATATCACTTATAAATTAAAGTAAGAACAATTTTTCAGGCACTGCATAGAGGAGCACTGAATAAATTTGTCTTGAGTTGGCTGATTCAGCAAGAACTAACAAAAGGAATGATTCAAACAGAAAAAAAATGAACATAGAAACTTTGATCTAAAGAAAGAAAAGAATGGCACATAAAAAGATGGAGATGCTTGGTGCTACCATGCCCTGTGATTCAAGTCATTAGGAAACTACAACAATCTAATCCAAGAAGGATGGCAAAGGGCACAGACCAATCAGCAATGAAGGTATGGGTCACTTTTCCAGGAAAAGAACCATGACCATCTCATGTGCTTTTAGAGGGTAAAAGAAATACAGAATGTATAGTAGAGAAATGTAATTTTAAATACCATCTAAGGCCATGTGACCAGTTGCAGAAATGAGGATTACAACGGAAAAAAAAAAGATGGAGATAATGAAATAATAGGTAAAATGTGTGAAAATGCTAGCGAAGTGTGCAGAAGAAGGAAAATTTGTGTATGCCATTTAAAATTTCTTATAGTTTGCATTAGGTGGTATGAGATCATTTGAAGGTAGACCAAGAAGTTGAAGGTATGTACTGAGTACCCTAGAGCAGACATAAATACTGATGAGATGGAGAGGTAGCACTAATAAGCCAACAGAAGAAATAGAATCAAGTATAAAAAGTAATTCAGCTGGGTAGTAGTAGGGCACACCTTTAATTCCAGCACTGGGGAGACAGAGGCAGGTGGATCTCTGAGTTTGAGGCCAGTCCTGGTCTATAGAATGAGTTCCAGGACAGCCAGAGCTACACAGAGAAGCCCTGACTTGAAAAACCAATAAGAAACAAACAAAAAAAACAAAACAAAACAAAAAACCCAGAAAACAAAAAGTAATTCAAACTCAGAAATAAAAGAAGAACAGATGACAGAAACAGAAACCAAATAGAAGATAGTAGATTTAAATCTAATCATAGCAATTATTACAATGAATGTAAATGGTCTAAACATTGCAATTGGAGGCAGAGGATACCAGATTGATTAGAAAAGCAATATCAAGCCATATGTTATATGTAAGAAACACTAATTTATGATTGTTGGGGTAAAACCAAGGTCTGGTCCATGTTAGTCAAATTATCCACCACTCAAGTCAGAAAATTCTATTTAAACATAAAAGTATAGATAGGTTTCAAGAAAAACAGTGTAAAATATATACTATGCAAACAATAATCATTAGGAAGCTAGAACAGCTATAATAGTATTAGACAACATAAAACAAAAAATACTGTACGACTAGATGAAATGTATTATGTCATGACAAAGGTGTCAACCCGTACAGAGAAACATGAAAATCCTAAAGAGCAGAGCTCCCAAAATATTATCAAAATGAAAAAGCTAAGAAAACAGATAAATCTGCATTGTAGCTGGAAATAAACATGCCTTGTTCAGTATATCAACACAAGTGGAAATAAAATTAGTAAGGCGCACGCCTTTAATCCCAGCACTCGGGAGGCAGAGCCAGGCGGATCTCTGTGAGTTCGAGGCCAGCCTGGTCTCCAAAGCGAGTTCCATGAAAGGTGCAAAGCTACACAGAGAAACCCTGTCTCGAAAACCAAAACCAAAACCAAAACCAAAAACAAAAACAAAAAAAAAAAAAGAACAGAGAAACCTTGAAAACATTGCCAACTTAATTTAATTGAAAGTCATAGGCCACTGTAAAATAGAGATAATCATGTTAAGAGAATCAAACCAACCTGAGAACAATAAATATAGTACGTTTTCTCCTATTTGTGGCTTTCAGATTTTATATAGATACATAGAATCATGTATGTATACATATGACATGAAAGTAGAAACGAAACTTGTAGCTGGAGTTTTTCTGCTTTGCCCACAGTCAGGACAAATCTTTGTCACCCGCCAGTCCCACAGCCACTCTAGACCCAACCAAGTAAACACAAAGACTTATATTGCTTACAAACTGTATGGCCGTGGCAGGCTTCTTGCTAACTGTTCTTTTATCTTAAATTAATCCATTTCCATAAATCTATACCTTGCCACGTGGCTGGTGGCTTACTGGCGTCTTCACATGCTGCTTGTCATGGCGGCGGCTGCAGTGTCTCCCCCTCAGCCTTCTGCTTCCCAGAATTCTCCTCTCTCCTTGTCCCATCTACTTCCTGCCTGGCCACTGGCCAACCAGTGTTTTATTTATTGACCAATCAGAGCAATTTGACATACAGACCGTCCCACAGCAGAAACTGCCTAGGCCCAGGACCCTAGGGGAACCAAGGGGACTCATGGGGTAGAAGGAAAGGGAGAGAGAGTAAGTGATCTGGGGGAAAGCACTCAAAGCACATTATATATTTGTGTGAAAATGGCCTCATGTAACCCAGGACCACATACAATGTATACACCATTGAAAAGAAAGAGGGGGAAACAATGAAGAATATAACAATAGAAATAATTAAGGCCTTAAATCTGATTTAAAACTATAACTAAAGCCCAAGATCCTTTAATTTTAATGTCTTTTATTACTAAAAATTATTATAATGAGGTTCTTATAATTAAAAAGTATAACATTGAATTAGGAACAAATTTTTGCTAATATAAAAATATGCTGCCTTATGCCATATCACCATAAACAAATTTTCACAATATCAAAAGTACTATAGGGGTTGGAGAGATGGCTCAGTGGTTAAGAGCACTGGCTGCTCTTCCAGAGGTCCTGAGTTCAAGTCCCAGCACCCACGTGGTGGCTCAAAATTATCTATAGTGCGATCTGATGCTCTCTTCTGGCATGCAGGCGTACATGCAGATAGAGCACTCAGACATAAAATAAATAAATAAATCTTAAAAGTACTACAATTATGTAAATACAAAATGAAGCCAAGAGAAAAGTCTGTAAAAAGTGACTAGAACTCAGTGATCCAGCAGTGAGGCTACCATGTCCGTTATTGGAATTCAATTAAGAATTAGTAGGTAAATAGCTTTAAATGATAAATTAATATCAGAAATACACTAGAGACTGGCGAGATGCCTCACAAGGTAAAGGTATTTGCCATTTGCCACCAAGCTTGACAACCTGTGTTCTGTCCCCGGAACCCACATGGTGGAAGACCCACCTCCTGTAAGTCATCTCAGACCTGCACACAGGCCATGGCATGTGTGTACAGACACATGAAATAAATGAATGCAAGGGGAGAAAAGAAATGCAAGTAGAAAATACCTCAATATTTGCTAATTGTCCAACATATCTGAACAATCAGGGACATGAGAAATAAACAACACGGAAAATAATAAAATATACTGAACAGATTGAAAATAAATTACAGTATATCAAAACATATGGGATGAGGGTAAATTATTGCCAACACAGAAAATTAGAGCTGAGTTTTTATACTAAAAAATAAAAAAGGTATAACACTGATAATTTAATCAGGTACTTGGAGAAGATAGAAAAACTGAATCCCAAATAATAGAATAAAGGAAATGCGCTAAATAGAAAACAAATATCGCCGGGCAGTGGTGGCGCACGCCTTTAATCCCAGCACTCGGGAGGCAGAACCAGGCGGATCTCTGTGAGTTCGAGGCCAGCCTGGTCTCCATAAGCGAGTTCCAGGAAAGGCGCAAAGCTACACAGAGAAACCCTGTCTCGAAAAACCAAAAAAAAAAAAAAAAAAAAAAAAAATCAAGAAAAATAAATTTAAAAGCCTAGTTCATGAAAAAATATTAATCAAATTGACAAAATTGTAATTGGACAGATCAAGATTTAAAAGAGAAAATTTTAATTACCAATATTAAGAATTAGCCAGGCAATAGTGATGCACGCCTTTAATCCTAGCACTCAGGAGGCAGAGACAGGTGGATTTCTAGTTCGAGGCCAGTCTGGTCTACAGAGTGAGTTCTAGGACAGCCAAGACTACACAGAGAAACCCTGTCTCTAAAAAGCCAAACAACCAAACCAAAACAACAACAACAACAAAGGAGAGAGGGACATATCTGCACATTCACTGGGTATTAAAAGTAGTGAGGCTAGAAAGAAATCTCAGAGATTAAGACCACTTGCTGGTTTTGCAGTATTGGGCCCCATAAGGCCGGGGCATGAGGCCCAGCATAACTTCCCGAGCCTAGCTCGAGTTTGGAGACCTGTCTTCGGGCATGACTTCCACATATGAGTGACCCAGCTCAACCCAGAATCACCTCTGCCTAGTAACTGCTGAGATAGCATCACCTCATTGGCCCGCTATCCTCACCGCATCCCTCGTCACCCCCAACCTATATAAGTCCACTCCTGATGCAATAAAACAAGTTCCTGCTTTGACAAGACTCCCAGCTCAGTGTGCTTCTCTCAGGTGGACAGGGGAGGTCTGGGCCATTAACACTCACCTGATCCTGCTCAGCTCCAGGGAGAGACTGGCTGGACCGGTCCTACCTCCTCCCGACCTGTCCCTGTCGGTCAGCTCATGAGCAGAGGGCCTGGGTTCAAGTCCCAGTACCCACATGGTAGCTTACACCCTTTGTAATTCTGTGCCAGAGCATCTGATGCCCTCTTCTGGGCATCCTCAAGCATGAGACATACACATGATGAATATACATGTGTGCAAGCAAAACACTCATACACATAAGAGAAGAAATCTAAACAACAATAAAAAACAAACAAAAAAACTCCAAGTGGATTGTAAGATGATGGGAATGAGACTTCCTGGAAGGAAGCTGGGTCTGCAAAGACTGATAGACCCATTAGAGCTGCAGTGATAAGGAGAAGGTTGGAATGTTGCAGGTCCAGAGGCTAATTACACTTTATCTTGAACTAGATCAACCTGGGTTTCTTTTCTTTATGTGAAGCCTAAACAATCCCAAATGCAATGAATATAGTATTATTAAGGTCTGAGAGTGAATTGCTAAATAATATTGTGATCTAATAGGTAGACATCTTCTAAGTTTATTACAAAAGAAAATGCTGGGGCTGGAGAGATGGCTCATGGGTAAGAATGTTCACAGAGCCAGGCAGTGGTAGCACACTCCTTTAATCTCATCACTCGGGGTTAGAGGCAGGCAGATCTCTATGTCTTGCTCTATGTCTACAGAGCAGATTCCAGAACAGCCAGGGATACACACGAGAAACCCTGTCTCAAAACAACAACAACACACAAACAAACAACAAAAGAATGCTCACTGCTCTGCAGAGGACTCCACTTCAGTTTCCAGCACCCAAATAAGACAGCTCACAGTGACCTACATAACTCTAGAGGACCCAATGCCCTCTTCAGACAGATCTCAAACACCTGTACTCAGGTGCTTTCACCCACACTCAGACAAACATATACACACATATTTAAAAAAAAAGAATAACTTTGAGTGTGGCAATTAGAGGCCCTGACTTAGTGGCAGGGACTCTAGACCACAGTGGCCACTGATAAACTAATCTTGGAGAAGATATTGCTAGATAGAGAAAAGGAAAAAGAACATAAGATATATCTGTTTCTCCTACAGTCTCAAGATATCATTATTCAAGATCAATGTCAAAGTCAAGAGAAAGAAAACCAAGGAGCTGGAGCTGAAGCAAAGCCAGTACTGGTCCAGGAAGAGAACACACTGGAGACACCGCATAGTCAAATAGCAAAATAAAAGCCAGCTTCATGATAAGCAGCAGCTTCAAACAGGCAAGAAGACCGAAGTCCAAAGATAAATCTCCCAAGAGTCTCAGTCCGAGGAACACGGTGACAAAGAACATTCTGATAAAGGGAGAGAAGGACAAAATTCTTTTGAAAACCTCTAGGATGGACACAGATTCAAAGTATGTCATCTGGGGGTAGAAGTCACTCAAGACCAGATCTCATGAAAGGCCATTGCAGCAGAAGCAGGAACTGCGGCAGACCTGTGAGCTAAAGCATGCAGGGAGGACAGCAAGACCGCAGACCCACACGGAGAGGAATGGGGGTGGGCTTCGTGTCTTGGGTGCGTGGAACAATTACAGGTTGAAAAGATGACATATTTATTTGATGTAGGGATTTTATAGACTTCCTACTCTGGTGTCAGCTCCCTGTTCACCAAACAGCTACTTCCAGCTTGCATGGGTATTGCTTTGACTTTAATTTTCCCATTAAACTTGACAAGACTAGGACAATAAATAAACAAACAATAGAAATAAAATGCAGATGATCTCTTAAAACAAAAATGAAGAACTAAATATTTGAAAAGAGAGTTAGGGAGCAAGAGCTGGAGAGATGGTTCCGTGATGGCTCTTTTCTTCAAACCAGATGGTCTGACACATGACGGGAGGAGAAGATTGACTCTCATACATTGTCCTCTGACAAACTATATGTCACACACACACACACACCAAATAAATAAATGTATTTTTCCAAAACTACGATTAATTAATTTTGGGAAAGAATACACATAGATCAAGAGTGGACTTGAGAGCCCAAGAATAAGCTCTCACACTTATGGTCAGTTGATATTGGCACCATGTCAAGACAGTGGCTGGAAAGGTAGCGTAGCAGTTGAGAGTACTTGCTGTTCTCTTTAGAGGATCTGAGTTCTGATCCCAGCAACCACATGGCAACTATAAACACCAGGTGTGTTTGTGGTGCACATATATAAATGCAGGCAAAACACTCATACACATAAGATAAAGTCAACCGTTTTTAAATGTTAGGACACTTCAATGGAATAGGATGATCTTTCAAACAACAGGTATTGGGGAGAATTGGATACCCACATGGGAGAATGGAGTTGGATGTTTATCTTATGCCCTACAGAAAAATGAGCTCCAGCTGGATTATTTTTCGAAGTATAAGAGCTGCAACTAGGCTGGATGGTGATGGCCCATGCTTTTGATCTCAGCACTCCGGAGGCAGAGGCAGGTAATCTCCGAGTTCAAGGCCAGTCTGGTCTACAGAGCAAGTTCCAGGACAGCCAGAGATACTTGGGAAAACCTTGTCTAAAAATCCAAAAACAACAACAATAAAACAAACAAACAAAAAGAGCTACAACTACAAAACTCCTAGAAGAAACCATGGACTGAAACCTTCCTCACTTTGGGGTAGGCCAGGGTGACTTAAAGACAACGAAAGCACAAGAAAAAAGAAGCAAAAGAGTACACCAGACCTTGTCAGTGTCCCCCAAAGGACCCAAAGGCAGCAGCATCAAGATGGTGAAGAGAGAGCCCACAGATGGGAGAAGACAGTGACAAATCACATGTTAAACACTGTGAATTCCTAGAATCTACCAAGCATTCCTACAGCCTAACAATAAGGCGACTAAAAAGTTAAAAATAGGCAGAAGGCTCAAACAGACATTTCTCCAAAGACATGCAAATCGCCAATAAGCAAATGAAAAATTTGCAACATTAAGGAAATGAAAATCAGAACCATGAAGAGCTGGGCGAGGTAGCGCAGCACTTGAGAAACTGAGGCAGGAGAATGGGCGTTTGAGGCCAGCCTATGCTGCAGAGGAAGGCCTGTCTCAAAAAACCAAGACAACAAACCAACAAAAAAGAAACAAAATAGCCGGGCGGTGGTGGCACAAGCCTTTGATCCCAGCACTCGGGAGGCAGAGCCAGGTGCATCTCTGTGAGTTCGAGGCTAGCCTGGCTTACAGAGCTAGTTCCAGGATAGACTCCAAAGCTACACAGAGAAACCCTGTGTCAAGAAAAAAAAAAAAAAAAAAAAAAAAAAAACTCACAGTGAGACATTCCTCACACTCACTCAATGGCTGTCGGCTTTTGCTTCTTTGACTCATGGTTTTGCTCTGTAACCTAGACTGCTCTAGAGTTCAAGATCCTCAAGGCCCAGTCTCCATCTCCTTAGAGTTGGGATTAGATGTGTCTGCCATTTCACCCAGCTTTATGCAGTTTTTCAAAAATGAATAATAACAAATGTTGACAGAGTGAGAAAAAAAGTTGGACCTTCATCTTTTGTTTTGTTTCGTTTTGTTTTTTGAGACAGGGTAGCCTTGGCTGTCCTGGAACTAGCTCTATAGACCAGGCTGGCCTCGAACTCACTGAGGTCTGCCTGTCTCTGCCTCCTGAGTGGCAAGATTAAAGGCCTGCGCCACCACTGCCTGGCTTGTTGACCTTCGTCTTACTGGTGGGAATATAAAATTGTGTAACTTCTGTGCAAAAATCAGTTCTGAAGTTTCTAAAAAAATTAAACATAAATATATTCAATTATAATATTCAAATGCATAATACATAGTTATATAAATATAAAGTTATCCCTTTACCCAGAAACTCACTAACTACTTATCCAAGAGTATTGAAGTTCAGGTGCTGGGGATATAAGTTAGTGAAGGGTGCTTGCTCAGCACACAGAAGGCTCTGGGTTCTGTACACAGTACCACAAAAGGAAGGAAAGCAAGCAAGCATATACTCATACAAAAATGTGCACGTGATTATCCATAGCATTATTCTTTTTTAAAATAATTTATTCATTTTTATTTTATGTGCATGTCTGTATTTATATATATGTATACACATATATAAATGTATAAAAATTTATATATATATTTTTTAGTGTATGTATGTCTGTGTGAGGGTGTCTAGTATCCTAGAACTGGAGTTACAGACAGTTGTGAGCTGCCATGTGGGTCCTGGGAATTGAACCCGGGTCCTCTGGAAGAACAGTCAGTGCTCTTAACCGCTGAGCCATCTCTCCAGCCCCAGCATTATTCTTAATAAAGGAAAAGGGTAGTTTGAATGTGTACGAATAAGCTTGATGAGGATACATTGAAGAATTATTCAATAATAAAATATAATGAAATACTGATTGTGTACGTCATGGATAATAACAAGCATTTTATTGATCGATAATATAGCTTAAAGGTAGAATACTTGCCTAGTACTTGTAAGGTTCTGGGTTCCATCCCCAGCCAGAGAAAAGCACAGTAGACTAAGTGAAAACCTTGAGCTACAAATTATGATTCCATCCATAGGAATTATCTGGAATAAGCAAATCAAGAGAGAGGGAATGTAGTTAATGATTGCAAGAGCTTAGGGGGAGGGGCTCTGGGCTAGCCTTGAGCTCTCTGTGTAGCCCAGGGTGGTCTCAAACTCATGATCTTCTTGCTTCAACTTCTTGAGCTTTGGAATTACAGGAAATGTCCCTACAGTTCCCTCCCTCCCTCTTTTTGTTCCTCTTTCCTTCCTTTGGCAAGGTCTAACCTTGTGACCTGAATGGATTTTTTTTTTCCCTTGGGGAGAAGGGTTGGATAAGGTCTCCTGTATCTGAGGCTGGCCTGAGGCTCCTTCTTTGGTAGGATGACCTCGACCTTCTGAGGCCCTTGTTTCCACATCCGCCTCCCCAGGGCTGGGATCACAGGTGTGACCCACCATGCCCAGTTTACGAGGCGCTGGAGACTGAACCTAGGGCTTTGGACAAGCTAGGCAAGCACTCTGCCAGCTGAGCTACAGCCTCAGCCCCCAGCTGTATACTTTTAAAGAATAGTGTTTATGATCTTTAAATGATTTTTTAAATAATTTTTTAAAATTAAATCATTTTATGATTTTTTAATGATTATTTTTATTGCATTCATTAATTTATTCACTTATATATTTAAGGTGTGTGTGTGTGTGTGTGTGTGTGTGTGTGTGTGTGTGTGTATGTGTGTGTATGCATACACCTTAGCATACTTGTGGATCAGAGATCAGAGGATAACTTACAGGAGTTGACTCTCTACTTCCATCATGTGGGTCCCAGGAATTTAACTCAGGGCATCTGCTTAGTAATAAGTCCTTTCACTCTGCATCATCTTAATCAGTCTTGACTCATTGCTTTAAAATGGATCACACTGATTGTAGTAGCACAGGCCTGCAATCCCATCGCTTGAGGGGCCAAAGTAGGGGGATTTTGCATTTGAGGCTAACCTGGGGTACATAGTGAAGTCTTGTTTTCAAAACAAAACAGGGGGCCCAGCTGCCGATCCTGCCAAGCCCAACAACTTGGAGGCATTGGTGAGATTGCCCTACTGATCAACCTGTTCAACTGAGATCCATTTGGGAGAGGTTTCAGAAGCCTGCAGCCTTCAGGAAACAAGATCAGCTGAAGAGTGGGTGAATGACCTGAGAATGCAAGAGAAGGAGCCCTCCAGCCACTGACCCAGATCACCAGTCATAAGCCTACACTATACCGACTGGGAACAGGCAAGGCCCCATCTCTGGACGGGCAGACCAGGTCTCTAGCCCCTAGGCCCCAGCCATCACACACACACACACACACACACACACACACACACACACACACACACACACACAGCCCCTACAAACCTAACAACCACCAGAGTCACAAGGCCAACCTCCGCTGATTGGGAGCAACTGCTCCCTGAGACAGAACCCACTAACACTGATTGGACTAAGCTGCTCCCAGAGAAACAGAGCCCAACAGCACCAATTCGACCAAGACTATCAATTGAAACAAGAGAGGCCCCCTCAGACACAGACACCGCCTGCACTGAGCAGAGGAAGAGATGAGTAGATGCCAGTGCAAAAATATAGACAACATAAAGACCTATATATATCAGAATCTAGGGATTCTATTCAATGCAATCCCAACACAATTTTTCACAGACTTGGAAAGAGCAATACTCAACTTTATATGGAAAAACAAAAAACCCATAATAGCTAAAAGAATCCTGTACAATAAAGCAACCTCTGGAGGTATCACCATCCCTGACCCCAAGCTCTACTATAGAGCTACAGTAATAAAAAACAGCTTGGTATTGGCATAAAAACAGACATACAGACCAATGGAAACAAATTGAAGACCCTGACATTAATTCATACACCTACGAACACCTGATTTTTGACAAAGAAGCCAAAACTATACAATGGAAAAAAGAAAGTATCTTCAACAAATGGTGCTGGCATAACTTGATGTCAACATGTAAAAGATTACAAATAGGGCTGGAGAGATGGCTCAGTGGTTAAGAGCACTGACTACTCTTCCAAAGGACCTAAGTTCAATTCCTAGCACCCACATGGCAGCTCACAACTGTCTGTAACTCCAGTTCCAGGGCATCTGACACCTTCACACCAATGTGCACAAAATAAAGTTAAATAAATTATTTTTTTTAAAAAAAGATTGCAAGTAGATCCACATCTGTCACCATGCACAAAACTCAAGTCCAAGTAGATCAAAGACATCAACATAAATTCAGTTACACTGAACTTGATAGAAGAGAAAGTAGGAAGTACTCTTGAACACATTGGCACAGGAGACCACTCCCTAAATATAACACCAGTAGCACAGACACTGAGAGCAACAATTAATAAATGGGACCTCTTGAAACTGAGAAACTTCTGTAAGGCAAAGGACACGATCAATAAGACAAAAAGACAGCCTACAGAATGGGAAAAAATCTTCACCAACCCCACATCTGACAGAGGACTGATCTCCACAGTATATAAAGAACTCAAGAAACTAGACATCAAGATACTGAACAATCCAATTAAAAAATGGGCTAAAGAACTAAACAGAGAATTCTCAAAAGAAGAATCTCAAATGGATGAAAGACATTTAAGGAATGCTCAACATCCTTAGTCATCAGAGAAATGCAAATCAAAACGACTCTGAGATACCACCTTATACCTGTCAGAATGGCTATGATCAAAAATATTAATGACAGTCAGTGTTGGAGAGGATGCGGAGCAAAGGGAACACTCCTCCACTGTTGGTGGGAATTCAAGCTTGTACAACCACTGTGGAAATCATTATGGTGGTTTCTCAGAAAATTGGAACAAACTGCTCTTTTTATTTTTTATTTTTTTAATTAATTTATTTTTATTTTATGTGTATTGGTGTTTTGCCTGCATGCATGTCTGTGTGGGAATGCCAGATCCCCCAGAACTGGAGTTGCAGGCAGTTGTGAGCTGCTGTGTAGGTGCTGGAGATTGAACCTGGGTCCTCTGGAAGAGCAGTCAGTGCTCTTAACCACTGAACCATCTCTCCAGCCCCCCAAACTGCTCTTTTTAAAAAGATAATTTATTGCTGGGATGGTGGTGCACACCTTTAATCCCAGCATTTGGGAGGCAGAGGCAGGTGGATCTTAGTGAGTTCAAGGTCAGCCTGGTCTACAGAGAGAGTTCCAGGACAGCCAGAGATACATAGAGAAACCCTGTCTCAAAAAAAAAAAAAAAAAAAAAAAAGATGATTTTTTTTTGTTTTGTTTTGTTTTGTTTTTTCAAGACAGGGTTTCTCTGTGTAGCTTTGCGCCTTTCCTGGGACTCACAGATCCGCCTGGCTCTGCCTCCCGAGTGCTGGGATTAAAGGCGTGCGCCACCACTGCCCGGCAAAAGATGATTTTTTAAAATGCTGTATTTTTATTTTATGTGCTTTGGTGTTTTGCCTGCATGTGTGTCTGTGTGAGGGTGTCGGGTCTCCAAATCTGAATTTACAGACAGCTGTGAGCTGCCATGTGGGTTCTGGGAGTCGAACCTGGGCCCTCTGGAAGAGCAGTCAGTGCTCTTAACCACTAAGCCATCTCTCCAGCCCCCTGTTTTTATCTTATGTGTATGAGTGTTTGTCTGCATGTATGTCTGCCTCCACATGTGTGCCTGGTATTCACAGAGGCCAGAAGGCGTCAGATCTGGAACTGGGATAACAGGTGGTTGTAAGCCTTCATGTGTGTTGGGGAATTGAACGCAGGTCCTCTGGAAGAGCAGCCAGGGCTCTTAACTGCTGAGTCATCTCTCTAGTCCCCACAAATTGCTCTTGAACTTAGAGAAACACTCAGTTTCACTCCCAATAGGAGAAATGCATATCTAAGCCACACTGGGATCACAAGCCTCACCTATCAGATTGGCAAAAATTCAAAAACCTGACAACACAGCTTGAGAGCTGTGGGAAAGCAACATGCTCATGCATAGTTTGTCCAGGTGCATAACAGTACCACCCCACAGAGAAGAATTTGGCAACATCCAACAAAATCACAAAGCATATACTTGGATCCAGCAAATTCACTTCTAAGAGTGTATATAGCAAATATTCTTCATATGGGCAAAATGAAGTACTTTTCCTATGAAATTAAATTTGAATCTTTTCATGCAATGTAAAATTGTTTACTTCATTACTATTTTTTTCTACAGCTTATTTATTATAAGATAAAATTCATTTATTGTAAGATTGTTTTTAAAAGCAAAATCCTGGAATTTCTCCTAAATGTCTAGGTATTGGTGATTGGTTAAATAAGCCATGGTTCACCTACATACTAGATGGAAGTACTCAAAAAATGAGTTGGTGGGGACTGGCTAGAGAAATGGCCTACCAATTAACCACACTGACCTCATTTGCAGAAGGGGACTCAATTCTCAGCACCCACATGTTGGCTGATAACCATCCATAAATCCAGTTCCAAGGGATTTGACATCCTCCAAGAGCACCATGCAGGCAAATACTCATACATATAAAATAAAATGAAATGAAATGAAATGAAATAAAAATAAAATAAAATAAAAAATTGCAGGGTAGTCTTTAATCCCAGCACTTGGGAGGCAGAGGCAGGCAGATCTCTGTGAGTTCTAGGCCAGCCTGGTCTACAGAGTGAAATCCAGGGCAGGCACCAGAGCTACACAGAGAAACCCTGTCTCAAAAAAAAATCCTAGCACTCGGGAGGCAGAGTGAGTTCCAGGACAGGCCCCAAAGCTATACAGAGAAACCCTGTCTCAAAAATCAAAACAAAATAGAAATAGCAAATAAATAAATAAATAAATAAATAAATAAAATCCTTTTTTTTTTTTTTTATTAAAAAAAATGAGTAAGAGGGAGGGCCTGTAATCCCAGCTACTTGGGAGACTAGGGCAGAAAGACTGCAAGTTCAAGCATGCCCTGGACAAGTCTTCAATTTCATATGCACATGCAATGTATGGTGATTATATTCCACCTTATTTTTTTATTTTTTTTTTTTTATTATTTTTTTTTTTTTATTTTTTTTATTTTTTTTGGTTTTTCGAGACAGGGTTTCTCTGTGTAGCTTTGCGCCTTTCCTGGAGCTCACTTGGTAGCCCAGGCTGGCCTCGAACTCACAGAGATCCACCTGGCTCTGCCTCCCGAGTGCTGGGATTAAAGGCGTGCGCCACCAACGCCCGGCTCACCTTATTTTTTTAAATGAACATAATATTTGCAATTGTAACCAGTTTTAAGTTCACAATTCAGTGGTGTGAATAGAAGGAAATTCTTTTATATATTGGTTACTTTTTTTTGATTTAATAAAGTTTTATTTTTCCAAGTGTACAGCTGATTAAACCTGTTCAAGCATCTTCACCAGCAGCTGAAGCATCTCCACACTTTGTGTTTTGGTGAAAAATTACTTGGGTTCTATGCTATGAAATCAGCTTGATAAGTCCTTTGCTAAATAGCTCCTGAAGGGCTGCCCTGGCCGAAGAAGTGCAAATCTTTAGTCTCTCAGAGACCACAGCTGGAGTGATGAGCTTGTAGGTGGGAACCTCCCTACAGAGTTTGTCGTATGCAGCTTTGTCAAACAGGACCAGATTGTTGAGCTTGTCCTGAACTCTGCCTTTGGACCACTTCTTCTTTTTGACCTTGCCACACCAGACTTATTTACTGGGTCTTTGTCTTTTTTGCCTGACTTTCCGGCATCTTTCTTCTTCTTGTCATCCTTGGGTGGCATGATGAAGCTCGGAGAGTGGTGACAACCACTGCAGCCTCCCTAAGATGTCAGGAAAAAAGGAAACTTGGTTACTTTTGTATTGCTGTGACAAAACGCCATGACTAAGCCGAAGGCTTTATTAGAGGCTTACAGTTCCGGAGGGCTGAGAGCCCATCACCACCGTGGCGGGGAGCATGGCAGCGGAGAGACAAGAATGGCAATGGAGCAGCACCTGAGAGCTCACATCCTGGTCCACAAACAGGAAGCAGAGAACACACTGGGGATGGTGGGAAGCTTTTGAATCCTCAAAGCCCTTCCCTGTGACACACTTCCTCCAAAGAGACCACACCTCCTAATTCTTCTCAAACAGTTCCACCAACTGGGGCCAAGTAGTCAAGCACATGAACACATGGGGCCATTCTCATTCAAACCACCAACTCCATTCCCTCACCCCATAGGCTTGTGGCCATATTGTAATTCAAAACGCATTTAACCCAGTATCAAAAGTCTGCATTGTCTTTCAGTCTCAAGACTTTTTAAAAGTCCAAGTCTTTTCTGAGACTCAGGCCAATCTCTTAATTGCAGCCTCCTGTAAAATCAAAAATAAAATTACATACTTCCAACATACAATGGCACAGAATATGCATCGCCATTCTAAAGGGAAGACTGGGGCATAGTGGGCTGACCAGAGGAAGGCTGAAACCCACCAGGGCAAACCCCCAATCCTGTAGCTCCATGTCTAATGTCAAAGGGTTCTCCCCTTTGATGGCGTTTCCTTTCCAGCTTTGCTGCCTGAAAGACACACCTTTATTTGAGGACGTTTTCATTTCCGGTAGAGCCATCTTATCAGATATCCCATGGCTCCAGCACCTCTAACATCTTGGCATCTTGGCTAAAATCTAGGCTTCACTTTCACAGCTTTCAAACTTTGGCTTCTTAGGGTCACCATGCAAGGACTGCCCTGCTGTACACTCCTGCCTCTTTGGTTCTCTGTAACAATGATGGAAGACTCCACAATCCCTTTATCCTTGTATCCTTCATGACTCTAAAGCTAGAGCCATGTGGGTGACCTCACCAAGTTCAGCTGCCGGCATGGGTGGAGCCTGGTCCTCTTGAATTGCATTTGCAGCAATTTTCACATTTTCTTTTCAGGAGCAGAAAATTCCTCAGGCCTTTTTCTTTTACAGGTTGGAAGCTGGGTGGGGTCTTGCTCCAAGGACCGCTCCCTTTATTCCATGGGGGGCCAGGCCTTTCCTTAATCTCCTCCTCATCTTTTTCCAAACAGGTGTTGGCTCCTGCATTAACTACCCTACTCTTTTTCTTGTCAAACTGTCCATTTTTTCATTTCTTTTTACCCTGCTTGCTCTTTTCCTCCTCCTCCTCCTCCTCCTCCTCCTCCTCCTCCTCCTCCCTCTTCTTCTTCTTCTTCTTCTTTTTTTTTTTTTTTTTTTTTGACAGGGTTTCTCTGTGTAGCTTTGCGCCTTTCCTGGATCTTGCTCTGTAGACCAGGCTGGCCTCGAACTCACAGAGATCTGCCTGCCTCTGCCTCCCAAGTGCTGGGATTAAAGGCGTGCGCCGCCACCGCCGCCGCCGCCGCCGCCGCCGCCGCCGCCGCCGCCGCCACCGCCGCCACCACCGCCCAGCGCTCTTTTTCATCATAGACCTGCTTAAGAGTGATCACTAATAACCACCTGGCACAGTCAGTATTAGGCTGCCTTGAAATCCTTTCTACCAAAGAAAGTGGTCCATTATTTTGAAATTTAACCTCAGACAAATTCTAAAGACAAGGGCCACATTCTTTGCCCAAAAATCACAAGAATGGTGTCTACCCCAGTTGCTCACGTTGCCCTCTGAAGCCTCTTGAGCTAGGCCTCCACAGTTTCATGACTCTCAGCATGGCTGACTGCCAAGCTTCTACTGGGCTGGCTCATTAAGCTCTGCTTACAGTATTCAACTACATTCCTTCAAAAACCATCATGGTCAAGTTTTCCTAGCAGAGGAGGAGATGGAGGTGGAAGTGGAGAAGCTAGTGATTATACGAGAGGAGGAAGCACTAGTAGATGTAGGTTTTTGTTTTTAAGGTTCAAAAGACAGGAAAAATAGTTTGAAGGGTGGAAGTGTGAATCATAGCTTTTTCTGTACATTGAGCACATTGGTTCATTCACTTAACACATAGTCATTGAACAGATAAAGGTGAAGTAAACACACATATATAATATCCTTTCCTAGAAACTCCAATAGATTCCTTAGAGCTACAATAATAGGGCTTAAAATTACTCTTTAAATATTTGTGTTGGTTTTAATAAGTGGCAAGAAAGGTCACGAGGCACAACAAAACCCATTATCTGAGCAGCGTTTTATTAGAAGGGGGAGGGGGACAGGACGGGATGGGACAGAAGATAGCGTGACCAGGCCTGTGGAAGACAGAGAGAGAGAGAGAGAGAGGGAGGGAGGGAGGGAGGGAGGGAGGGAGGGAGGGAGGGAGGAAGAAGAAGGAGAAGAAGGAAGAAGAGGAAGAGCAGGGAGGGAGTCTGTGATCCGCTTCTTATGGATTCCCCTGCACATGCGCATATGGGCTTATGAGCTACGCCACGCATGTGCAGATGGTGTGACCACACTGTGTGCATTGCACAATTACGCAGCACAGGGATTACGTAGGAGCTAAGGCCCTTACTTGGCTACTAAACTGCGCATGTACAGTGGCCCGAATTCCAACAATTTGGATTGATTTTTTTTTTTTGAGTTAAAAAGTTTAGATTCAGTTTATTTGTTATACAGTAAGTACACCACCAGCTTTATCACAAGACCTGTCAGTGTCCAATGCCTCATGTCATCCAGGAGAGATTTATAATGTGCACTTTTTAAAATAAAAAAAAGGTCTCCATTTGTTTGTGTGCATGCATGTGTATGTGTTCGTGAGCAGGCGTCCATGTGTGCACATATACGTGTGTGTGTGTGTGTGTGTGTGTGTGTGTGTGTATAAATGTGTGCATTCGAGTGTGTTGTTGCTTAGGACTATCAGTCCTCTTTAGGAACTGCCACTTCAGGGCTCCTACAAGATTTGAACATAATGAAGGGAAATGGTTATGTTTCAAAATGGCTTCATCAGGAATTATTTAAAACAAATTTAGTGTCATTGCAAAACAGAAGTAGGAAGGAAATAAGCTTTTGAAGAAACATTCAAAGACCTATTTCCATTCAGCTTCCATCAGGTTTGTTAGGAGCTGTGAATGTTTATGGCAGGTCAGGAATTTTATGTATCTCAAATATATAATCAATGCTACACCGCCTCTTGCCTTATTTTAATTTGGAAAAGGTGAGGAAAAATGCTTTATTTAAATTTGACTGGCTTATTAGATTGAGAGTGCAGATTGGTGGTAGAATTTCCCAGCATATGTCAAGTCCTGAGTTTGATCCCCTGAATCCAAATAAAAAGACTGGCACTAAGCTCCTAATTACAGATGGCTGTGAGTTCCTTAGATTTGGTTTCCCATAAATCTTAATACAGTATAATACAATAAACAAATCTTAACACAATACAATAGGATTGATATTTTTATTGTGTTGAAATATACACAGTATGAATACTATTCTTTTGATTTTTTTTTTTTTTGGCCCCAGAGTAAAGATCTGGCTATGCTGTCTAGTATGTCCTCAAACTCATGAGCCTCCTGCCTGTCTCCTGAATGTTGGCATGACAGATGTGTACCACAATATCTGGCTCAGACACTCATTCATTTTTTAAGGCTGCATGCTATTACAGTAAATGTACATGCTGTATTTTGTTTGCCCATTTATCCATCAATGGACACTAAAATTAGAACTATCATGTGAGTCAGCTGTAACAAAAATCATTATGTCAGAATACTACAGAGGTACTTGTATGCTCATGGTGTTTTGTTTTGTTTTGTCTTTTTTGTTTTTATTTTTTGAGACAGAGTTTCTCTGTGTAGCTTTGCGTCTTTCCTGGAACTCACTCTGTAGCCCAGGCTGGCCTCGAACTCACAGAGATCCATCTGCCTCTGCCTCCCGAGTGCTGGGATTAAAGGTGTGTGCCACCACCACCCGGCACATGCCCATGTTTATTTCTACACTACTCAATAGCTAAGATATTGTGATACCTATCAACAGATGAGTGAATATAAAACATGTGTGAGATATACACAATAGAGTTTTATTTAGCTGTGAAGAAAAAGAAAGTTTGTTGTTTTCAGGGAGATAGATGGGGCTAGAGATCACCATGTTAAATAAAATAAGAGAGAACCAGAAAGACAAATGCTGCATGTTTTCTCTCATATATGGAATCTGGACTTTTAAAAATAGTGTCCATAAGCTATGAATGTAGAAAGAGAGCTGTGTAGGGAGAGGAGGGAGTGTAAGGGGAGATGGGAGGGGGGAAGAGGGGAAGATGGGGGGGGGGGAGAAGGGAAGCAAATACTGAATGCTCTCTCACACCCGCAGAAGCTGGATTGCTGGGCACATGTGTGCGTGTGCGTGTTAATAACACAACACAAACAGAGTAGAATAAACATAAAATAGAGGCTTTCCTGATAAACCATCCCCTGTTCCCTCAATTCATGGTAGGCAGTGAATAAAGACTGATAATTCTCCATCCTTTCTTGAACTGTTGCGGCTTAGAAAATGGTTCTCCAAAGTGCAGTCCTTGAGAGCACTTTCAGGAACAAAGTCTCTCTCTGACCTTCTGCTGTCTTCCTCTCTTTCATCCCTTATTCTCACTCTCCCTGAGGTCAGCCACAGAAACTAAAATACCTTTTCTTCAAGGCAGGTGATAGAAATCAGAAGTCCTTTCCCCAAAGCCAACCATGAAACCTAAAAATGTTGTTTTAACTTCCCTCCACCTGTCTGTATTAAAGCTTGCCATAAAGAAATTGTCTGACCTACTTTGTTTGATAGCAGATCATGAGACACACCACCCCCCACACTCTCCATTCCAGAAAATACCTCGTCTCATATGCAGAAGAAAGAGCTGCACAATGAAGCCAGGAAGAATGTGAACAGACAGGCCTTGCTGGCTGCCCACCCCTTCCCCACAGTCTTACAGTGAGGGTATGTCCTTTTGTGGTGTTGCTCAGTCGTATTTCTGCTGTGCTGTCCCAACACCATGCATAAAAACTATGCATAAAAGTGGATAGTTCATCCTGTTTACAGTGAGTATGTAGGTAGATACATTTGTGTCTTCCCACAATGTCCTAATTTACTTACATCACAAACCATGACGATGTCATTGGCTCTAAGTCACCAAGCACTATTGAGTTCATTTGCTGGACATGGCCATTGAAAATCACAATTTCTTTTATTCTGCTATTCATCACTAACATTAACTCCAGCTTGCACATTACACGCCATACGCTAATAGACACAATGGTGATGAATGGGTTAAAATGGCAACAAGGTTTCAAAGATGCCTTATTGAAGGCAAGAGCAGAAATTGGAAACAGGTGCAAAGGGAGTCATCACTGGTAGATGAGGTGCTGGTGAGCCCTCTCTCAGAACCGTTTGGAGACATAGAACTGGTTTTAAGTCCTGGACAGCTAGAGAGATTCAAGATGGCTGGGCTGGGTCTGGATAAATGGCCAACCAGGGGGATCTTACTGAGCTGAACCCCAGGGTGTGTGTGGGGTTGGAGGTACAGAGTAAGGAGTTCATTACCTCACGGATATCATGATACATGCATGAATGGTCTGGTGATAGGTTGGTGGACGCTGCTGTGCCCCAGTGTGGTGTCTCTGCCTTTTCATATGGCCCAGGTGAGAGGGCTGCATCATTAACTGGTCTGCATTATTTGACAAGTTCATGGGCTAGTTTTCTGATACAGTTTTGGTACCACTGTGTGTCCATGTGTCCTTGAATTAATTTGATAAGTTCATCGGTCAAAACATTTTATTTGTGTGGATAAGTTAACTATCAGTTTGTGCCATGGTCTGTGCTGGACAGATGATGTCTGATCACTTACATATCCAAGATGTGAGGTCATTCTGCCTCATCATCTGTGCTTAAAATGAGGCAGATCGCTCTTTTACAAAGTCAAGTCACTCAAAGCAAGGCACAGCTGCTGCTCTATACCATGTGGAGGAACTAAGAACTGGACACAGCTTCAAGTCCGCAGCACCTGACTCCTCAATCTGAAGGTTCCCTTGTCATATGAAACCATGATCCATAAAACAAAGTATATTTTTCTCTTGTTAACCCATCTGTTGCTTAAGCTTGGTCTAAGCTGCCACCCTTTAAAATGAGCAACTCAGCAGGGCAGTGGTGGCATACGCCTTTAATCACAGCACTCTAGAGGCAAAGACAGGGGGATCTCTGTGAGTTCGAGGCCAGCCTACTCTACAGAATAAGTTCCAGGACAGCCAAGGTTACATAAAGAAACCTTGTCTTGAAAAACCAAAATAATAATAATAACAACAACAATAATAAAATGAGCAAGCCAATCAGGCATGGTAGTTCATACCTGTAATTCTAGCATTAGGGAGGTTGGGGTAGAAGGATTGCTATAAGTTTGAGGGCACATAAGAAGTTCCAGGCCAGCCTGAACTACACAGCAAGACCCTGTCTCTATTATCTAACAACTAACTAACTAGATAGGTAACTAGCAACTAACTAATGACTAATAAAATGGGCAGAAGAGAGATCAGATCCCTTCTTCCACCATACAGAACTACTAACAACACAAGTAGAGGAAATTACCTACAATTATATAATGAGATCAACTTACATGATCAAAAGCCAAAAACTATCACCCTCCAAAAGTGGCTGTGTTAGGATATAAGATTGTAGGTAATTTTCTTCATAAAAAGTCCATTTGTGTCCTTATATTTCTAATTTCCAAAGGGAAGATCGAAAGTGAAGCATACAGTTCTTGAGGTCAGCTGATGGATGAAAGCCAAATATCAGTTGCAGTTGGTTGTTTTGCTCTTTTGGGGGGGGGCCACCATGCAGCTACCAAATAAACACATGGAGGCTTATTCTTAGTTATAAATGCCTGACCATAGATTGGCTTGTTTCTTGCCAGCTTTTCTTAACTTTAAATTTTCCCATCTATCTTTTGCCTCTGGGCTTTTCCTTTTCTTACTTCTGTATATCTCACTTTCACTCTACTCCGTGGCTGGTTGTGGGGATGGCCCCTAGCATCCTCCTCTCCTTGTTCTCTTGCTCTTTCTTCTTTTCCTCCCAGATTTCTCCTCCTATTTATTCTCTCTGCCTGCCAGCCCCACCTATCCTTTCTCCTGCCTTGCTATTGGCCGTTCCACTCTTTATAGACCATCAAGTATTTTAGACAGGCAAAGTAACACAGCTTCACAGTTAGGCAAATGCAACATAAAAGAATGCAACACATCTTTGCATCATTAAATAAACGTTCCATGGCATAAAAAAATGTAACACATCTTAAAATGATATTCTACAACAATCAGTTCTCATTTTTATCAGGCAGAAAGCCTTAGTAGTTATGAAATTTCTTCCAAATCTTCAAATGGTCTAAAATGGAAAAACCCATGTTTTGTCTTTGCCTTCTTTTCTTAGCATGGTCTCTCCTTAAAACCCTTGAAATCAAAAAACAAACAAACAAACAAACAAACAAAACCCTTGGAATCTTGGAAGTACCAAGTATCATTTTATATGCTAATGAGTTTACTCTGGTCCCCAGTCCCTAGATAATCCAACTTATGGATGGACATTGGTTACCAGAAACCAAGGCAGGACTAGCGGGTTGGGATTTTTCAGCTCTGCCCACCCTCCTCCCAGTCTCCAGAAGAGGAGGGACTGAAGGAAGTAGATTGCTGATGACCAGTGATTTAACAAATCATGTCTGTGCAATGAAGCTTCCATAGAAAATCAGAGAACGTGCAGGTAGAAGACTGTGTGGTGATCTTTTGGAGATGGTGTTGGTGAATATTATTATAAGGTGTGTTACTTTTGTTTATGTTGCATTTGTTTAACTCTGTGAGGCTGTGTTACTGTACCTGTCTAAAACACTTGATGGTTTAATAAAGAACTGAACGACCAATAGAAAGGCAGGAGAAAGGCTAGGTGGGGCTGACAGGCAAAGAGGATATATGGAAGGAGAAATCTGGGAAGAAGAATTAGCCAGAGAAAGAGGAGGACCCAGGGGTCAGCCACTCAGCTAAACAGCAAGCCATGGAGTAAGAGTAAGATTTACAGAAGTAAGAGAATGAGAAAAGCCCAGAAGTAAAAGTAGATGGATAAATTAAGGAAAGCTGGCATAAACAAGCCAAGCTAAGGCAGGACATTTATAAATAAGAATAAGCTTTTGTGTTAATTCATTTGGGAGCTGGTGGTGGGTCCCCCGAAAGAGCAAAAACAAACAACAGGGTAGGATGCCTGGAGAGGGTTTGCAAGCTTCCCCCCTTACTTCACTCCATGAACATCTTCATCTGTATCCTTTATAACAGTCCTTATGATCGAGAGGAAATGTGTTTCTCCCCCTTCTGTCAGCTGCTCTAGCAAATTAATCAAACCCACCCAAGGAATGGCTCATGGGAACCTCAATTTATTGACAATCAATCAGAAGTTCTGAACAAGTTGGCCTTGTTCCTATCATTTGAAGTTTGAGGACAGGCTTAGGGACTTGAATCCCAAGCTATGGCTGAATTGAACTGAATGAGGGAGAGAAACCCAGCTGGTGTTCATTGCGGAACTAATTTAAAAGATTTTAAACTTTATTTGTGTGTGTGTGTGTGTGTGTGTGTGTGTGTGTGTGTGTGTGTGCAGCCTTGGATGAAGTATGTGTGGGCACACACGCACAGCATCCTCTGTGGAGTTAGCTCTTACCTTCCACCTTCCACCTTTACCTGGGTTGTGTGGATTTGAACTCAGACCCCCAGGCTTATGGTGCAAGCATCTTTACAAGCTGAGCCAGCTCTCTTGCCTCAGAACTGATTTTTTTAATTAATTAATTTATTTTTCAAAACAGAGTACACCTCTGCAATGTTTGCTGCCAATAACATGTTGCATCAATAATTCAGAAGCCTGGGTGTGATGTTATTTTGTTTGTATTCTAACAAATAAAATTTGCCTGAAGATCAGGACATAGCCAGATTAAACATAGAGGCCAAGTTAGGGGAAGAAATTATTTATTTTTCTATTATCAGCTTGATATAATATAATTCTTATCCTAATAGTAAAATGTTACATTGAGGCTTGCCCAGTAATTGAGTAAAACCAAAACTTATTATAAGCCACAGTCGTCCTAGGGTCCCCCATGCTATATATATATCTCCTCCATGGTTCTGTGGGTTGCAGTCTGATTGTTCTTTATTTTATATCTAGAATCCACTTATGAGTGAGTACATACCATGTTTGTCCTTCTGGGTCTGGGTTACCTCACTCAGGATGATATTTTCTAGTTCCATTCATTTGCCTGCTAATTTCATGCTGTCATTGTTTTTCTCTTCTGAGTAGTACTCCATTGTGTATATGTACCACGTTTTCTTTTTTTTTTAAACGTGGGTGCCTATTTATTAAGGCAACTTATTGAAACACAGATTTGTACAATAACGTTGACTGAGGCATATAGCTAGTGTCTCCCAGAAATAGAACAATTATCTTCTTGGTTTTAGCTTTTGAAATGAAAAATTTCCCCAAAGAAGTTAGTCTGTAAATGTCTGCCTCCAAAACACTAGTACTGGATATGAAATGAAGACAGGGTGAAACTCACTCTGAAGCTTTACACAGAGATAATTCTCCAGGTTTCAAACAGCCAACTCATGCAACGAGCACAGGACTCAGTCCCACTGCCTAGTTGCCTCCCAAAGAGATCAAGCCAATCAACTGTCTCACCTATTCAGAGGGCCTGATCCAGCTGGGGGCCCCTCAGCCTTTGGTTCATAGTTCATGTGTTTCCATTCACTTGGCTATTTTTTTTTCAATAATTGAGTAAAACCGAAATTTATTATAAGCCACAGTCGTCCTAGGGACCTCCATGCTATATATATATAGCCTCCATGGTTCTATGGATTGTGGTCTGATTGTTCTTTATTTTATATCTAGAATCCACCTATGAGTGAGTACATACCATGACTGTCTTTCTGGGTTTGGGTTACCTCACTCAGGATGATTTTTTCTAGTTCCATCCATTTGCCTGCAAATTTCATGCTGTCATTGTGTATATGTACCACATTTTTTCCATCCATTCTTCCATTGATGGGCATCTAGGTTGTTTCCAGGTTCTGGCTATTACAAATAGTGCTGCTATGAACATAGCTGAGCATGTATCTTTAAGGTATGAATCAGCATTCCTTGGCTATATGCCCAAGAGTGGGATGGCTGGGTCTTGAGGTAGTTCGATTCCTAACTTTCTGAGAAACCGCCATACTGATTTCCACAGTGGTTGTACAAGTTTACATTCCCACCAACAGTGGAGGAATGTTCCCTTTGCTCCACATCCTCTCCAACATTGGCTGTCATTGGTGTTTTTGATCTTAGCCATTCTGACAGGTGTAAGGTGGTATCTCAGAGTCGTTTTGATTTGCATTTCTCTGATGATTAAGGATGTTGAGCATTTCTTTAAATGTCTTTCAGCCATTTGTAGTTCTTGCTTTGGTACCACATTTTCTTAATCCATTCTTCAGTTGATAGGCATCTAGGTTGTTTCCAGATTCTGGCTATTACAAATAATGCTGCTATGAACATAGTTGAGCATGTATCTTTGTGGTATGATTGAGCACAGAACTGATTTCTTATTTACTATGGAGGGAAAACCACTCAGGCATTTGGTATTTGTCTTGTGAGAGGATAACAGAAGCAGATTTTCATTTCCCCTATATTTTCACAGATGAGTTACAAGAAAGGGTGATTAAAAGCAGGTGTCCTCAGGCAGAAGAGGTGGCATGTACTTCTCTCCCAGAGGACTCAAGTTCAATTCCCAGCTTCCATGTCAGGTGGCTCGCAACCACCTGTAACTCCAGCTCCAGGGCTATCCAACATCTCTGGCCTCTGCAGGCACCTGTATATGTGGATACACTCCCACACAGATATACGTGATTTAAAAAAATTTACCTTTTAAAAAGATAAATCTTTGGCCGGGCGGTGGTGGCGCACGCCTTTAATCCCAGCACTCAGGAGGCAGAGCCAGGCGGATCTCTGTGAGTTCGAGGCCAGCCTGGTCTACCAAGTGAGTCCCAGGAAAGGCGCAAAGCTACACAGAGAAACCCTGTCTCGAAAAACCAATAATAATAATAATAATAATAATAAAAATAAATAAATAAATAAATAAATAAATAAATAAATAAATAAATAAATAAATCTTTAAAAGCAGGTGCCTTGGGGCTGGGATATCACTTAGTAACCTGCTCGGCACGTGTAAGGCCCTGGGTTTGAATCGGGTAATGGAGAAGAAAGTGTGCTGTCTGGTTGTTGGAATCTAGCACAAATCTATGAAATCTGAGTGGAAATTATTATTCATTGTAATAGTGGTTTGATAGAAATACCTTGAATCCTCCTCTTTTTTTATGTATTAACCAGCCGCCAGGACTGGAAATGCAGCTAGGCCCGGGTACAATCTCTGGCATCATAAAACTGTCTGCCTTTGTCGTCTTCTTTCCTGTAGGCAAATGACAGGTTCCCTGAAAGGGATTTGCATAAGGCCAAGCTATGTTGTGTGTGGTGGTGCAATCTTTTAATTGTACCACTTGGGAGGCATAGGCCAGCCTGGTCTACCTATGGAATTTCAGGCCAGCCAGGACTATGTCTCAAAGACAGAACAAAACAAGCAAAACCACACATGAGGATATGGTATTTATTTGTTTGCTTGTTTACAGGTTTGTTTATTTTTGGTTTTTCGAGACAGGGTTTCTCTGTGTTGTTTTGGTGCCTGTCCTGGGTCTCGCTCTGTAGACCAGGCTGGCCTTGAACTCACAGAGATCCGCCTGGCTCTGCCTCCCGAGTGCTGGGATTAAAGGCATGTGCCACCACCGCCCTGGCGTGGATATGGTTTTTTAATCTTTGCTTTTTCTTTTTTTCTCCTTTTCTGGAAATCGAACCCAAGATTTCGCAGCATGCTTGTTAAATGCTGTTTGGGAAGCATTTCCATTCCTTCTCTTTGCATGGCTCTCTCTAAGCAAAGATTTGAACAGGGAGTTGGAACTAAGGCTTACTGAGTGTCTTCTCTGGGCCAAGCAGTTTGATGAACCTGGGGGTGGGGGGGTGGGTGAGCGCGTGCTTGTGTGTATAATCTCTTCAGAGTATCTTCTCTGCTCTTAGATCATTGGCTTTCCTCCCCCCTAGAGGCTGAGTTATTGAAACAGCCTCAAAATGCTCCCTCTGTGACCTTCCCTTGGGAACTGCCAAGGAGGGAGCCTCAGAATGAGGGGACAGGTGGAAAACAGGACATGCCCCCCCCAGCTCTCCCTGCAGATCTCCCTGCCCCAACTGCTGTGAGCACCACCCAAACGTTCTGTTCCCACCTGGTGGGTCCTCACACAGCCTCTCTGTTTCCAGGTTCTGAAAGCCACTCTTTTTTTGGCTCCCATGGGCTCAGGGGAGACGGCAGCCCTTTTGTCCTTAGCTCTGAGTCCCACAGTACTGCCTTCTCCCTGGTGGTTACTCTACACCTTCCCTTCACCTTTGTGAATAGTGCCTTTATTACACATGACACTCTCCTCAAATTCCCCAATCGAGTGTGTCATCTGTTCTCTGCCAGGTCCCTGACAGATAGGATCCCTCAAGAGATAGGGAGTAACTCATCCAAGCTGAAGTGTTGGTGGGTGGTAGAACCGGGCTTGGAAACAGGTCTGTCCACCTTTAAATCCCTCTGCTCACGTCAGGCCAGACAACACCATCTGAGGAGTCTGTCTCCCAGGGCAGCCAGCGAGTTGAGCGGTTGGGAGACATCCAGCCCTGGGTTTAGGAAATAAGCTTTTTTGTTCCATGCCCTGGACCACGCCATGCCCAGAGGCCATTCTCATGCCTGGCTCTACTGGAGTTAGTGTGTCCTCCTCATTATGCATTCTTCAGAGATTCGGTGGGTTCAACCCCCGCAGCACTGCATTAAAATGAGTAAACCAAGTCACATGGCATTTTTGCTTTCCCAGTGCTCCTAAAAGTTTTGTTTACACTATACTGCAGTGTATTACTTGTGAAAAGAAAAATGCCTTAATCACTTGGCCTATTAGGAAAAGGACACCATAGACTTGCTCAACACCACAGTTGCCACAATCTTCAATTTGTAAATAACACATTATTTGCCAAGTGCAATAAAACAAAGTCTGCCCATTTTCAGTTGTCATGCATTTACCCAGAAGACTTTGATTCCATAGGACAACCAAATCAACACTACTATGATAGTTAAAAAAACAAAACAAAACACACACACAAACAAGCAAATGAAACGTGCCCATATATTCTTGAAGATTCCACCCACAAGGAGTGGAATCCAAGACTGGTATGGTGATGTACATCTATAATTCTAACACTGCGGAGACTGAGACAGGAAGATTGCCTGTCCTAAGACTAGATTGGATTGTGTAGTGAGACATTGGAGAGAGAGAGAGAGAGAGAGAGAGAGAGAGAGAGAGAGAGAGAGAGAGATGATGGATGGATGGATGGATGGATGGATGGATGGAGAAGAGAGGAGGAGGGAGAGGGGAAGGGGAATTTAACTCCCTCTTTCTTGAACACAGGTTGTCCCTTATAATTTGCTCCTAGCCAAACACAGAGGAGCACAGCACCCTGCTTCCTGAGACTGGGTCCTAAAGGCAGAACAGCTTCTGCCTGACTCTCCCCTCCTGGGAAACCAATTCCTGGAATCTAACTCTCATGTGGTGGCCACATGGGTTCAGCTGAATCTCTGGCTCTGGATCCAGCTGCAGAGTGAGCCTTTAGGGGATTTGACAAGCGCCTAGGAGATTCCAGCAAGAAGTGCCAAGCAGAGCTCAGTCATCTTCAGGAACAAAGAATAATGTGATTGTTATTCTCATAAGTCACCAAGCCTTGCAACGATGTTTGCACAGTATTAAACCTGATGAGTTCTCAACTTTATAGGATTGGCAGAGCCATCGATCTCTTTGTGTGTCCAGTGCCTTCTAGGAAACCTTTCTTCTCTAATTCTCTTTAAAAAAAAAATCCCATCGTTAAATCTTCAATTGATTAACAGTCCTGTTTATGTGTGTGCAGATAATAAGTAGGGTGTGTGTGTATACAGATAATAAGCAGTGTGTGTGTGTGTGTGTGTGTGTGTGTGTGTGTGTGCATGCATGCACATGTTTGGTGAGCATGTGGAGGGCAAAGGACAATTTCATGTGTTCCTCACAGGAGTCGTCTAGTTCTTGTTTGTTTGTTTTTTGAGACAAGGTCTCTCTGGCATAGAACTTGCATGGTAGGCTGGCTAGCCAGCAAGACCCAAGGTCTGCCTGTCTCTCTCTCTCTCTCCCCAGCCTGGGATCAAAAGTATGTCAATATGCCTGGCTTTTCTTTTTAAAAAAACAAACAAACAAACAAACAAAAACCAACCAAACAAAAAAAAAAAAAACATGGGTCTGGGGATCAAACTGAGACCTCATGCTTGTAAGGCAAGGACTTTACTGTCTCTGCTGTCTCCCTACCCCTAATGTCCTATTTTTATAAACAACTTCATGGTAATGGGCTCCAGCATTTAAGGGTTTCTAAAGCTGAATATGCCACCAGATAACATCAATGAGTAGAGATCTAATTCATTAATTTATGAATTTATCCTCCGACTCATCCATTCAAAGCATTCACATGTATACTTGGTGGCTGTTTTGAGAATATCAAGAACTTCTAAAGAACTGTTTACAACTTTTAGGGTGCTTGAGAAATGGTTCAGTGATTTAAAACATTTGCTGTCCCTCCAGAGAGTTTGGGTCCCAGCACCCACGTCAGGCAGCTTACAGACTCCTGTAACTTCAGTTTCAGGGCATCTGACACTCTTCTGACTTCCATGGGTACCTACATATTTGTGACGTGCACACACACAAATAAAAATAACACAAACTTTTTTGTTGTTTGAGACAAGGTTTCTGGTTTCTCCATGTAACCCCAGCTGTCCTGGAATTAGCTCTGTAGACCAGGCTGGGCTCAAACTCACAGAGATCTGCCTGCCTCTGCCTCCTGAGTGCTGGTATTAAAGGCTTGCGCCACCTACAAAAAAACAAATCTTAAAAAAAAAAAGTTTTGCCGGGCAGTGGTAACAATGCCTTTAATCCCAGCACTTGCGAGGCAGAGCCAGGCAGATCTCTGTGAGTTTGAGGCCAACCTGGGCTACCAAGTGAGTTCCAGGAAAGGCACAATGCTACACAGAGAAATCCTTTCTCAAAAAACAAAAAACAAAAAACAAAAAACAAAAAAAAGAAAAAGAAAAAAGAAAAGAAAAGGAAAAAAAAAGAACTTTTTAGAACGCCAAGCCTTTTTTTTTATTTTCAGTTTTTGAGACAGGATTTCTCTATTTCTCTGTGTAGCTTTTGGAGCCTATCCTGGAACTCACTCTGTAGACGAGGCTGGTCTCGAACTCACAGAGATCCACCTGCCTCTGCCTTCTTAGTGCTGGGATTAAAGGCATGCACCATCATGCCGGACCCAAGCCTTATCTTTTAAATTATTTTTGCACACATGAATTAGAGCTAGTTTTAAATTTTGCAGTCAAAAACTTTAACTATAACAGCAGTTTATACGGAGCACTGAGAGGAAATCATCCTCTCCAGGGAGGGTGGAAATAGTGTGGTGGGTAGTTTTCATTGTGACTCTTAAGATTGTGCCTATTGGTCTCCGTGCTCTTCTGTAATTCAGATCTAGTGACTGGCTTCTAACATGCTATTGAATAGGACAGAAGTGACAAAATATCACTTCCAGATCCAGTTACAAAATGCTATGGTGGGCTGGAGAGATGGCTTAGAGGTTAAGAGCATTGACTGTTCTTCCAGAGGTTCAATTCCCAGCAACCACATGGTGGCTCACAACCATCTATAATGAGATCTGATGCCCTCTTCTGGCCTACAGGCAAACATGTAGACAGAACACTATATACATAATAAATAAATAAACCTTAAAAAAAAAAACTATGGCTTTTGTCTTCCTCTTCTGCTTTCTTTGTTTGCATCATCTTGTTCTTCTGCCCCTCCCTCTTTTTGAGATGGAGTCTCATATAGCTCAGGCCGGCCTTGAACTCCTGATTCTGTTGCCTCTATTTCCCAAGTGCTGGGATTATAAGCCCGAGCCATCACTCCTGGCTGCTTGCACATGTTGACGAAACAAGGTGGCCCACTGAAAAGTTCCGGATGTCCGGTTGTCAAGGAGCTGAGAATGATTATTATTTGTATTAAAAATAGATTCTTTTTTCACACAATGTATCCTGGTTATAGTTTCCCCTCCCTCCACTCCTCCCAATTCCTCCCCACCACTCCTCCCCTCCGGATCCACTCCCTTTTGTCTCTCATTAGAAAAGAACAGGCTTGCTGGGCGGTGGTGGCGCACTCCTTTAATCCCAGCACTAGGGAGGCAGAGCCAGGCAGATCTCTGTGAGTTCGAGGCCAGCCTGGGCTACCAAGTGAGCTCCAGGAAAGGCGCAAAGCTACACAGAGAAACCCTGTCTCGAAAAAACCAAAAAACCAAAAAACCAAAAAAAAAAAAAAAAAAAAAGAACAGGCTTATAAGAGATAACAACCAAACATGACAAAATAAAATAAAATATAATATGAAACAAAAACTATCATATTGAAGTTGGACATGGCAAATCAACAGGAGGAAAAGAGTCCCAAGAATAGGCTCAAGAGTCAGAGTCCCACTTGTTCTCATAGTCAGGAGTCCCATAAAACACTAAGCTAATAGCTATAATATATACACAGAGGACCTGGTGCAGACCCATGTAGGCCCTGTGCTTGCTGCTTCAGTCTCTGTGAGTTCTTATGCACCTTGCTTAGATTCAGAGGGTTTTGTTCTCCTGGAGACCTCCATCCTCTCTGGCTCTTACAATCTTTCCACCTCCTCTTCCATGGGATTCCCTGAGGGTTGAGGGAAGGGATTTAATAGAGATGTCCAATTTAGACTCTCTTTCCATATAATGTTTGGCTGTGGGTCTCTGCTTCTGCTGCCATAGGAAGCCTCTCTCATGACTGGATGAGGCACTAATCTAGGAGTAAAGCAGAATATCATTAGGAATCACCTCATTGGTTTTTTTTTTATTTGTTTTTTTGAGACAGAGTTTCTCTGTGTAGCCCTGGCTGTCCTGGAACTCACTCTGTAGACCAGGCTGGCATCACACTCAGATATCCATCTGCCTCTGTCTCCTGAGTGCTGGGATTAAAGGAAAGTACCACTGTAGCCCACTACCTCTTCCCCCTTGAGCTATCTAGTCTCTGGTTCTTGGTTACTGAAGCAGTGCAGGTATGGGTTCCTTCTCATGAAGCGGGCCTTAAGTCAATCAGTCATTGGTTGGCCACTCCTACAAGTTCTGTGCCACCATTGCCCCAGCACACTTTGCAGGCAGGACAGACTGTAGGTCAAAGGTTTTGTGGCTGGGTTGGTACCCACATTTCTCTTTCAGTAGCCTGTAGAGTACCTTCCCGTGTACCAAAGAGCCTACAATGTAGGGGTAAAGGCTCCATGTACCATGTGGGTGTAGATGTAACCAACCGTCTTAAATAAGAAACACAGAACCAATGTAAAAGAGAAAGCCGAGAGGTCAGAGCTCAGAGCTAAAATCTCACCCTTCCTCCTGCGGTGGTCCTAGCTCTCCGAAAGAGACCTATTTCCTGTGTGTATGTCTTTTCATAGTCTTTTTGTTCTGCCTTCTCATTGGTTGTAAACCCAAACATGTGACTGCCTCATCACTGCCTGTAAGTACCGCCCTCCAGGTCTTAAAGGCGTGTGTCTCCAATGCTGGCTGTATCCCTGAACACACAGAGATCTACCTAGTTCTTCTACCAAGTGCTGGGATTAAAGGCGTGTGCCGCCGCCGCCGCCGCCGCCGCCGCCGCCGCCGCCGCCGCCGCCGCCACCACCACCACCACCACCACTCTCTTGCTATGGCTCTAATAGCTCTGAGCCCTGGGCAACTTTACTTATTAACATACAATCAAAATCACATTTCAGTACAATTAGAATACCACCACATGTGGGCACCAGGTCAGCTTCTCCATGTTCAGTGAGTTGTGTGGGTGCTGTTTTCAGCAATGGGGCCCTGCTGTCAGTTTGTGGAGAGCAACCCTTTACTTGAGCATCAGCCTGGCTGTTTGGGGATTCCCATGGGACCACGTTGGCCAACAACTCAACTGAATGAAACTCAGACCCACCACTGGAAGCTTTGCCTGGCTACAAGAGAATCCTGATTAGGATCACCTTCATGGATTCCAGGAAGTGTCCACTGCACAAGGTTTCCACACCACTCTCCAAATGCCCCCCAATTCCAGCCATCTCTCCCCGCACTCTCTCCCTCCATCTACCCCCCCGACCTGATCACTCCTGCTCCTGTCCCCACCCGCTTTAGTGCACCATAAAATCTATTCTATTTCCCCTTCCCAGATCTGTACATTGCCCCTAGACCCCTCCTCTTTATCTAACTTCTTTGGGTCTAACAATTGCAGCCTGGTTATCATTTACTTAACAGCTAATATATATGTGAGTACGTACCATGTTTATCTTTCTGGGTCTGGGTTACCTCATTCAGGATGGTTTTTTTTTTTTTCTAATTCCATCTATTTGCCTGTGAATTTCATGGTGTTGTTTTTTTTTTTTCGTTTTTTTTTTTTTAATAGCTGAGTAATGCTCCATGTGTAAATGTACCACATTTTCTTTATACATTCTTCTGTAGACAGGCATCTAGTTTCTAGGTTGTTTCTAGTTTCTGGCTATTATGAATAAAGCCACAGTGAACATGGTTAAGCAAGTGTCCTTCTGGTAAGATGGAATGTCTGTTGGGTATATGCCCAAGAGTGGTATAGCTGGGTCTTGGGGTAGATCGTTTCCCAATTTTCTGAGAAACGGCCATATTGATTTCCATAATCAAGTTTGCACTCCCACAATCAATCGAGGAGTGTTCCCCTTGCCCCACATCCCTATGAGTGATTTTGACCAACACTTCATAAGCAGGTGAATTCTGTCAAGAACCCTGCTTGAACATGGCTCCTTCCCCAGCCAAGTGCTCAAATGAGATCACTGTCACAACTGATACTGAATGTCACCTTACAAAAGATCCTGGCATGAATGACATAGACAAACTGTTCTCATATTTGCAACCCACCCATACTGTGAGATAACAAGTATGTGTTCCCCCAGGTCACCAAGGGGTAGGAAATTTGCTGTGCACTGATATATAACTAACGTGACAATCATTTTGGGATGGAAGCTTGCAAATTATAGTATGTGGCAATGAAATAAGCAACTTTACCATCGCTTGCAACTGCCTTTAATAAGGTATCTACTAAGGGAGCCACGGTGACTGTCACAAGAGAACAGCTTTTAGGGAATGAGCAAGTCAAGCATTGGATGATGGCTTTGCTCTGAGCTCTCCTGGACGATTTAAGGAAGAGCTGGATAGGCAGGAGGCCATACACTCCTTTTCTTCTTCCATTTTCTTCTTCTGCTGCTCCTCTTTCTCTTTTGTCTCATCTTCCTTCCCTGCGAAATTGACTCTTGAAGGTGTTAAGTAGAACAGAGAAAAGGAGGCATGTGTGGCCCGAGGAAGGGGACAGTGAGGTCCAGGGTGGAGTACTGAAGAGTGTCTGGGCTAAAAGGGGCATTTAGGTGAGTAGGGCAGCCTGCCTGGGAGAGCTGAATGAGAAGGACGTCCACACAGACTGTGACCCAGCCCGGGGGCGGGGGGTGGGGAACACAGCCGGGGAGGGCTAGATGGGTATTGTCCAAAGAAGTAGGCGAATGAAACCTAGTCTGCTCTGCTGAAGAAGAGCTAGGTAGAGAAATTGGTTTCTCATATTTCTGGATTCTGGAAAGTCCAGAATGAAGGTGATAGCATCTGGAGGGCCCCCTTCCTGCACCCTCCCATGGTGTGGAGATAAGGAGCCCATTCCCCAAATGCTTTTATAGTTGCCTAATTCTCTCATGAGGGTGGAGATCCACAGCCTAAGCGCTGCCCAGAGGACTCCATTTTCCAAGACCGAGACACTGTGCTGTCTCCATATACCAGTCTTTGGGAAACACCAAGAAAGTAATAACCGGAGGGAGAAAGTGAGAGTATGTTGTTATTTCATGTTATTTCATAAGAAATTATCTGAAGCCGGGGGTGGTAGCACACGCCTTTAATCCCAGCACTGGGGAGGCAGAGGCAGGTGGATCTCTGTGAGTTCGAGGCCAGCCTGGTCTACAGAGTGAGTTCCAGGAAAAGCGCAAAGCTACACAGGGAAACCCTGTCTCAAAAAGAAACCAAAAAGAAAATATATGAAAATATAACAGGTTCAAACAACAACCACCTTTTAGTTCTCGCTATATATATCTCTATCTCTCTCTTTTGTTTTTTTCAAGACAGGGTTTCTTTGTGTAACAGCTCTGGCTGTCCTGAAACTTGATTTATTGACCAGGCTGGCCTTGAACTCCCAGAGATCTTCGTACCTTTGCCTCCCTAGTGTTGGAATTAAAGGTATGCACCACCACCACCACCACCACCACCCTACTTACAACTATCTTTTAGTATCTCACATGTCTGTGAATCAAAGTTCAGGAAAGGAGACTCCAGGGATGGCTCATCAGGTGAGAACATTCCCACATATAGATAGACACACATGCACATAATCAAAAATAAAATAAATCTTTTTCTAATTATATATATTAAAAAAGAAAAGAAAAGAAAATCTAGACAGGGCCTAACATGAATGGCTTGTTCTGTTCTACAGTGCCTGGGCCTTGAGGGCTGCAGATATCTGAAGTCCTGATGGAAGCTGTATATCAGCTTCCAAGGTGATGCTTCTTTTGTTTCTTTTCACTCATACCTGGGAATCTGGGCCTAGCAAATTGGCTTCTTTTCATGTGGGCTTCTTCACCCATGGTCTTCAAAAGATAGCTAAGTGTTTTCCCAGCACAGCAAGTGGAGTGAGTGATCCCAGAGGGTGAGCCAAGAAGAGGTTATCTCCTTTGCAATCTAGCTAGAAGTTCAGATAGCATCATTTCCATCATATTTTATTTATTGGAAGTGAGTCACTAAATCCAGCCCAGGGTGAATAGGGGGTGTGGGATTAGATTGCACCCTTTGAAGGAAGAACTATCATTGAATTCGTGGGCTATTTCAAGACCACTGCAGAGTGCATCATGTGGAGAGGTGGAGAAGCAGCCTGGTGTGGGCTTTCAGAGTCCAAGGATAATGAGGAAGTCATCCACGTGGGACAGGCAGACCGCCGTGGGATCTGGATCTCAACTGTATTTGATGAGGACATCTAAGCTCTGACCAGAGTGACAGCAGTACTGGAGAATGGGTTAGACACAGGGGACTGAACACACGAGTAAACGTGTGAAGAATACTTTGGGTGGGGTAGCTGCTAAGAGCTCCTTTAGCAAAGTGCTTACCTTGAAAGACTGAGGACCTGAATTCAACCTTCAGAATCCATGCTTTAAAAAAAATAGTCAGGCCTGGTTTGTAATGCCAGCACTGGAGAAATGGGACCAGGAAGGCCTCCGGGCTTGCTGCCAGCCAGCCTAGTCTACTTGGCAAATGAGCTTCAGGCCAACAAGAGACCCTTTCTCAAAAAGAAGATGGCAGGCTCCTATGGGATGACACCCTATGGGATGACACCTAAGGTCGTCCTCTGTCTTCTACATGCACAAGCACATGCACACATATGCACTACCCCCACAATGGAACACACACACCAAAACAAAACAAACAAATGAATGACTGGGGACTATAGAGGTAGCTGAGTGGTAGAACAAATGCTTTTCATGGTCAAGGCCCCAGGTTCAAGCTCCAGAACATATAACAAGATATACAACACCAAGAAGAAGAATTGAAGCCATGTTTCACACCATCTCACCAGAAGAGTGAGATAAATACACAAAAGGAGAAAATTAACAATTCCTGTGACAGAGGTGTAAACTCATGATTTATAAGATATGGAAATAGATATAGGGGTGTGTGTGTGTGTGTGTGTGTGTGTGTGTTTCCAGCACATTCTGGGTTTTGTAAGCTATTCACCATTGCAATTCACTAAGAGGGCCTGAGAAAAGCAGACTCCTAAGAGCAATGAGTGCTTAAATCATGGCTTGAGTATACTTATCATCCACAAATACATCCCTCTGCCCAAAGAACAAAAGCTACTTACAGAAATAATGGGTTCCATGGTTGGAGCTGGGAATATATAATATGAGGCCCCAAATATCTTCTTGCAGTAGAAAGGCAAATACTTTCTCTAAGAATATGAAGGACACATCCTAAAGATTTTTGAGACGGGTACAAAGGTCTGTCTGTAGTTCCAGCTACTTGGAACACTGAAGCTGGAGGATTTCATCAGTTTGAATGCTTGGAGACAGCATGGTGAGACTCCACTCACTGGAAGAAGGGAAAGGAAGGCAGAATTAAAAAAAAAAAAAACCCACCTATGAGCCAGCATGAAGGTCCTTCCATTGCCAAATCTGAGGCAATTTGAGTCAGCCAGAATAAGCTGCAAAGGGCTGGGTATGTGGCTGAGTGGGCAGAGAGCTTGGAGAGCATGCAGAAAGCCCTGGCTTTGATCCCCAGCACCAAATAAATCAGGGGTAGTGGCACCCACCTGCAATCCTAATACTTAGGAAGTAGAGACAGGAGTATCAGAGGTTCCAGGGCATCCTAAACTACATGGTAAGTTTGAGGCCAGCCCGGGCTCTGTGAAACTAGTTCCAGTGGATTTAGTACTGCTTCTTGCCTCCATGAGGGAAACCTGCACACACTTGGTGTTCATAAACTCACAAAGGGCACTTATGCATACACATAAATGAGTAGAGAGTGAGCGATCCAGAGCCAGAGGAGGCCCTATCTCAAGCAAAGTGAAAGGTAAGGACTGACACCTGATGTTTTCCTCTAACCTCCATACATGCACCATAGCACACACACACACACACACACACACACACACACACACACACACACACACACATGTACCCACCCTGAAAACTAAATGCAATATGTTGTTCTGAACTGGATCCTCTTTCAATAAAAGACTTGTTGGACATTTGCCAAAAGTTGAATGGTGTTTGAGGATTAGACGTTGATGTTCATTCCCTGACTCTGGTGTGGGTTGATTCTTCATAGGAAACACAAACAAGCTTATGCTTCATGATAGACTTAAGCCTTAATAGCCTAAGACACTCATAGTAATAACAATGAACTTCCTTTTGTGTGTAATGATGCTACTTATGGGATACTAGAATAAAAATCGCTGAAGTTGTTCTCTCTCTCTCTCTCTCTCTCTCTCTCTCTCTCTCTCTCTCTCTCTCTCTCTCTCTGAGGTGGTGGTGGTGGTGGTGGTGGTGGTGGTTCTGTTATGTAACGCAGGCTGTCCTTGAACTCACAACCCTCCTGTCTCAGTCTCTAGGTGCTGGGATTTCAGGTTCACACTACTATGTCTAGCTTTGTTCTTTTTTCTTCTGTTTAAGTGAAGAGCACAAGCAAATATCTGGGCTCAGTCAAGTGGCTACAGAACAAGCACAGGCACACAGGCCCTTCCCAGGTTAATGTGCACTGGAGGAAAAAGACAATTTTAGCCGAGACTCTAAGCAATAAATCTATTCGCTGGGGACCCAGAGCATTTCTTTGATCTACCATTAGGAAATGGTATGACACTCAGGCAATAAGTGACAGTTTAGCTTAGTCATGTCTGCTTTAGTGACATTTGTCCAGGAAATAGGCCAACAATCAAACCAGAAGGTCAGCTGGGCTATGCTGTGCTACCACCCTGTGTCGTGTGTCACACGTGTCAAGGAATGTGTCGTTCCCCCCCACCCCCAGGAGATACTTATTTCAGCCAATGCAAAGTATGATTGATCCACACTGACTGAGGGAAGGGGAGCAGGAATTTTAAGAGCCAAGGTACTCTGCCTTGTTTATTTCCCAAGCAACATCTAAATGCATTTGCTTGGTCAGGTACCCCCCGACCCCCCAGAGAAGACCTGGAAGCACCCTAGAAGGATAGACGAAAAAGAACCCCTGCCTGTTACAAGCCACTGAAAACTGGGGTCATTTGTACAGCTCTGCCTAAACTGAGTGATACATAACCCAAATCTTTCCAGTAGTTATTATCCCCCTGCTCTTCAGGAGCTATTTTTAGCCACCGGGCAAATTCTCACAATAGCTCCTTGATCCATGGAGTTTAGACATCCAGCTAGAGCTAATTCCTCACCCCAGAGTTCTAAACATAAACCAACTTCTCTGTTCCATCGCAGCGTTCCTCTTCAGTTCCTGAGCCATCAACTACTAACATGTGTGTGTCCCATGTTCCCAAGTGTACTGCCTTTTTCATTTATTCTGCATATATTTTAGAGCACCAATGATATAGCATATAAACATGTATTACATAAAACATAGAAACATATAAAAAATAAACCAAGATTACCCTGACCTTGAGTAAGTCAGATTAGAATAACTCAGACTAGATATGTGGTTTTTTTTTTCCCTTAGATATGCATTTTATATAGTAAGCTGAATGTATAGTGTTTTAGACAGACAGGTCAGCATTTCAAAGAAGTTAGAATTAGTTGGCGGTACTTTAAAATCAGATGTCACATGAAAATCTAGATGAATTGTTTCTTTGAAATACGGAAAGATACGACACCCTGGGTTCTTTCTCCCCAGGGCTATGATCAGCTGAGCGAGATCATCTGCTTTCTCCTCAGCAGATTCCAAACTTTCCCAGTTCCCCCACGGGCCCCCTCCACCCCTTCGCCACTGAGGGATGAACCCAGCTTAGCTCATGATCAGCTCTCATCACTGCAAACCATATGTGTGAGTGTGCTTGTCTATGGATGCCCAGAACAAAGCGATCCTAACTGCCAGTCATTTAAAGAGAGGCTGTGGGTGTGGATTTGGCTCAGTGGTAGAGCACTTGCCTAGCAAGCACAAGGCCCTGGGTTCGGTCCTCAGCTCAAAAAGAGAGAGAGAGAGAGAGAGAGAGAGAGAGAGAGAGAGAGAGAGAGAGAGAGAGAGAGAGAGAGAGAGAGAGAGAGAGAAGCTGTATGTCTCTTTCCTAAGAACGTTTCTCAAACAGGAGTATTAAGTACAGAACAAAGATGGGTTATCTCTGAGGTTCCAGCCTGCCACGCCCTACTTAGCCTATCTCCTTCTTGCCATTTGCTAAACCATGTCATTTCAAAAATGTAACACCATTTTAAAGAACATTTTTAGGCCTACAGAAAAGCTGACTCAGTAGTCCAGAGAAGTCTCACAAGCAGGGCCAGTGAGATGACTGTGGATAAAGACACTTGCTGGCAACCCTGAGAACCCCAGAATCTACGGGGTTGAAGGAGAGACTCAGTCTGACCTCTGACTTCCACACATGAACTGTGTGGCATGTGCTCTCCCCAACAAATAGATAAAAGAGTAAACGTGTGTGTGTGTGTGTGTGTGTGTGTGTGTGTGTGTGTGTGTGTGTGTGCGTGTGTGTGTGTGTGTGTGTGTGTGTGTGTGTCTCAGTGACTGCAAGACTTCTCTCTGGATTCTACTTTTTATTATTTCAACTGTCTCTTCATAGTGCCAATATATGGGCCTTTTGGGGACATTCCATATCCAAAAATACTTTTTTTTTTTGTTTTTTTGAGACAGGGTTTCTCTGCGTAGTTTTGCACCTTTCCTTGAACTCACTTGGTAGCCCAGGCTGGCCTCAAACTCACAGAGATCCACCTGGCTCTGCCTCCGGAGTGCTAGGATTAAAGGCGTGCGCCACCACCGCCTAGCCATAGTACATTTTTAAAAATCAGTGAACCAATAATGATACAGTGTCATTATCCAAAGTCCATATTTTATTCACATTTTCTTAATTTTTACCTACTGTCTTTTTCCTGTTGCAAGATCCCACTCAGGATATCATCTCCCAGCCCTCTTCTTCTTTTTTTCTTTTTTTATTATTTGTTTTGGTTAGGTTTGGATTTTTTTTTTATTTCAGTCATGGTTTCACTTTGTAACCAAGGCTGGCCTAAACTCACTATATGGCCCAGGCTGACCTCAAATTCAGACTTGGAATCTCTCTACCTTGAAGCCTCTTACCGACTAAGACTACAGGCCTGTTCCCCGCAACCCACCCCGTTCCAGGATAGCATTTTACATTAATTATTACATCTCCTGTGTTCATTAATCTTCAGCGTCTTATTGACTGGCTTAAACTTCCTTGAAGACACACCTGGGTGTTGTCTGTACGGGTGGTTCTAGAGGAATGTAGCTGAGTTAGGAAGCCCCGCTTTGAATGTGAGTGATGCCGTTTTGTGGACGGAGGATCTGGTGTCAGTCGGAAGGAAAGGATAAGAAGGTGAGCTGCCTGCCAGCAGCGATCTTTGCTCTGTTCCTGCAAACACGACCGGACCAGCTACCTCCTGTTCCTTCCATCACCCCTTCTCTGCCCCCAAATCAACAAATCCGTCCTTTTCAAATTGTTTTTGTCAGACATCTGGTCGCAGTATCGAGAGAAGAACTCATCCACCTCTCTAGCTCCTCTTCATGCCTCTGACTTTCCTTGTTTTGATGACTATAGCAGTCTTAAGGAGTGCTTACAATTGTTGTGGTCCTCAAAAAGAATAGGTATTCTGTTGAATGCTCCGCTATTGAAATTCATTTTTGTCGTGGACAGGCAGGGCCTGTGGATTCTTAGGAATAGGGTCCCTGAGGTAAACCCCCTTTTCTCTTCACATTCTATCAAGAGTATTTAGCGCTCAGTGTGACTTTTCATTGTCATCTGGCCCTCATGTGAGCACTGGGGTCCATTGCTGGGGTTCTTCTCTTGCTACACGGTCTCAGAAGGGGGCCACTGAGGGCACCCTAGGGAGCGACTCTCTATGTCAATATTTGGAACTCTTCTGCGTGGGAGATTTGTCTTTCATTCCCCATTTACTTGTTCATCATTTCTTGATATCAGTACGCATCCATGAGAGTTTACTTTTACTCAGTAGCACTTTACTGTGCTGCTCAGGCTGACCTAGCTCTGGAGACTGGGAGCTCTTTTTTTTTTTTTTTTTTTGGGATATATATTTTTTATTTTACAATACCATTCAGTTCTACATATCAGCCATGGGTTCCCCTATTCTCCCCCCTCCCACGCCCTCCCCTTACCCCCAGCCCACCCTCCATTCCCACCTCCTCCAGGACAAGTCCTCCCCCGAGGACTGTGATCAGCTTGGTAGACTCAGTCCAGGGAGGTCCAGTCCCTTCCTCCCAGACTAAGCCAAGTGTCCCTGCATAAGTTCCTGGTTTCAAACAGCCAACTCATGGAATGAGCACAGGACTTGGTCCCACTGCCTAGATGCCTCCCAAACTGATCAAGCCAATCAACTGTCTCACCTATTCAGAGGGCCTGATCCAGCTGGGAGCCCCTCAGCCTTTGGTTCATAGTTCATGTGTTTCCATTCATTTGGCTATTTTTTTCAATAATTGAGTAAAACTGAAATTTATTATATGCCACAGTCGTCCTAGGGACCTCCATGCTATATATATAGCCTCTATGGTTCTATGGATTGTGGTCTGATTGTTCATTTTATATCTAGAATCCACCAATGAGTGAGTACATACCATAACTGTCTTTCTGGGTTTGGGTTACCTCACTCAGGATGATTTTTTCTAGTTCCATCCATTTGCCTGACTGGAAGCTCTTTTACGGTGGACTTCTGTGTCTTTTTTGACATCTCTCCATTGCTGTTTCTTTTTGTTTGTTGTTGCTTGTTTGTTGGTTTTGTCTAAACAATGTCTTGTTTTCTGGTACCTTAAGATGCTTCAGGCTTATCTTGTCGATTTCCTGCCAGGCCTGGCATCGACCATTCTTCTAATAAAAGGTTTGCCCTTTTACTGTATACTATGGTTTGAAATTGAAACATCCCCACAAGACTCATGTTTTGTTTTATTCATTTGTTTGTTTGTTTCTGTTCTGTTTTTTGAGACAGGGTTTCTTGATGTAGCCCTGGCTGTCCAGAAACTCTCTCTGTAGACCAGGCTGGCCTCGAACTCACAGAGATTTGCCTGCCTCTGCTTCCCAAGTCCACCACTACTCGGCCCAAGGGTCATGTATTTGAACTGCTGGTCCCAGGCTGATAGTAGTGTTGGGGTAGGTTGGAGGCCTTTTAGGAGGTGGCCCCTGGATAGTGGAGATGGATTATTAGGGGTGGAGGTTGAAGGGTTATAACCCTCTCTGTTTCTGGTGTAGCTCTCTGATTCCTGGTCCTGACCTCTATTCCCCGCCCATGGAACTGCTCTGCCTGAGCTTCCTTGGCGTCATGGGCTGGAGCCTCTGAAAAGCCCTTCCTCCTTCAGATGGCTTTGTCAGGAGTTCTGTCCCAGCCAGGAGAGTAAGCAATATACTTAGCGTGAAAAATTAAAACTTTTAATTTTTAACTTTATCTGAGCTGGGTAAAAACTTCATATTTTGGTAAAAATAAAAGGGGGCTGGGCATGTAGCTCAGGGTAGAGTGCTGCCATGCATGTATACAGCCCTGGATTTGATTCCCAGCACCAGAAACAAACAGTTATGCAAACCCACAGTCGGGCCCTGGAGCCTCATACCTGTCATGTCTGCATTTGGCTCAGGGGGCTGAGCAGGAAGATCACCGAGTTCAAGGCAAACCTGTGCTACATTGCAAGACTCCGTCATCAAAGCACATGCCAAACTCTCTAGTCCTTTTCTTCCTGTTCTTTGGATGTGGTCACACTGACCCCCAGGCTGGGTCACATAGGCACTGATGAAACAATATGTTAAATGCTCAAAGCCATAAATAAATAAAAAAAAAAATACAGCCACACAAAGAAAGGAGACACTAAGAGTGTGGAGGAGCTGAAAGAAGCGCAGGCCCAAGAGCAGCTCAGAAGCAAAGAAAGTACTCCTGGGGGTGGTATGTTATCTTTGTTTTAGAGGCCAGGCTTTTGGGAGCCTCAACACCCAACTTGCAGCCAGCTGAGAGGATCTCACTCCATTGCTGTGGAGCAGCTATGAACTGAAGAGCCTAGGGGAAAAAAGTCATACTTTTGTTAAAGATATTACAAGACTGATGGATTAGAACTTCCAAGACCCTAGAGAGCTGGAATGTTGGAGATCTGGGACTAAATGATCTTGGGCTTTCTTTGCCTATCTTTGTGTCTGACCAAACATCTTGGTGACTATCAAGTTTTGGGGGTTGTATTAACAGACCATTAGCTTCCAATAACCCTCATATTAAGAATATTATCAGATAGCATCTAAAACCAATGGCAGAGATTTCTCCATTTCGTTGTTACCCATCTACTTGATGTACCCACCAGCATATTTGAAAAGCACCCTGGAGCCGGGCGGTGGTGGTGCACGCCTTTAATCCTAGCACTCGGGAGGCAGAGGCAGGTAGATCTCTGTGAGTTCGAGGCCAGCCTGGTCTCCAAAGTGAGTTCCAGGAAAGGCTCAAAGCTACACAGTGAAACTCTGTCTTGAAAAACAAATAAACAAAAAAAACAAAACAAACAAACAAACAAACAAACAAACCAAAAAAGAAAAGTACCCTGGTTTATGATTTTATTTTATTTTATTTTGGTTTTTCGAGACAGGGTTTCTCTGTGTAGCTTTGCACCTTTCCTGGAACTTGCTTTGTAGACCAGGCTGGCCTGGAACTCACAGAGATTGATTTTAATTTTTTAAATGTATTTATAGTGGAGGGTACCTGCGTGGGAGTACTTTCGTAAGTTAGTTCTTTCTTTCCACTGTATGGGTCTTGTGGGATCAAACTCAGGACATTAGCCTTGGCAGCAAGGCTGCTAAGCCATCTTGCTAGCCTGGTTTGTGACTTTCTTTTGTTCTGTAACAAAAAGGCCATGAAATGGTTAGCACATTGGAACATATTATTTGGGATAGACTGAATCTGTGTTGCAGGGTCATAGTTACTCATATTTTGCCCTGAACTCTTGTTCTCATAGAGGTGAGAGCCTATGTTCTTTCATCATACAGCTCACCAGATAGAACAGCCCTCAGTGTGGTCAGCCCAAAGATTCTCCAGCCCTGCTGCTTGTCCCGTGTGAAGTTTATGGACTCGGAGCATTTGTTCTGAGTGCCGAAGATTTCTGATTTTTGTACTTGGTGACACTGTCATTCAAAGGAATGGTTGGGCCAGGAGGGGTGATACAGTCCCATAATTTCAGCACTCAGGAGGTAGAGGCAGGAGGATCCCTGGGTTATTTGGATGGAGTTTGTCTCCAAACAAAGCAAAATGTCCAAATAGAAAGAAAGAAAGAGATGGAAGGAAGTGAAAAGAAAGCAAAACACACACACACACACACACACACACACACACACACACACACACACACACACACACCCCTGAGCACCTCATCAGCAATGTAATGCAATCTATTCTGAGAATAGATTCATTATCTGAGCTAATGAAGTAGGGAAAAGGTCAGAAAAGATCGTGTCAGCCATGGGCACTGAGACAAACCAGTTGGGGGTGGGGAAGACAGAAGGCTCCCGGAGTTGTTGCGGAAGCTGTGGCTGCGAGGGGGAGACCGAAGGGGAAGAAATTGGTAGCGGGAAGATAGAGTAAAGGAGCACTCCCGTGCAGACTCACTCCTCGTGAAAACGCGTCTGGACAATCTAGGTACTGCTTGCTGAGGAAGGACAGCGAGAGGCCAGCTTGACAGGAGCGAGGAGAACAAGCCGGGAAGTTGGTTTGATGAGCCAGCCTCTCTAAAGCTGGGCCTGGTCAGCGTTCATGATGGAGTCTAAAACAGTGCAAAATTGGAAGGCTCTTAACATTTTTCTAGACACAGAGAGCTAATAGAGGCATGCATGTTTGCTGAAGGTCGAGACTGTCAAGAGAACCGCTTCAGCTTCTGGCAGCCCTAGATAATACATTGGCTGCCTGGGATCAGACCTTGTAGCTTATCAACTCTGCCCTAAGTCTCCAGGCGCTTAACTCACTTGTGCCCCAAAAGCCCTTGTGGAGAAAAGATCTGTTATAATTGTCCTTATCGCCTAGCATGACGCCCCATTTCTTCCCCCCCCACACAATATCCAAAGCTTTCTGGAAGAAACTAAATATAGTCAGATAAAGGGGGTACACAGCCTGAGTTCGGGTGGGGAAGGCCCTGAACGAAAACGTTCATCCATTCAACTAAAATATCTTGGGCTTTGGAGCCGATCGGGAGCACTGGATACTGCCCCCAAGAAAAGGCAAACTCAGAGAACCCTACGTCCCGCCACATAACAGCGATTGCTATAACTTTGCACTTCAGTGTTTTCCCGGATCGCTAAGAGGGAGTTGGAGTAGAGGCCACTGGCCAAGGGCGTCGGGTTTGCTGGGTGGGTCAGTTTCATTGGGAGCGCAGAGACCGCGCAGAGGCCACCAAACGCTCGCCGCGTGGCTGAGCGAGCGCCCATTTCCTCCCGAGTGGAGCGACTCCCACCTCCGTTAACCCCTTCTCGAATTCAAAGGCCCTCAGATCAGGCGATCAGAGCCCAGGTGGGGCCGGAGTGCTGATCTGGCCACGGCTTGCTGGACCCTGGCGGCTCCCGACCCCGTCTGGTTGGCAGAGTCGGCGGCGAACTGAACCAACGCGCCTGCCTTTGCTCACCGCCCCACTTTCTCAGCTCTGGCCAAGGCCAGGACAGCCCAACAAAGCAGCTAGGCCTCTGATCTGACCAGGAAGTCTCCTGGAGGTCATCGGCACTACAAAGGAGGCCCTAGTTGGCACCTTTTTCTTGTAAATTCTAGGTCAGGCCCCTTGTGCAAAGCAAATCCCCAGGGAGAAGCAACCAAGCACCGGGCTCCCACCCCGCCCACTCCGGTATCCTGGGGTGCATTCATTTGAAATGCTAATATTTTGAATCGTTTCTCTTCTCCCGGACCGGGTGCATCTTCTAGAAAGTAGGCTAAAGCCTCGGTGAGATTAAAGAACACGCCGCCGTTGGCTTGGGCAGGAAGCGGTAAACATTAGTTGACCTAAAGGAGCAAGGCAGGTGTTTGTAGACAAATGAGGGTAAATTATTGCAGAGCCCATAGGCCAGACCACTCGCTTTAAAGTCTCCTTTGTGCACTGATTTCAAAGTTGAAGTTTTCCGAGTCCATTGACCCTTATTTGGACCGATCCCTGCCACCGCCCCAGCCCGTACAGGCGGCCATTTGGTCTCCCGCCTCTGTGCAGCAGGACAGAAGCAGGTCGCCGGTGGAGGGTGGATGGGGTGATCCAAATTCAAGTCCCGCCCAGGTAGCCGGCCTATTCTAGGTGCTGATAGATGGAGTTCCGCCTCCCAGCGCGGAATAGAGAAGTGACAACGTCTCTCTCTCTCTCTCTCTCTCTCTCTCTCTCTCTCTCTCTCTCTCTCTCTCTCTCTCTCCCTCTCCCTCTCCCTCCCTCCCTCCCTCCTTCCCCCTCTCCCTCTCCTCCCTCCCTTCTTTCCCCTCCCTTCCTCCCTCCTTGGCATGTGTTTCTTTGTCCACATTCGATAGTTTGTCGAGTTATTGCCAAAAATTATCAAGTCGGATTCCTTGCCCAGCCCAGCTGCTGGCGATGGTAACTGTACCCGCGAACACCTTGGGAGCGCTGACACTCTGCCAAGCTCTGTCCCAACCCTTTCAAAGAGATTAACTCTGCAGGAGACGAAAGTCGCGTCTAGCTGCTTTCTAGAATCGGTCTAACACTTGTTCCTCACTTGCCTCATGGGATGAGAGTAAATTGGGGCACACTTCCTGGTTGGATATGAGATCGGAATTTCGCAGATGGACCCCCAAGGGCCCCGAGTTTCTGGGTGTTGGGGAGGACTGCACAGGACCAGGCTTCATCCTGGTTCTGGAACGTTTCCAGGTTCCCCACAATTCTCCAACTTCTGAGTTCTCTAACCGCTCAATTCTCCAAGCAAAAGCACTCCCTTATCTTCCAAAAGTTTTTGCCTCAAGCTGGGAAAACCCAATGGAGGCAAGATCGTTTTTCACCCTGTGCAGCCAACCCCCATACACGATGAAGTAAGTGATAGAAAGGATGGAATTCTTTCCTGCTCTCCTGGGAGAAGCTCTGAGGCTCAGAAACTCTACAGGGCAGCTTGAGCTGGGGGGGTGGGGGTGGGAGTGGGGGTGGGGTGGGGGCGGTGTGCACACAGAAGCAAGGGGTCCTAGAGAGGTGCTTTTTTTTTTTTTTTTTAAATCTTACCACCCAAAGGCTGGAGTTACTCATTGGAAGAAACCCAAAAAACCGGGATATTCATAAGCCTTTCAGAGTCCCGGTTCCTCTCTTTTCTCTGCCTCTCTGGGCAGCTGAGAGAACTGGTAAAGGTGGGAAGCCAGCGGCACTAATTTGTCTGGGCGCTGTTGGAGGACTCCGTAAACCAGGTGGGATGGCAGTATTCTCTTCTTGGCTGAGACAAGGAACTGTGTCCTCAAACTCAAAAGCCTGGCTTTGTAGACCAGTGGTTCTCAACCTTCCTGATGCAGTTTACTCCAGTTCTTCATGTCGTGATGATCCCCCCCCAACCATAAAATTATTTTCATTGCTACTTCAGAACTGTAATTTTGCTACTGTTATGAATCGTAATATAAATAACTGGTATGCTGGATATCTGATATGTGACCTATGTGAAAGGGTCATTTGATCGCCATGAGTAGCCATGGGTCACGACCCACAGGTTGAGAAACATTGTGTAGACTGTTTCCCTATCCTTGTTGCCTACAGATAGGCTGACCTTCAAACCAGACTGAACTTGACCTCTTCAATCTTTACTGTGTGTGTGGAGGTCAGAGGACAACTTGTGTGAGTTGGTTATCTCCTTCCACCACGTGGATCCAGGGATTGACCAGGCTGTGACCTCTTTCTTTAAACAAGCAGGAAAGTCTCAACCCTGATCCTTGTTTCTCTGTGCAAACTCAAGCCTGCAGCTTGGAAGGGCAACAGAAGGATGGCTTCCTTCTCCTGCCTTAAACTTCAGGGCCTGGGACAACAGGCTTCATGCTTCTGACCTCCGGAGACAGACAGACGTGGCTTAAAAGTCTGGCTCTATTGCCTACCTGTTAACTTGCTGGGTGGCCTTGGGGAAGTTGGGTACCTGGTGTAGTGCTCTTTGTGTGTCCCCTCAGTGAAATGGTAGGACAATACACTAAGCCCTAAGAAGGAGATGAGATGCTGGTGACAGTGTTAGTGACAGAGCAGGGCCAAGAGAACTCAACCAACGGGGGTCTTCCCTCCTGATGAGAACAGTGCAAGTGTAAGTGGCTGGCTTCTCACAAGCTCTCTCAAGCTCTACTGTGGCATGGAAGAAACCGTAATGTCTCTGCCACTGCCAGACTGTCTGGTCCTGGCCTCCAGGCTTAGGTGGGCAGCAGGCAGAGGCAGATTGACTTCTGGAACAGGTGGCACCCCAGTGGCCTCTACCTGGAGTCAGCTAACACCCTCACTGCTGGGGTCTTGCTCCAAGCGGGATCTCCTGCTGCTTCCAGTCTTGGGGAACCCAAGCAGAACTTGGGGGTCCTTCAGTTGCCTTGCGCTGCTTCCAATGTTGCCACCTCAAGGGTATTAATCCCTTCTTCAACATTTCCAAGACTTATGTATATACATGTATCTATCATATTCATTTTCCCAAACTCTTTCTAGAAAGAGCCATACGTGACTGTAATGCCACGTGCCTGGGTTTTAAAATAGAGACCATATGGGAACAAGATTACAGGATGATTGATTCTCATAGAGTAGGCTGTGTGATCTAGGAAAAGGCATCACAAGTGCAGAGGGAGAATGATGTTCCGGGCCGAGAGAACTGTAGGAATCCAAGCATGAAGTCGATACCTGAGGACTGTTTTACTGGCTGGAGTCTGCTGCAGGGAACTGAAGGTGTTTAAGGTAACAAGCAACCATATGGAGTTATTTCTGGGCACAGCCAAAAGTCATTAAAGTTTTGGAAGCAGAGGGAAGTGATTTATCAAATGTATGACTTTGAAGTATCATTCTGGGGGCTAAGGAAGGGTGAATTCATTTTTTTTAAAAAAGTAGGCTATTTTTAGTCAGGCTGGTGGCACACACCTGTAATCCCAGCACCTAACAGGCAGAGTCACAAGGATCAGTGCAAGTCTGAGATCAGCCAGGGCTATACAGCAGGACCCCGTTGGGGAAAAGAAAAAAAAAAAGACTTTTCTTAGAAGAGTTTAATTTGCTTTATTTATTTATTTTTCCATTCAAAGTTTCTTTCACTCTTCTTTTCAGGTCAGTGATGATCAGTCACATGAGAAGATAGGAAGGATATATATATATTCACAGATTTATTTTTTGACACACAATAATAATCTGACAGACTTATAGAGCACAGTGTGACAATTTGATACATGTATGAAATATATAATGATTAAACCAAGGTAATTAACATTTCCAACTCTCCTCAAATATTTAACAATTTACTTGTGTTAGGAAATTTCAATCTTCTCTCTTCTAGTTCTATAAAAAAATTACTGGAAACAATGGTCAGACATTCTTCAGAGCACAAGGCTCATTTTATCAACTGTAGGTATCAGCTTGGCATCCAGTCTTCTCTTATTCTCCCCTCCCCCACCTAGGATGAGCACTATTCTAGGAAATCAATGGTTTTTCAAAAAAGGTTCGTGTTTATTATTTTTAAGTGTGTGTGTGTGTGTGTGTGTGTGTGTGTGTGTGTGTGTGTGCGTGCGCGCGCATGCGCGCGCGCACATCTGAGTGCAGGTACCTGCAGAGGTCAGATGCCTTAGGACCCCCCGAGCTGGAGTTACAGATGGTTTTGAGCCACCCAGCATGGGTGCTGGGAACTGAACTTCACAAGAGTCATCTCTGCTCTTACTATTGAGCCATATCTCCGGCCCTGTGAAATCAACTTTTTAAACTTCCTCGTGAATGAGAACATGAGGGATTTCTTTCTGTGCCTTGCATATTTCACTTATGATGTCCCCAGTAACAACTTAGATGCACAGAGAAATTAAGCACATAGTATACAGAGTCCCCACAAACCCCTCTCCTAATCCCATGCCAACTGCTCCTATTATTAACACACCAGTGTGGTGTGCTTGTTTTTAATGAAGCAATGTCAACACTATAGTGAACACTAGCGTCACTCTGTGTGGCACCACAGCTGACACATGTAACTGCTACAGCACTGTAGCAAAATGTCCCCTCCTCAGTCTCCAGGGTAACGTGTACTCATCCTGCCTCTGCGCTCTCACTTGCTGCCTGATTTTTTAAAAATTCTGTCTCTGTAGTTTTTGCCTTTTCTACATGTCATTCCACTAGAAGCATAAAGTACCAAGCCTTTAGGTTCTTGCACTTAGCTGGTTGCATTTAAGGTTCTGCTATATCCGTTCATAGCTTTCCGATTTAGCCAGGGCTTTTCTATCTAGTCTAGGCTGGCCTCAAATTTATGACAGCACACCTCAAAAAAATGAAATAAATGAATAAATGTGAAATTAACTTTAGCAGCATACTCTATTCCTCCCAATGCATAAACACTGGTTTAACATTTAACCAGGGAGCAAATTTAAACGATTATGTATCTTTTGGTACCAAGCCCTTGACATCCAGCACACCTCAGGGTAGACTAGACACATGTTCAATACTCAGTAGACAGAGCTTGTGTCTGTCACACTGGACAACAGGGATGCAGCTGTGTGCTGGGTGCTGGGGACATGGCAGAGATCAAAGTGGACAGGAATCTCTCCTCATCTAGTGACATTCTAGTGTGGGAGACAAAGAAGAAAGAAGTAATCAAATACTGTTGGAGAGTTTTATTAAGAAAAGCAGATGTGAATCCTGTCAGAGATCTGAAGGCAGCGTAAGACTGGATGAGTAATCCAGAAAGCCCTGTGGATGCAGAGACTTCAAATTAAATGTGGGGGAATCTCTGCTGGATCACACTAATGCTAGGTAACAAGCCACTCTCAAACTCAGCTTAGCACAAGTAGTCATTATCGCTCCTGAGCCTGCAGGCCAGTGGGGCAGTGTCAGTCCCAGGTGGGCTCCTGCAGGTGCCAGGACAGCTGCAGGTCAGATCAGTGCTCTGTAGGTCAGCTCTGGGGCCCGCTGTCTGGTGACTGAAATAGGATGACTTCAGCTCTTTTCCATGTGGCTTCTCACCATCTAACAAGCGAGCCTGGACCTGTTCTCTGGGCAGAGGCAGCAGATCCAAAAGCCAATGTGAAAGCTTTAGGCTTCTTAAGCCTCCAGTGTGAAATGTATCAATCACTTCTGCCCCTTTGTTTTGACTAAGGGAACTTACAGGGCCCGCCTAGATTCTCAGAGGAACGGTAAGTCACATCCAAAGTGTGACAACAGAACCGGTCAACAAACTTAGGCAATATTGGCTGTTAATCGCTTCGGTTATGTAAAACAAGCTTTTAACTCCCCCAGCTGTGAAAACCCTAGACCCGGGCTGGGCATGTCAGCTCAGAGGTGGAGTGCTTGCCTGGCACACATAAGGCTCAGGCTGGATGGATCTCTAGTGCCACACACATAAGAAATGTTAAACTTCCATGTGTCCAACAAGATTACCTCAGAAAATTAAAGCAAAACCAGAACTAACAGGATGGTTTGAAAAACATTCTAAGCTAACGATTTTAATGCATCGTCTGCAATTATTGATTGACCAAACAGGCCAAAAAAAAATTAGTCTATAGAAGCTGGACAGAATTTAAAGTAATTTAATGCTAGTGCTTGGCTGGCAAATATTTACAGCTCATTTTCTGGGTGTGTGGCACTGTGTCTGTGTCTTCCTCATACAGTTTATGTTGTAGTGGGAGAAAACATTCTAAGTGAGTATGTAAGAAAAACACAGTGAGAATTATGGAGAAAGGCAACAGGAAGGGAATTACAGAACGCTGGGTGGGAGGTGAGGAAGGGCTAGTAGTTGAAGGAGCGGGTCATATTCATGTCTAGAAGAGTTGCAGGGGTTACAGTCAGCACAAAGGCCTGAAGCAAAAGCTGGTTCACAGTAGACAGAAGGTAGGCTTGGCAACGTGGGAAGGATGGGAAGTAGGCAGGGCCCACCGTGCAGGACCTTTGGGCCGTGATAAGGATTTGGGAGGTTTAGTCTTAGTTGGGGAAGCACTTAGATTTTTTTGAAAAGGTATCATGCAGCTTTAGTGGTGATGCTGTTTCCAGGGACAAAAGTCAGAAATCAAGCTCTCTTAGAGGCTGCCAGGTACCAAGCCTTGCTAGACAACACAGTGCAGGCAATTCCCTTTGCTTTGTCTTTTAACTACCTAGAGGGTAGTTTATTCCCCAAGGGACATCACCATCTCCAGAGAACATATTCCAATTATCTTGGAAAACAAGGTAATTGGAATTATGATAGTATTCATCTTCTCAGTTCTCACAGTGAAAACCACAAGGACAAAAGGTAACTCCAGATAGCTCAGTCTCCCTTCCACAGCGGAACCTTAACAATTTATGGGGCCACTAATTTATCTGAAACCACTGTTAGTGTCTAGTCACTTTCAAGCTACACGAAAGAAGGAAACAAGGAGGAGCTTTAGCTATTTACTGAGTGCCTACTGTGTGTAGGTACTCTTCTACAGGGATGGAGCAGAAAACAAGATTTGCTAAAACAAGGTTCCTGCTCTCTCATATTGGGGAGGGAGCAGGTAGACCAGCAGAGGTGGTGCAGACTGGCTAGAGAGGAGCTGTTTTGTCAACAGGTAAGGGCAGGGTCTAGCACACATATTGTGGTGCTTTGGAACCCAACCACTACAATATGCAAACATACAATTCTATAATCCCTCCCCCCATCTTAGTAAAAAGGAAAAAAAGGTTGCTCATGTGGTCACTTCTGGTTTCAAAGTATTGGACTTCTTTTCTGTTTGGTTTTGGTTTTGTTTTTTCGAGACAGGGTTTCTCTGTGTAACAGCTCTGGCTGTCCTGGAACTCTGTTGACCAGGCTGGCCTGGAACTCACAGAGATCCGCCTGCCTCTGTCTCCTGAGTGCTTGAACTGGACTCTTTAAGTTATACGTTATGACACATTTTTCGGAAAAGGACTGAGGGTCTATTTTGTAAAGCTGGTTCTTTTACAGCCCATGCCAGAGCTAGAACAAGGGCACAGAAACAGCAGAGGAAATGCATCCTGCTAGTTTTCTTTACAGGAGAGAGTATAAGCCCACTCAGGTGGAGTCCCAAGGTAGTGGGGGTCTTGCCTTCCCTAGACAGCACACAGAAGGGCAGCCTGTAGCATCAAAGGGCACAGACTGGGATCACACCCAGGATCCCAGTTTGTTACATAACTATGACGTTGTTGGGAAACCCTTAGACATACGAGGGGAGACAGAGCATTAGTTTTTTGCCTTGTTTTTTGATCAGGTAAGAATCACATGGCATCAAGGCTGAGGACTGTGGGGGAGAAAGGAGTTGTTTCTCAGACAAACCTTAGCAGGGTATAGCAGTATATACACATCTGTAATTCCAGAACTTGGGAGTAGGGGCAAAAGGTCCAAGAGTCCAAGGCCATACTGAGTACTGTGGGACCCTGTCTCAAAAGCAACCAATCAAATAATCAAGAAATAGGTCAGGACTTGAGCAAACACAACAAAAAGCTTCTGGCCTGTATGCCATCTATTATCCCCTTCTGGTGTGGCACTCAGGACCACGGCAAGAGTCCCTGCAAAGCATTTGCCTTTCACAGAACTAAAGAGGTTAAGGGTTAAGGTTGTGGTACAGTCTTTGGGGGCCAGAAGAGTCTCAACTCCCCTCAAGATAAGCCCTAGAGGTGGCACGATCTCTATCAGTCATGATACAGAGCCTAGGAAGGTAGGGAGTGCTAGCACATTATGGCTGGGTATTCATGTGTCTAACCTCCACAGATCCAGGCTACTTCAGTGCACAAATCATGTATCACTGCTGGGCAGAGGTAGCACATGTTTTTAATCCCAGCACTCAGGAGGCAGAGGCAGGCGGATCTCTGTGAGTTCAAGGCCAGCCTGGTCTACCAAGTGAGTTCCAGGCCAGCCAGAGCTACACAGCAAAACCCTGTCTTGAAAAACAAAACAAAACAAAACAAAATCATGTACTACTTCTTTCCCCACTTCCCCAAAGCCCAGGCTTATCTGAAACTCATGACCCTCTTCTTCAGCCTTAATGCAGGCGCCATAGGTGTGTGCAAACATACCTAGTTTCATGTATAACTTTCTGCAACCGTTAAGAATATCCACACACATCCAATAAAGTTGATATCCCTTTGTTAGTTGCAGTACCTTAAGCAAGTGCCAGCCTTCCTATTTCCTTTCCTGGACACTAGGGAGAACAGTCTAGAGTACTAACAGTCCTCTAAAAACCCTAGCCTCATTCTTCATATGTATTAGGTTCTCTACTCTTTTGTGCTGGGAAGAGAACCCAGGGTTTGCATATGACAGGCAAATGCTCTATCACCAAGCTATATGCCAAGCCCCATTTTCCCTTCAGTATCTCAGTCTGGACTAGCCTGACATGCTCAACGTTCCTGCCTCAGCCTCAGGATTGGAATTATAGGTGCACACCCTATAATTCCCTTCCTCACCCAAACTCGGTTGATTATAAAAAAATTGTGGTCAAATGTTGTGGCTATATTATAAACCAGTGCCTGTCAAACTTTGATGTGTGAACCAATTCCCCGGGGGAATCCCACTAACCTGCAGATTCTGATGTCTAGGGTTGGGATGAGGACAGGAATTATCCTTTCCCAACAAGGTCAAGGGTTATGCCTAGATGCTGGGTCATTCTTTCAGTAGCAGGAATTCAACACAACTAAGTTCCATCACTTAATACAAGGACACACAAAACCCCATAAAAGGGTGCCAAAGACTACTTCTTTAAATAGTTAACCTTTCCACTTTAGCTTCTTTTAGCATCAAAGCCTGCCAAATGCCCAATACCAGCAGGGCTAGGCCAGAAGGATAATTCCCTTGCTCTCGGAGACTCCTCCAGGAAGACCTTGCAACTGCCTCTCACTACCTCTTTTGGCTTTTTGATCTTACCTTTTGCCTCTGATGATAATTACCCTTTAATTAGCACCCACCACCATGTCATCTAAATAATTAAACTAAAGGCGGTCTGCACCACTGCCAGCCATCTTCAAACACACGATAAAACAAGATCCCAAGCTGCTGATTAAAAAAAAAAACGAAGAAAAAATTGACCCAAATAAGTCATATATGTATACCATATAGAGTGCAAGACTTGTTAACAGGTTCCTTAGCACAAGTTAAGGAACAGGTGGCTTACTTTGAAACAAGTATGAGAATATAAATATATAAATGCACAGTATCAGGGAAACTGCAAACTCAAGAATGTTAATTATGAGACTTGGCATCAAAAAGAAAACAATTCAAGTGTGTTTAAAAATCCACCTTAAATTCCTACTGGGGCACAGTTTTTGTTTTTTTTCCCCTTCCCCTGAGGGGGTGGCAGACAGGAGTGCCATGCTGGAGAAGCACTCTACTACTTATCCCCCCCAGCCTGAAGTTTTTATTTTTCCTCTTTAGGACTTTCCTGATTACGTTGGAGGGGGCTTGAGATTGAGAGTACTTTAGAATTAAATCTGCAGAAGAGGGGGTCTTCTCACAAAAGCATTTAGTAGCTTTCTAATTTCTCAGGTGAGTCTCCATTAACTGCCTACCAGACACCAAGTCTGATGACTCAGACCCACAGCTCTCCTAGGGGAAACTGACTGTGCTAGTCTTTAGAAAGCTGTGTTCCTATTGAAGGCTTAAAATAAAACCTCTCCAGATTTCTCAATTAGGTAATACATTGACACGGGGAAAAAAAAGTCTCTGTAGAGAGGAAAATTTAAAATACTACTTCTGTCAGTCATCCACTACCTTCCTGCCCCAATTAGTTAGTTAAAAACAACAAACAACCCCCCCACCAAAAAACAAAAGAACAACTTTATTATGAACAATTTTAGATATAAACACTGTTAGGATAGCGTGTGTGTACACAACCCGCAGCTCCAACAACGAAGAACATCCTCGGTTTATTTATTCCCCTTTTCCAGTTTTCACAGGCAAAATAAACACATCGGATCATGTTACCTGTCAACACTTCAATATGCCTTTTTATTTAAAGCCACATTACCGTAAGCACATTCAATAAAGACGACGATAATTCCTTAGTAACATACAATACTCCAGGGGCGGAGGGCGGGGGGGGGTCACTGCTAACAGGTGGGGGACAGAAGACCAAACTCCGGAGTGGGGACTGACGAGTAGTGGGGGAAGAGGATGAAGGGCCGGGCTGAAGCGGATCGCGGCTGTGAGAAGACCCGAACCCGACTCCTGGTTTTGGTCCTCGTTACCTGCATTGGCCCGTTCACACCGTCAGACCGGGTCAAGGGCGGCCCCAAGCTCCCCGCCTCCACGGTCCGGGCGGTGGCCCAGCAGGCTCGGCGCAGCTGCACAAGCCACTGTCCCCAGACGCCGGAGGGTCCCTGGAGGGGAAACGATTGACACAGCTGCCTGCACCGTGCCCCGTGCCTTCCCGCGGCGCACCTGCGTCTCGTCGCGTGGCCAGGAACTCGGACTGGCTCCCGAGCCGGCGAGGTCCAGCAGGCCCGCCGCCAGAACTCAGGCCGTCCATCTGCGTTCCGGAACCCGGCTTTGGACACTAGGACCTCGCGGAAGAGAACTACAACTCCCGTCGGGCGTCGCGGCCCGACCAATGGTGGTAGCCGGCGCGTGCGGGGCGCGGCGCCTGCGCGGCGGTTTGAGTAAGCGGCCGTACGATTGGCTGCGGGGTCGGGCGGCCGCGCGGGGCCTGTGGGAAGCGGAGTGACGGAGCGAGCGGCTGTTGGAGGAAGGAGGTGGGGGCCGGGAGCGCAAATGGCGTTGAGATGGTTCAGGGCCCTGTTCAAACTCCAGCGCTGACCATTCACCGGCGGAGGCGGCGGCGCAGACGGCGGCGGCGGCCCAGCGGGGGCACGTAGCGGGCTCGGCACCGGCGGCGCCCGCCAGGGAGGCCTAGGCTCTGCCCGGCCGGCGCGCCCGAGGTGGGGAGGGAAGTTGCGGAGCCGCCGCTCCTCCCCCCGCTCGACCGGGCTTCCTATTTACCGAAGCGGAGCCGCGGGCTGTGACGGCAGCAGAGCCCCTCGCCTCTCCGGGCGCACCGGTCGGCACTGTTCTCCCGCGCGGGGCTCCCGCGCCCGCCCGCGGGCCGTTGGGAGCGGGGGAGGCGGAGGCGGCCCGAGGCCAGAGCACCCGCCAGGCGCCGAGGGTAAGTGAGGTCTCGGGCGGCTGCCTAGGCCCGGAGCGAGCCGGGGTGGGTGGAGGAGGCAGGGGCGGTGCGAGTCTCGTTGCTCACCTGGCTTCTCAGGAAGTTGGGCACCGAGCGATCTGAAGAACTCTTTCCCTCCCCACCTCTGATTTCCCTTTTGAGTTCTTCTCGGGGCGGCTCGCTGACTGACTTCTCGCTTCCAAACCCGGTCCGCTTGATTTCAGTCCTGAATCCTTTCCCCCGTAGTTTTCCGCCGCCTCTAGCCGTCACCGAGGCCTTGCTGCAGGGACTCAGTGGCAGAAGCTTCCGGGGCGTCCGAAGCGACGTCCCTTTGCTGGGCGGTGGGGGTTGGGAGGAGAAAAGTTGCGTGAGCGTCCAGCCGGAGGGGTGTCTCTGCTCCAGCCTCCTGGCGCACTCGCAGCCCCAGGTGAGAATCTGCTCGCGTCTGTTTGCCTCTTCCATGTCCCTCTTTTAATTGAAGCCCCTGATGCACCTTGGGGGCTTGGGAGAGCCTAGGTTTCTAGGCAGTTTAAGCGGTGAGGACTCCCCCTTCCCCTTCCCTAATTTAAATCCCTGTGCACTTCCCTCAAAAGTCGACCGGGCTTTGGACTGAGGCAAAGGCCCAAAGATCGAAAAACACTTAGTTGTGAACCCTCCTTTCCTTTTTGGTTAGGACAGTTGGTGAAGTTTGAAGCCTGAACGAGGTTAGTGTGTCTGAAATGTATGTAAAAATGTCATGCCAGATATGTATGCTCACTTTTGAATTTGTACGAATGCTTTGCTTAGATAATGCCATCTCAGTAGTCTGCTGATTTTTTTTTTAAATGGACGTTATGGAAAACAATAAAAACAATCATACAATGAACTCTCTTATATTCATAGCTACTGGAGTCAGTAGATAATAACTCAACCACATTTATCTCATCTGCATGTTCCCCATTGCTTAATATTAAAAAATCACTAATGTTATTTCATCAGTATTAATGATACTATTAATACATCAGCGTGTATTTGTGAGAAATGATCTCTTAAAAAATAAATTCTTATCACTTAACTCAGTATCAAATATTCATTTGCAGACCTTAAACTTTCAGCACTGAATGCTTTGTGGTTTTGACTGTTTTTACGAAGAGTTTTTCAGATGTTGGCATAAAGGAGATCAAGTCTAGATTTTTGGTTTGGCCTTTAGTCAGCATTTTTAGATGATTGCCATATATGTGTGTCCAAAACATTCCTAAATGTAGGTCTGCAGATCACAGCTTAAAGAAATTATTTTCTTGTCTTTGGTAGCTGCCCAATTATTATACTTTGTTTTGTTTTTGTTTTCTTGTTATACTTAACAAGAAAGACAATAAAGCTTGTTAGTGTTTAAAACTACAAAACAGAAACTCTGAGGAAAGCTAAATTTCCTCTTAGCACAAATGTGTATGATGACTAAATTATTATTTTGTCCAGTCAGAATTGGTTTCCTTTCAAACATTAGTAGAGGAGGGAGGATGAGTCCTCTACTGAATATTTGCTGAACTACATCGGATAGTGATTCATTAAGTTGTAGGAACTTAATAAAATTATTAAAAGTGTAGATCAAAAATATTTGAAAGCATAAGTTAAATATTATTCCCATTGTAAGATTTAAAGTAATGAAGATTTTTTCAAGCCCTTAGGCAATTGCTTATCCCCCCCCCACACCCCCAAAATTGATAAATTGACTTTTAAACTGCAGAAGGTCAAAGTGTTAAGAAATGGATACGATTTGATTGCGCTGTAAAAGTACTATAACTTGTAGCTTTAAATGTTTGCCCTTTGACTGACTTCCCTTGGAAAATTTTTTTCCAGTATATTTTTAGGTAAATTAGGTAGATGGATTTGTTTGTAAATTGAGGAAGAAAATAAAGGCTATGTATTTCTATTTTTATTCATTTTATTTATTTATTTTGGTTTTGTGAGACAAGGGTCCCTCTGTGTAGCCCTGGCTATCCTAGAATTCATTTGTAGACCAGGCTGGCCTTCAGTTCAGAGATCCGCTTGCCTCCCAAGTGCTGGGATTAAAGGGTGTGCCACCATCACCCAGCTTATTTCTATTATTATAATAATAAACCATGTACCTTGGTAAAATGAAGTTTTTCAACTTCAGAAAAATGTCACTCAGCAAATGAACACAGCACTACAGAGATAAGGAAGATTAGGAGAATGATTTCTTGAATTTAGGGAGATGACTACTGAAGGAACTTTTTTGTTGTTTTTCGAGACAGGGTTTTTCTGTGTAGCTTTGTGCCTTTCCTGGAACTCACTTGGTAGCCCAGGCTGGCCTCCAACTCACAGAGATCCTCCTGCCTCTGCCTCTGCCTCTGCCTCTGCCTCTGCCTCTGCCTCCTGAGTGCTGGGATTAAAGGTGTGCGCCATTGCCGCCCGGCAAGGAACTTTTTTTAAAGTCAGTTCAGATTACTTTAGTCGAAAAATAAGAATCTTTAAGGTTAGGTAGAAGCTACCAGTTGTAGTATATGAGAAAATAACAGTTTTTCTGACCCTTTATATAAAGAGCAGTAAAATTTCAAAGAACTAAATTTAGTCAACTTAATATATTGTGTTAAGATTTGTATTTGGGTATTTAGTCTATTTAGATTATTTTTTTCTGGTTAAATTGTGTCTGAGAATAGTTCATTTGGAACTTGAGAAATGTCTTGTTAGATTTGTAGGTATTGCATTACAAGTTGGTTAGTAGTAAGCTTTTTTTATTTTGTAAGTTTCATATGAGTATATACTTACTGTAAAACAAACCAAAACACCACCAAACCTGATGGTTGGAAGTATTGGATGGAAAACAAGCCTCTTCAACTCATTTATTTAAACTAGTTTAAAAGTGTGTACGCTCAATGTTGAAAACTATATAAGAAGTCCTAGGATCTTATTTTTATAGAATGCTTAAAACTTGTTAAAAGATTGGTGATTTTATTTTTCTTAAATTTCTTTCCACAGGGAATATGAAACAGGTGTCAAAATGACATCCAGATTTGGAAAAACTTACAGTAGGAAAGGAGGAAATGGCAGTTCAAAATTTGATGAAGTTTTTTCCAACAAACGGACTACTCTTAGTACAAAATGGGGAGAGACCACATTTATGGCTAAATTAGGGCAAAAGAGGCCCAATTTCAAACCAGATATCCAAGAAATTCCGAAGAAACCTAAAGTAGAAGAAGAAGATACTGGAGATCCTTTTGGTTTTGATAGTGATGATGAGTCTCTACCTGTTTCTTCAAAAAATTTAGCCCAGGGTAAGGGTTCATCTAGTGAAGCTGCTCAGCCCGAAGAAGCCACGTCTGTACTTGAAGCTAATAGCACATTTAGTCATGTGGTGGGTGAAGACAGTTTGGCCTCTGATAAATGCTTACTTATGGAGGATGCTTTGATTGGGAAGGAAAAGAGCACACATAGAATCTCAGAAGACAATGCAAACAAAAGTAGTTGTGCTAAATTAATAACTTCAGGTAAGTTTGGATATTCTTTGCGATAAGCCAAGAGAGCTTTTTGTAAACCATTTATGTGATATGAAATTTTAATTTATTATTTATGTGTTTGGGAATTAGAGGACAACTTTGTATAGTTGTTTTTTTTCTTTCCATGTTTTCGTGGGTTCCAGAGATCAAGGTCAGGTTACCAGGCTTACATTGTAAGCACCCCTGCTGAGACATTTCACTGGCACCTTAGAAGGTGTGTGTGTGTGTGTGTGTGTGTGTGTACACTCAAGTTTTGTTACTTGTTTTTTCTCCCCTTCATTTATAATTAGTAGGGGCTATTGATAAGTTTTCCTTTAATTTATTTTTATTTTATGTGTATGGATGTTTTGCCTGCCTATATATCTGTACTGTGCATGCCTGGTGTCCTCAGAGGATAGAAGAGGAGCCACTGGAGTTAGCTACCATGTATGTGCTGGGAACTGAACTCAGGTCCTCTGGAAGAGCAGCCAGTGCTCTTAACTACTGAACCTTCTGGCCAGCCCCTTTATAAAGATTTTAAATTCAAATAACTTCTTAGAGACTTGTTACTTGGTTTATTTTGGGAACAGCTTTTCTTACCTTGTATTTGTTGGATAGTGTTTTATATTACTGTAGATTAGTTGGCTACTGATAATGACAAGATGGTAATTTACATTGAAGATTAATTAGTGTTTTCTGTAAAAGTAGTTAAAAAATACTGAGTAGAGACATGGAGTGTTACATAAACTGAGATTAGCTTAAGGTATTTGGGCCAGTGCTACATAGGTCTTCTGTGAGATGTTTGAGACTCAATGATGTAGATGGAGTTGACTAAAAGAATATATATTTAAGATTTAGAGAAAGTTTGGATATGATTTGAATTGTGCAGGCATCCTGTCAACAATAGGTTAAAGATGGTTATTACAGTTAAAAATTGTCATCAGGTCTATTGTTTCAACAAATTTTAATGATGGCCCCATAGATCTAATATTTTGAAAGGAAGTGAATAGAATGTTAGTACTGTGGTCTACAAGGAATTTGTCTGTTGTAGACTTATATAAGGCACATTAATGGAGGGTGGCTTGCATAGTTATGCTAAAAATGCCTAGCATTTTTTTCACTCTTGTATCACCTTTGATGAGCCAGCTGTTGTCATTCCCCTGATCTCTGGGATACTCATTTGGTTGTTGCTTTGTTCATATTTTTCCTGAAGCATTGTTCTTAAGTTTTAAGCTTAGATTTTCATTAAAAAATAAAATAAAATAAAATAAGACAAAAGCAGCTAAAACTGTTTCCAGGTTCGCTTCTAAAATTTTTCTAAGATAAGCTAGTGCCAAAATTGGAATGAGATTTTTAAAATATTTGTTATTTATTATTTTATATGGTTTTGTTTGTATGTATGTATGTATACCACATGCATTCCTGTTGCCCACCAAGGCCAGAAGAGGGCATCTGATCCCCTAGGACTGGAGTTACAGACAGTTGGGAGCCACCATGTGGGTGCTGGGAATTGAACCCAGGTCCTCCTGAAGAGCAGCCAGTGCTCTTAACTGCTGACTGAGATTTATTGATTGTCTAGGTGCTGTTGAGCCTACTGTTTGTTCAGCTTTGGCCTGGGCTCTGAGCATACTGTTCACTTTAAAGATGTCATGGAGGACCAAGGGATATGGGGCACCATTGGTAGGAAGAGGCCTTGGAGGCAGAGAGTTGAGAAAAAGATAAATGTTTAATAAGGGGGATAGGAGCATTTGTAGGAGGTAATTAATTGCTTATGTCCCTTTGGTGATGATGTGTCATTACATATGTCTAAATTGCTGTTGGAAATTGCTAGAAACTGAAAGTACAGTCTTCTGTGGATTGAGATATCTTCCCACTCCAGTATAGCTAAGTTGTAGTTCTGATGCCAGTACTTGGATTGACCCTGAATTCACACTCCATTATAATGAATTTTGAGGAGAAAATATATCCTAAAATACAGATAAACAGGTATTCAAGAGAAAACGCCTTGTTTTGTTTCCCTTGTTATAAAGGCATACTTAGCTGGGCAGTGTGGTATGGCACATGCCTTCAAGGCCAACCTGGTCTACAAAACAAGTTCCAGGGCAGCCAGGACTGTTAAACAGAAACCTTGTCTTGAAAAACAAACACAAAAACAAAAAACAAGCAAACCAAAAAGCACATTTAGTGGGAAGGGAATAATATAGCAGTATGAGTTTTTCTTTTTTTCATTAACTTTCTGAAGCTGCAAACTCTGGCAAGTCCTGTAGGGTAGGAGCAAACTTTGAGGAAGTGTTTTTAGTTTTTGTAGTAGTCTTAACCTAGCTTACATGTGTAAATCAGTTATTTTTACAAACCACGTTCATGCATTTATGAATTGCTTCTGTAGTAGAGAATGCTTTTGAGCCTTATAGATTTTCTTTGCATTGTCCCTTTGTCTAAACTTTTGGAATTTCCTGGTTTTTTTTTTTTTTGCATCTGCTTGTCATATTGTCAGTGCCTTTACTTTCACCCAGAAAGCTATTAAACGTTTTTTTATCAACAACTTGTTCAAAGTGCGAAGGTTTAGGTTCCATAGTATCTCTCAGTGAGAGCTGTTCAGTCACACCAGTTTCTGCTGTGGAAGTATTTCACACCAGTGAGAAAAGCTTATCCATTCTTAGAGTTTTATTATTTTTTTCTTTTTTCCTTTTGTTTTTTCGAGACAGGGTTTCTCTGTATAGTTTTGGTGCCTGTCCTGGATCTTGGTCTGTAGACCAGGCTGGCCTCGAACCCACAGAGTTCCGCTTGCCTCTGCCTCCCAAGTGCTGGGATTAAAGGCATGCGCCACCACTGCCCGGGTTTTATTATTTTTTCTAATAGTACATGTTAAGTGCATCTTTTTGTCTATAGAGAACTATGTGATTAAGTTTTTGATGATATTATAATTCTTTGTTTTAAATACTTTTTTAATGAGTAGTACTTTTGAAAATTATGGAAGGAAATTCAAGATAAAGTCATGATAAAACAGAATAGTTGGGCTGGTGAGATGGCCTAGTGGGTGAAGCCTAAAGACCTGAGTTTGATCTCTGGGAACCACATAGTGGAAGGAGAGAGCTGACTCCTGTCAGTTGTCTTCTGGCCTCTGTACGCTCATGCGCACCATGGCTGTGTGCCCCCATACATGGGTACATACTCATACACAAAAATAAATAGAAGGGAATAATTTTGTAAACAGATGCCTACTAGATACAGAAAAGAGCAGAAAGAATTAGAGACTATGCCTAAGAACTCTAGGGAAAGGTTGAGTTGATAAAAGACCCTAGTCTTTAATTGAAAAGAACAAAAAAACGGCATCACAAAATTTCTAGTTAAACAAAGAATAGTGAAAGAACCTGGATACTCAATAGTTGATATATAGCAAGGCATCTTTTCTCCCCTTGTGAACCTAGGGCTTTATGTATGCTAGGCAGTCGTCTACCGCTGAACTCACCTTAGCTCAATGTATGCATATTGTGTGTCACTTTTTCCTACATACCACTATTCCTACTTTCCATTGTATATTTATTTTCAAATAAATTCAGTAGTTTTGTTTTCATTTTCAAATTCTTTATCTTTAGTTTTATAAACAAAACATTCTGATTTTATTTGGCTTTTAAAACTAGTCAATTCTTAGACAGGTGTGGCACTAAAATGACTTTGAGCAGAAGATAGGGTTCATCTTTCTAAGACATCAGTACTAGTCTATTAAGAATCATTTTACTTGACCTTTGTCTCACTCTGTACCTTGGCTGTCCTAGAACTCACTGTGTAGATCAAGGATGGCCTCTGCCTTCTGAGTGTTGGAGTTAAAGGCATGCACCTCCATTTTAAGTTTAAGATTTATCTTTAAACTGGGCAGTTGTGGCACTTGCTTTTAATCTTCAGGAGTCTGAAGCAGATAGATCTCCAAGTTCGAGGCCAGCCTGGTCTATCTACAGAGTGAGTTCCAAGACAGCCAGGGCTACACAGAGAAATCTTGTCTCAAAAAAAAAAACAAACAAAAGAAAAGAAAAAAGATTTATCTTCAATATGTGTATATATGTGCGTTATGTGCACATGGATGCAGATGCCAGAGGCATTGAATCCATCGGAGCTTGAGTTATAGTCCGTTGTGAGCTATCTGACATGTGAGCTAACTGAACTCAGGTTCTCTGGGGGAGTAGTAGTATTTATTTACTCTTAACCAAAGGGCCACATCTCCAGACTCTTTTTTTTTTTTTTAAATCCAAGAAACTTATTGTGTGTATGTGTGTGCATGAGCATGGTTGGAATGTGAGGGTCATTGAACAATATTTTGGAGTCAGTTCTGTCTTCTTACCATGGGTCCAGTAAATGAGCTCACTGTCAGGCTTGTATGACAAGCACTTTTACCAGCTAACCCATCTCACCCACTTTGTGGGGCTTTTGTTTTGTGGGAACATCATCTTGTGTATCTTGAGGTCACTGTATGGACAAAGATGACCTTGAACTTTGGCTTCTCCAGCCTCTACTTCATGAATGCAAGAATTGTAGGCATTTGATACCACACCTGGTTTACTTGGTATTGGAGATTGAACCTAAGGCCTTTTGCATGCCAGACAAGCACTCCACCAATACCTGTCCACTGTTCTTTAAAGTTTGGAATCCAGGACTGTGCATAAAAGAGGTGGCTCATGTCTTTAATTCCAACAGTCCGGAGGCAGAGGCTGACAGATCTCTATGAGGTTCTAGGCCAGCCTGGTCTACAGAGCTAGTCCTAGGATGTCGAGTGCTACATAAAGAGATCCTGTCTTGAAACGGAAACCCCAAACAAACAAACAAACAAACAACAACAACAAAAAAAAAACCACATTTATTTTTGTATGTATGGGTGTTTTACCTGCATGTGTAATCTATGCACTGTATGTGCAGTGTCTGTAGAGACCAAAATAGGATGTTAGATCTCCTGGGACTGGAGTTTGTCAGTTATGAGCCACCAGGTGGGAGTTGGGTCCTCTGGAAGAGCAGGTTGGTTGGTTGGTTGGTTCCTTTCCTTCGTTCGTTCATTCCTCCTTCCCTCCTTTCTTCTCTTCCTCCCTCTCTCCCTCCTTCCCTCCTTCAAGTGCATAATGTGTGCGTTACATGATACAGTGCACATGTAGAAGGCAGAGGGCAACTTTGTAGAGTGGGTTATCTCCTTTTTTTAAAATATGCATTGGTGTGTTTTACCTGCATGTTTGTCTGTGTGAGGGTGTTGGACCCCCTGGAACTGGAGTTAGACAGCTGTGAACTGCCATGTGGGTCCTGGGAATTGGAAGAGCAGCTAGTGCTCTTAACCACTGAGCCATCTCTTCAACCCTCCCCTGCCCCCCACAAGACTTTTTAAAAAGGTTGCTTGTGCTTTTTATGTGGGGTTACTTCCATTTTTTTTCTCTTTGTTAGTCTGGACTCTTGAAAAAAAATATATAGAGACTTAATTTCTGTTTGGCACACTTTCCATGCCAGCCAGCTGGGATTCAGTCTACATATTCTGCCAAATATTGAGATAACTATAGCATAGGCTCTTAATTTGCATGACTGGTTTCATAGCCAGTACATTTTTTCCATTTGCTTAAAGCTGTATTGACTGTGTGAGCTTATTGAGAGGTATTATCAGGACATTATGAGCTTTGATTTTAGCATTAAAGGTGATTTTTCAGAAAGGGAAATGCATAGTTCTACTCTTGACAGTTTAAAGTGGGCTACAAACAGGTGCTGGAGAGATTGCTCAGTGGTTAAGAATGAATATGACTCGGGTTGGGGATTTAGCTCAGTGGTAGAGTGCTTGCAAGGCCCTGGGTTCAACCCTCAGCTCAAAAAAAAAAAAAAAAAAATGTGTATGACTCTTGCAGAAGACCTGAGTGGTTCCCAGCACCTACCAGTAACTACAATTCCAGGAGTTCCAATAACTCTGACCTTTGAGAGCACTTGCACTCTTGCACTTGCACGCGCGCGCACACACACACACACACACACACACACACACACGAACATATTTAAAAAGAAAGTAACTTTTTTTAAAAAAGTGGGTTAGAAACTTATCTGAGATGATATTGTCTATTTATGGAATAAAGAATAATAGCCGGGCGGTGGTGGCACACGCCTTTCATCCCAGCCTTGGGAGGCAGAGGCAGGTGCATCTCTGTGAGTTTGAGGCCAGCCTGGTCTACAGAGCTAGTTCAGGACAGGCTCCAAAGCTACAGAGAAACCCTGTCTGGAAAAACCGATAAATAAATTAATAAATAAATTAATGAAGATTGTTAGATAATCCTAACTTAATTAGTATTGAGAAGTTATTTGCATTTAGATAGTGAATGTGTTTTTGTATAAAACATGACATCTCAAGTTTCAGGAAAAGTGGGTAAGAAATCTATTAAAAAATTAAGTATATAAATATTTTTTTCCATTTCTATTTTGTGCTAAGCTCTTTATATATCAGTCATAACCTTGTAAAACTGGCTTAATTCCCAATATATAAAGGATAAAGCATCATTCAGAAGTTGGATAACAGCTGGGTAGTGGTGGTGTATATCTTTAGTTCAGCATTCTGGAGGTAGAGGCAGGCAGATCTCTGTGGGTTTGAGGCCAGCCTGGTCTGCAGAGCAAGTTCCAGGACAACCAAGTTGGATAACTTGAATTAAGTGGAGTAGCTGTGAAACATCCAAAGTATTCTTTTCATATGATATTGTTGTAATCTGGTAGGAATGAACTTAATAAATAATTGATATATGATCGTAGCATTAAAATAGCTGTCATAAGATTAGTTTTATCTTGATGTTGAAACATTTCAAATTCCCTTTGTTTCTTTTTAAATAATTTCCTTTTTGGCAAAAGTGGACCTTATATTTAAATATCTTTGTATTTTTTTTTTGTGTTGTATAGAAACAAAAACTCAACAATATGCAAATTTTGAGACAGATTTCTCTCTCTCTCTTTTTTTTTTGGAGACAGGGTTTCTCTGTGTAGCTTTGGCGCCTTTCCTGGAACTCACTCTGTAGACCAGGCTGGCTTCGAACTCACAGAGATCCGCCTGCCTCTGCTTCCCTCGTGCTGGGATTAAGGTATGTGCTACCATCACCCATCTTGAGACAGATTTTTAAGTGCTTTTTGTTGTTGTTGTTGTTAGTTTTTGCAGTTGCTGGGAATTGAATGCAGGGCCTTGTACATCTTATCACATCCCCAGCCTTCATTTATTAAGTAGATTTTGATCTCTTTCTGTCTGGAGATTATAGCACAGGCTGTCCTCCCATTCAAGATATGGCTGAAATGATCCTGCTTCCACCTCCCAAGTGCAAGAGTTTCAGCATATGCCATTACACTTTTGTTAACTTTTTTACTCTTGAGTTAAGAGTTAATAAGAGTGCAGTAGGCCAGTAACAAGTTTCCCCTCAGATCTGGGAGCTTATCAGCTCTGGTAATAAATGAAAACTGTAAACATACTGTCCTGTATAGACAGTTGTGAGCTGCCATGTGGGTGCTGGCAATTAAACTTGGGTCCACTGAAAGAGCAGCCAGTGTTTTTAACCTCTAAGCCATTTCTCCATCTCCAAGATATATTTTTATAGTACTTCACAGAACATTTTCCCCTGCATATATTGTCTACCCTTAGAACTGAAGAGTCATTTTAAAGGCGTGAATCGTCATACCTGGTTATATTGGGTTTTGGAAGGGAGATCTAGGATTGCACTTAAATAAGTAACCTTGATTAGAGATAATAAATGTGAAATTAAGTATATAAATATTTGAAAATGCAGAATTACATGAAGTCATTAAGTATTTGAATTGAGCTGTGAAGAAATCCCTATATTTAAAGGGTGGAGAGAAAAAGAAGAAACTGAAAAAGAAAGAAAGCTAATATGAAACAGCCACAGCTACTGAAGGAAATGTAGCCGGTAATATGTTGCAGGTTTCGTGAAAGGCTCAACTGAATGGAGTTGGATTGCTGATACGAAAGTTTACTAAATGAGGATTTCACAGAGTGGTTGTGGGCTAAGGATTGAGAAAATTCATAGATGTTTTAATGAGAACTAGGACGGCTGGAAACAATTGTAGGAGGGATGTAGGAAAATCACAGGGGTAGGGCCCCAGCCTTGGTTCTTTACAGTGAAGCTGTTATCACCCTGACCCAGATGGATTAGGAGATACCTGAGCTGTGTAGAAGAGGTCTATTTTAAGAGGAGCAGTATCCTGTTGAGGGTATGGACACACGAAGTTCAGCTTTAACCTAATTCTGATGTCTTGGGAGCAGCAGCTCCTTATGTGTAGTTTCTGTGGATAAGGGTAGAAGCCTAAGGATAAGGGCTGTTTCACTGATGGCAATAAGGGAGTTGATTTCATTTTGGCTGTTTTGTGTAGTGGGCCTGCTAAGTACTAGTGCTGGTGCTGGTGCTGCTGTTTCTTTGCTTCTCATTGTTATACAAGATCTGGCTGATCATCTTCGGCTTCCAGGTGCTGGGATTATAGGTATGCCACACTGTGCTCAGTTTTTGAGTAGTATTTTTGAAATGGTTTTTAGTTTACTGTTTTGTTGTTATATTTTTTTTCTTTTGGTACTAAGTATTGAACCTAGAGCCTGTAGATAAGCACTGTACATTGAACTACATCCCCCAACCCTCATTTATTTACTATATTATCTTTAGAATGATGTAATCTTGTGTTTTATTATTTTACCTTTCAAATTCTAATGTAAAATTGATTTACTGAGGAAATTGGGAGCTTTTCTCATTTTTAAAATTTATTTTTAATTGTATTTAAAAAAATTATGTGTATGAGTGCTCTGTCTGCATGTATGCCTTTATTCTAGAAGAGGACATCAAATCCCACTATAGATGGTTCTGAGCAACCGTGTGGTTGCTGGGAATTGAACTCAGGACCTCTGGAAGAGTAGCCAGTGCTCTTAACTACTGAGCCATCTCTCCAACGCCCTTTTTTTAATTTGTTTGAGACAGTCTCTAAGCTAAGCTGGCCTCAGACTCCTTCTGCAACAGAAAATGACCTTGAATTTCTGATCCTTCTTTCTCCCCCTCCCCAGTGCTAGTGTTTACACTCATGCACCATTCTGCCTGCCTGGCTTTATTCAGTGCTTGAAATTGAACCCAGGGCAGAGTCTAGTACATGCTAGGCAATAGGTCTGTCAACCAAGCTTCATCCAGAGCTCCTGGTTCATTAATGGTTCATTCTGTGTTTTTTTTTTAGGTGCCAGTGATTAATATCTACTTGTTCTTTTGACAGTGAAAAGTTGCTTTCCTTCACTGAATACTTTCTATTTCTTTTTTGGGTGCTAGAACACAAGACTTGGAGTATATGATCATACATTCTATCATTGAGCTGTACCCCCAACTTGCCTTTCCCCTAACCAGTTTATATACTGTATGTGACCCTAAAAACCCAAGCACACTTGGCAAAGTGTACTAACATAATTATAATCCCAGTATTTAGGACAGCAGGGCAGGGTAATCTCTAATTTGAAAGTAGCCCAGGTTACATAGTTCCAGGCCAGCCTTGATTACACACAGTGAGGTCTTGTTTCAAAGCAGCACATACATACAATGTGAGATATAAAATATTGGGGTATATGTGTATGTATGGTATATTATGCTTTTAGTCCATTTAAGGGGTAACTTTAAGATGTATGTCAATCAGTATTTGTAGATACTCCTTTTTTTTTTAGTAGCCTCACACTTTCTTATTGTGTATGTGTACTTAAGCTGCCTTTTCTAAGGTTTTTGATCTTTGTTGCAAGTAAATGTTAAGTTTGAGGCCAGCCTGATGTACAGAGCGAGTTCCAGGATAGGTTCCAAAAGCTACACAGAGAAACCCTATCTCGAAAAAGAAAGAAAAAAAAAAAAGATTTTGAGCACCATGTTACCTGTGTTAGTATAATGGTGGGAGTTATTTCTAAAAGTGGTTTTGAAATGGCACATACATTTTAAAGATTTATTTTTTACTGTTTTAAATTATGTGTAGGTTTATGTGCCTGCATTTGGGTATGTGCACGTGAGTGCAGGTGCTTAGGAGGCCAAAGGCATTGATCCCTTAGAGCTGAAGTTACGGATGCTTGTGAGCCACCCGAGTGCTCTTACACTGGGCCATTTCTCGAGCCCCGGGTATATACATTCTAAATTTAAATTGACAGTGCCAGATTCCCTGCTAATAGTATGCACTCTAACTTTCCCAAAGTTGGTGTTATCCTCTTGCTGTCAAAAACTTTACCTAGGTGAAAGGTAGAAAAATAGCTGCTTATTTTTTATGTTGGGCTTGTTTTTACTTTAGAGTCTGTAATATCTTTTTACACATTTTTACTTGTACTTTGTTTATAATGGTATTGGTAGAATTTTCCTGCTGGGCGGTGGTGGTGCACGTCTGTAATCCCAGCACTCGGGAGGCAGAGACAGGCTGATCTTTGTGAGTTCAAGGCCAGCCTGGGCTACAGAGTGAGTTCCAGGAAAGGCGCAAAGCTACACAGAGAAACCCTGTCTCAAAAACAAAAAAACAACAAAAAGAATTTTCCTACTTCGCCCTTTACTCAGCCAGCTACCACACTCTCCCTAGGATGGCAGTATATTGTTAAGTGTAGCTTTTTGGGTTATACTGTGCACTTACATTCTGAAATATGTTTTTAAGTGGTGTCATCTTAAAATGAACTCATGGTTGACAGTTTTTAGGGAGCTTTAGGGTGAATAGTGTTTGTTCACTAGGTAGATGAAACCAGGATTAGAGGGTTGAGACTTCTTAAGGAAGGGGAGAGAGCCCAAAGGTTAGGTTGAGGACTTGTAGCAAAAGAGCCATCATGAAAATCCTAAAGGACAGGTTTTGGAGAACTTCCAGATAACTGATCGTGAGGCTTCCTGGAGGATGCTGTACCCTTCCCCTTGTGCCTTTCTATCTGGTTCTGTTTATTTACTTAACTTTTTTATGGTTTAGGAGACAGGGTCTTACGTAGGCCAAGAATGCTCTGGAGTTAGATATATAGCCAAGGATGACCATGAACTCCGAATCTTCCTGCCTTTACCTTTCAATTGTTTGGGTGTCACCATGCCCAGCAACTATTTTCTTCTCCTGATGGATGATTTGTTTAGAGACAGGGTCTCCTGTAGTCCAAGCTAACCTTAAATTCTGTGTAGCTAACGAAGAAATCTTCTGCCTCCACCTTTCAGGTGCTGGGATTACATACAGATGGGCTTCCTTGCCAAGCCTTTTTTCCTTTGGTATTTGGAGGTGCTGGAGTTTGAACAGAGGGTTTTGTGCATAATGGGCAAAGCTCTATTGTTGAGCTGTGTCCCCAGCCCAGATAAAGTCTTGATAAATTTAAATTTGTTTGTTTTCCTTATGGGCAATGCCTTTTGTATTTAAGAAATCCTTCTCAGGTGGGTATAGTGGTGTATGCCTGTAGTCCCAGTGCCTAGGAAGAGAGTTTGAGGCATCCTGGAGTCTGTTCTGAGCTCTAGGCCAGATGTGATTGTGTAAGCAAGATCTCACCAATAGCAACTACAAAAAAGTAACCAAAATGAAAATTTTCTCTGTCTGAGGCGTATAGATTCCCCTCCTCCCCCCACTTCGTTTTTTCGAGACAGTTTCTCTGTGTTGTTTTGTAGCCTGTCCTGGATCTCGCTCTGTAGCCCAGGCTGGCCTCGAACTCACAGAGATCCGCCTGGCTCTGCCTTCTGAGTGCTGGGATTAAAGGCGTGCGCCACCACAGCCAGGTTAGATTGTTACATTTTAAAAGTTGTACAATTTTCATCTTCATCTCCTTTGAATGTTCCTTTTGCTTGCCTGTTTTTGGTTTTATTTTGTGAGATAGGTCTGATTCTGTTGCCCAGCTGGCCTCAGAATACCAATTTTTCTCAGTCTTCAGAGAGCTGGGCATGCCCGCCATGCCCTACACAAGCTCTTCAAATTAAGGAAATTGGCCTTCTTTTCTCCCTAGAAAAGACTTTTCATCTTTTATTAATTCTTTCCACTTTATATAATAACATTTTGTCATACTTAAATTTTGTATTTTATATAGATGACTGGATTGTGAATTTTAAATATGAGAAAAGGCTTGTCCATTCTGGAATAAAATGTTTTTCAAAATTCTGCTTTATTTTATTTTATGTATCTCTTTTGTTTTCCATGTTTAGGTCTTAAAAAAAAACCACAACTTATTTATTATGTATGTACATGTGTGTAGACATGTGCCATAGCAGGTGTGTATAAAGTCAGGACAACTTGGTGGGAGTTGATTTTTCTTCTTCTGCTACATGGTTTCTGGGGACCAAATTCAGGTTGTCAGGCTTGGCAACAAGTGACATTACCTGCTGGGTCATCTTGTAGGCCCCACGTACAGAGTATATTTTCTTTTTTCCTCATGTTTTAGCACTCATTATTGGAATAAATTATCTGGAAAAAATTTGAAATCCCACAATTTATATACATTGATTTTTGTGTGTATAGTTCATTTCTTCCCTTGTCTTTTTTCACACCCCCTCTCCCCCATATAAGGTTTCTTTGTGTATCTCCGGCTGTCCTGGAACTCTCTCTGTAGACCATCAGGCTGGCCTCGAACTCAAGAGATCCTCCTGCGCCTGCCTCCTGAGTGCTGGAATCAAAGGCATGCACCACTACCACCTATTTTTGTTTTTGTTTTGTTTTGTTTTGTTTTGTTTGGCAACTTCCTAAAATCACATACCTTTCTCTCCATGTGTGTACACATGTTTTAAATTACAATTTTATAAGATTTACAAAACCATGAAACTCCACTAATTTTTAAATTTTATTGAGAAATTTCACTTTACTCAAATATTGTCACTTATGTTTATAATCTGTTTTTTTATAGAGCTACAGGTTAACGAATACTGATACTCTTGTTTTTACATCCATCTGTCTGTCTATCTATCTATCTATCTATCTATCTATCTATCTATCTATCTATCATTTTTTTTTTTCAAGACAGAGTTTCTCTGTGTAACAGCTCTGGCTATCCTGGAACTTTTTTGTAGACCAGGCTGGCCTCAAACTGAAAGTCAGAGATTCACTTGCCTCTGCCTCCTGAGTACTAGAATTAAAGACATGAGCTAACACCACTGGCTTCTTGTTTTTATTTTTACGATAACCCCCCACCCACCCACACACATAAAATTAAGAATCCTTCAAGAAAAAAATGGCCATTTAATCTTTCTTAGAGGATATAAGTTGAGACAGTCATTATGTAACATACTGGCTTTGAATTTATAATCCTGGATTAATAGGCTTGTGCCCTCACACTTGATGTCATCATTTAACTGACTTTGAAAAGGCAGAAGGATTTAAAAATTGTGTGTGTGTGTGTGTGTGTGTGTGTGTGTATACTTGTTCATACATGGAGGTCAAAGGTTAACTTTTGGGAGTTCCCATTCTATCACATAGGTCACAGGGAAGTCTTCAAGCTTGGCAACAAGTGCTGTTAATTACTGAGCTATCTTGCTGGCCTGTATTTTTTATTTAAGGCTGCTTACTGGTTTATATGGGGGTCTGGGAATTGAACCCAGGATCTTATGAATGCTAGGCATTATTTTACCATTGGAGAGGCAGTACAGAGATACTGAAAAACTAAAATTAAAAGATACTAAGTATCTGATGTAGATGGTAGGGGCCTATTGCACTTTTTGTCTGTTTCCTTGAATTTTATTGTGGCTGACTTGATTATGTTAGGCCTTGGGAATCTATTTCAAATAACTTACTGTAGATTAAAGAGGAGTTTAGGATAAAAACAGAAACTACTTGAAAAAAGATGTCAGAAATGGACTTTCTACACTAAATTAACTGCCTCTAAAACATGATTTTAACAAAAATTATCTCTACTAAAAATTCTGCTTTTTTAGGTTTTTCTATGTTTTACATAATTGCAAAAGGGGGAAAGCCCTAAAATGTTGATTATTTATTTTATATTTTTACTAAATAATAATTTTCCTCTAAACTTACTGGCCTGTAGAACTCATTATGCATTATGATGGTTAAAAGAAAGGCCTGGAGTTGAGAAGGAAACAGTAAAAGATGATCTGGTCATTGGGGGAACACCTGTAATTCTCTCACTTGAGTGGTGGAGGCAAGAGGGTCAGGAGCTGAAGGCCAGTCTGAGCTGCACGGAACCTTGTCTCAGAATATAAAATAAGGATGTCTTAAGGGGTACAAAGAATGCTCAGAGCAGACAGTGATGGGAAAATGAATGCAGTCACTGAATATTCCATTACTCGAGAGCTGCCATATACTGAGAGAATTCTACACATAGTCTTATTGCTTCAGCCTGTATAAGAATAGCAGACCCTAGATTGTGGTTTTTGGATTCCTTGCATGAAACTCTGGTATATAGGATAAAGAGGGAATGTTGATGAACTTTCAGGTTAAGATTCTGCTAAGAATTTTATTAAAAAGTAAGACCAGGGATACAACTCACTTATAGAACATCTGCCGAGTATCCACAAGGCCCTAGGTTCACTCACTGGGAGCATACTTGCATAGGAAAGGTAATTACAGAAGAGTCCTATACTGTGGCATAGTTTTTAATAGCTATGGTAATTTGTGATCTGTAAACTATCCTTAAGAGTATTGTCTTGCCGGGCAGTGGTTGTGCATGTCTTTAATCCCAGCACTTGGGAGGCAGAGGCAGGCTGATCTCTCTGAGTTTGAGGCCAGCCTGGTCTACAGAGTGAGTTCCAGGACAGGCTCCAAAGCTACACAGAGAAACCCTGTCTTGAAAAAAACCAAAAAGGAAAAAAAAAAAAAAAAAAAAAGAATATTAATCTTGCTGAGTGGTGGTGGTATACACCTTTAACCCCAGCACTTGGGTGTCAGAGGCTGGCAGATCTTTGAGTTTGAGGCCAGCCTGGTCTACATAGTGAATTCCAGGACAGCCATAGCTACGTAGTGAGACCCTTCTTCAAAAACCAAAAAAGAAATATATATATATATGTTACACATTTATCCTGATTTTGAGGCAGATTTTATTAGTTCATTTTCTTAGGAGAAACTATCCTTAAGGTGACTTGCTTAAAGGCATCATCTATCCAATAAGTAACAGAGTAACAGAGCTGGAACTCAAGTCCCTAACCTGTTGTCTTTGTTAGAGATAATTTTTATTTAAATGAACAGTTTATAAAACAGTAATACCTTGCCTTTCTGTGAAAATTCATCTTTTATTTTGTTCTCACTATCTTCTCTCTGTGTCCCCCCCTGCCTCCTTTTGTCTCCTTTGGCAGAGAGAGGGTCTGACTTTGTAGTTCAGACTGGCCTCAAACTTTTGATCTTCTGGGTTGGGGATTTAGCTCAGCAAGGCCCTCCGTTCGATCCTCAACTCCAAAAAAAAAAAAAAAAAAAAAGATACAACTTTTGATCTTCCAGCTTCAGTCTCTAGGGTGCTAGCTTTACTAGTGGGCAGATCTTGCTTGTTTTAGTTAGGGTTTTCATTGCTATGTTGAAACACTATGACTATAAACAACTTTGGAAGGAAAGGAGTTACTTCGATTACACTTTCACATCTTAGTCTATCAGGAAGTCAGGGCAGGAACCTGGAGGTAGAGGCCATGGAATGATGCTTCTTACTGACTTGCTCAGCCTGCTTTCTTATAGAACCCAGAATCACCAGCCCCGGGGTGTCCCCACTCAAAAATGGCTGGGCCCTCCCATATCAGCCACTAATTAAAAAGTGTTCTATAGGCTTGCTTACAGCCCAGTCTTAGGGAGGTATTTTCTCAATCGAGGTTTCTTCCTTTCAGATGACTATAACTTGTATCAAGTCAACATACAAAAGTAGTTAGTTTTCCAGACAGAGAACCCAAGTTGTGGTCTCCATCAGGTCCCTCCCTTGGAGCTCAGGGAACCCATAGAAGAGGGTGGAGGAGGAATAATTGTGGGAGCCAGATGGGTCGAGGACACTGGGAGAGCACAGCCCACGGAATGAACTAAGCAGGGTTCCTGGGGGTTCACAGAGACTTGAGCAGCAATTGCAGAACCTGCATGTGTCAGTGCTATGTCCTCTGCATATGTATTACGGCTGTTACTTTGGTGTTTTTGGGGGGAATCCTGACAGTGGGATTGGGGTGTCTCTGACTCTCTTGCCTGCTTTTGGGACCCTTTTCCTCCCACTGAGTTGCCTCACCTAGTCTTGATGTGAGGGTTTGTGCCTGGTCTTATTGTGTCTTGTTGTGCCATGTTCAGTTGATGTTCTTGGGAGGCCCTCTCTTTTCTAGGGGAGAGGGGAGGTGGGAGGAATGGAGGGAAAACTGCTGTCGGGATGTATTATATGAGAGAAGAATAAAAAACAAAACAAAACAGAAAGCAACTAGCCATTGTTCTGTGTTGTCCAATTCCGTCCGTCCCCCCCTCCCCCCAACACACACACATACACTTGGTACATAGATATTCCTTACAAATGGGTTTATCTGTTAGGAAGCTGGTTTTGATGTGGGAGGCCAGTTAAAAGTAGTTGCAATCTGTAGTTTTGGATAAGATGGTGATAACCATTCAAAAGCAAGTTAAGATTTTGTTATTGTTGGGAAGTTAAATGAAAGGACACATTTTATATGCTAAAATACTGTTGTCAAGAACTTGGGCAGTTTTCCTTTGTAGAACTCTGTTAGTTAAATTAGCTTTTGCCTACTATGTAATGTTTTAGAAGTTAAAAATCATGTACTAGAGTAATAATTCATTGTTGCTTTTGCTATAGTGTGTGGATTGTTTACTACTGACTGATACTTAAATACTGTTTCCTTACTGAATACTGAGAACTTCCTTACGGAACTCCTTATCACTCTTCCTTCTAACAAGTTTACAAGGATAGGCTAGCAGCAATACTCTTTAAGTCAAATAAAAGGCAACTTCTGAAATGCATAACACAGCTCATACACTGGAGTATAGGAGAAATGATAAAATAGTAATGTTTTAAAAACTAATAAAAGCTTATTTTCATATCTGTCTTTAAGTCAAAGGATGTTTACACTTAAAATAGAAAATCTTCATTTTTGAGATAAGATATTAGAAGTGAGGTATTGTGCACATGAATCAGGAAGATCACTAGTTTGAGGCCATTTTGGGCTCCAAAGGAGGAGATCCTTTCTCAAAATACAAAAACAAGCTGAGTGTGATAACACATGCCTTTAATCTCAGCAAAGGCAGGTGGATCTCTGATTTTGAGGCCAGCCTAATCTGATCTACACAGAAAGTTCTAGGCCAGCCAGTGCTACATAGTGAGAGCCTGTCTCAAAACCAAAACATAATACAACCCATTAACCACCTCCACAAAGTCCCCATAGTGGAATACTCTACAGCTATAAAAATGAGATGAGTTAATCCCAGCACTTGGGAGGCAGAGGCAGGCGGATATCTGTGAGTTCGAGGCCAGCCTGGGCTACCAAGTGAGTTCCAGGAAAGGTGCAAAGCTACACAGAGAAACCCTGTCTCGAAAAAACAAAACAAAACAAAACAAAACAAAAATGAGATGAGGCCTGGGCGGTGGTGGCGCACCACACCTTTAATCCCAGCACTGGGAGGTAGAGGCAGGCAGATCTCTGTGAGTTCAAGGCCAGCCTGGTCTACAAAGCAAGTTCCAGGAAAGGCACAAAACTACACAGAGAAACCCTGTCTCAGAAAAAAAAAATGAGATGATGAGGGCTGGAGAGATGGCTCACTGCATCATGGCACATGTGTACCCACACATACACAAATCAGTAAAAATGAGGTAGTTTAACTTAGTTACATCTTATAGACATTTATGTAGTTTGAGCATATTAGAGATTTACTGAACAGAAACATTTATTTGAGTAATTCATTTAGGTACGCTGAAGTAGATAAGCCACGTGGTTCCCGTTGAACACAGGAGGAAGTTGGAGCTCTCAGGAAAGCTCTAGAAGATAGGACTCTTGCAGGAGAGCTATAGAACCAGCTTCACCTTGGTGTCACACTCCTAGACTCAGTTACCAGTGCTCTTTTCATTATAGAAACAGTAGCTTTACTTTTATACTTGACTTTGCTTATAACGACCCTTCCAAAGTGCTATATATCACCTTTTGTTTTTAGTTTGTTATTTATTTATTTTTTTAAGGATTACTGATTGGTATATCTGACACTTAAGAAAACTATAGTTCATTACCCCTAGTGAGAAAAGTATGTAAAAAATAAGTACCTTGTTTATTTATTAGATGTCTCCTAAAGGTAAACAAATACAAATCTTGTTGGCGATTGAACTTAGGGCCTCATGCATGTTAGGCAAGTACTCTTATCACTGAGTTAAATCAGTACACTTTATCATTTTACTTTTTATTTTTGAGCCAGTGTCTTAAATTTACCAGGCTTGGAATACTCTGCTGGGATTAGGCCTGTGATAGTTAAATTATATTTAAACTCATTAAGTAGTATCAATTATATAGTGAATTCATCCATGGAAAACATTCCTTTTGACTGTTTTTGAAAGTGTGTTTATTAAGATTTGTAAATAAACTGAGTGTCCTGGTGCATGCCTTTAATCCCAGCACTTGGGAGGCAGAGGCAGGTGGATCTCTTGAGTTTGAGGCCAGCCTGGTCTACATTATGAGTTCCAAGACAGCCAGAGCTGCATAGTGAGACCCTGTTGAAACAAAAGATTTGTAAATAGTTTTTCTTAAATGTAGATGATTTTTCTTGAGGCAGTTTTATTGTTTGGCATAGAGTAAATATTCACCAGTGTTTACCTATTAATAAATGCTCAGGGAATGATGAATCGAATCATACCATATTCAAATCAAGTTTGAATCATATTGCCATCTTTTACTTGAAAGGTAAAAAAATTTTTCTGATGATAAAAATTTAAGGCAACAAAAATTAATTCCCTACATATAAAATAGTCATATTAAGGGCTGGAGAGATGGCTCAGTGGTTAAGAACACTGGCTGCTCTCCCAGAGGTTCTGAGTTCAATTCCTAGTAACCACATGGTGGCTCACAGTCATCTATAGTGGGATCTGATGCCCTCTTCTGGCATAAAGTCGTATATGCACATAGAGCACTCATAAAATAAATAAATTTTAAAAAAAGAAAGGCACTATAGCCACATAGATACAGAACCATGTTAAAAAATTACATGAGCCGGGCAGTGGTGGCGCACGCCTTTAATCCCAGCACTCGGGAGGCAGAGCCAGGCGGATCTCTGTGAGTTTGAGGCCAGCCTGGGCTACCAAGTGAGTTCCAGGAAAGGCGCAAAGCTACACAGAGAAACCCTGTCTCGAAAAACAAAACAAAACAAAACAAAAATACATGATATTATGTGGCTTTTAGTATTAGAAGAACTACAGAAAGAACTAGAGAAGCTTCCTGCAAGCAGGTTTCTAGACAAAACTAATATACTGTATATACAGCCCTATTGCCCCTAAGTACAAATGCCTCTGAAAGGCCTTCATTCGTTGTTACATGAGTGTAAGTTCTACTAAATACCTTCTAATTTAAGCATAGTTACTTGAAAGCTTAAATGGCATCTAATGTCATCTTCACTTGATTCAGTTTCTTAATAATGCTAGAATTTCTTCTGAGTTCAGCATGACAGTTTTAAGAGCCTTGGGTGTTCATGAACAAGTTACAGGTTATGCAGCTATACATACAGAGTAGGAGAGCAAATGTCAAATGTGTAAACATTTTTTTTTTTTTACGATTTGAGGTTATTGCAGCTATTTCAAAATTGTTCTGCACTACTGTTCTGAGCCCTGCTGTTCATTAATTTGCATACTAATGACATTAATGATTTTAACCTGTTATATTTTTCATTTTTATAGATAAAGTGGAGATTTTTAGTGAAGAACATGAAAAAAATAGTCACCATTTCCATAAAAATGCTGAAGATAGTACTAAGAAACACAGTACAGAAACCATAGTGGATTCTGAATATAAAGCTGACGAAATTAAGGAAACAAATGATACTTGGAATGCCCAGTCTGGGAAAAGATCAGAGTCTCCTTCTGAAAGTTGTCCAAGCAAAGGACCTGTAAGAACTGGTTTATATGAGTGGGATAATGATTTTGAAGATATCAGAACAGAAGACTGTATTCTGAATTTGAATAGTGATTCTCTTTTGGAGATGAAGGATGAGAATTTAAAAAACCGATTGGAAAATCTAAATGAAGCCATTGAAGAAGATATTATACAAAGTGTTCTTAGGCCAAGCAACTGTAGGACGTACTGTAGGGCCAATAAAGCGAAATCCTCACAGGGAGCATCAAATTTCGATAAGCTAATGGATGGCACCAGTCAGGCCTTAGCCAAAGCAAACAGTGAATCAAGTAAAGATGGCCTGAATCAGGCAAAGAAAGGTGGTGTAAGTTGTGGGACCACTTTTAGAGGAACAGTTGGACGGACTAGAGATTACACTGTTTTACATCCATCTTGCTTGTCAGTTTGTAATGTTACCATCCAGGATACAATGGAACGGAGTATGGATGAGTTCACGGCATCCACTCCTGCAGATTTAGGAGAGGCTGGCCGGCTCAGGAAAAAGGCAGATATTGCAACTTCCAAGACCACTACTAGATTTCGACCTAGTAATACTAAATCCAAAAAGGATGTTAAACTTGAATTTTTTGGTTTTGAAGATCATGATGAGACAGGAGGTGATGAAGGGGGTTCTGGAAGTTCTAATTACAAAATTAAATATTTTGGCTTTGACGACCTCAGTGAAAGTGAAGAAGATGATGATGATGACTGTCAAGTGGAAAGAAAGACAAACAAAAAAAGAACTAAAACAGCTCCATCACCTTCCCTGCAGCCTCCCCCTGAAAGCAATGACAATTCCCAGGATAGTCAGCCTAGTACTAATAGTGCAGGTAAGAATTTTAAGATGTATATATAATAATATGTATTTAATATATGATTTGTTTTTCAGGCTTCAATCAAAGGCTAGACTCTTTTCTAGATACTTAGTTTTAGTTATATATATATATATATATATATATATATATATATATATATATATATAATTTTAATTATATGTAGGTATGTGTGCCTGCATGTGGGTATATGCATGTGAATACAATTACCTTCTGAAGCCAGAGGCATTAGGTCCCCTAGAGCTGGAGTTAGAGTTGTAAGCTGTCTGACATGGGTGCTGAAAACTGAACTCTGATCCTTTGGGAGAGCAGCAAATTTTCTAAACTACTGAGCTTTCTCTCTAGCCTTACTTTGTTATATTACACTTTAGTAGAAGCATCTATTTAGAACCTATGTATTACCTTATGCAAAGGTATAGTATTTTACATATAAATTTTTAGGTCTTAAGTTATGGTAGACTGGGAGTCTTACATGTTTTAAACCAGTGACTAGCATTTAAGATTTTTAGTTTTGGGTTGAATTCCAAACCAGGGCCTCACACGTAATAAGCAAGCTCTCCCACTGAAATATAACCCTAGGCTAGCATCTGTGAATTTATGTGAGAATTTTAAACTATTCAGTCTTTGAGACAGAGATACCAAACATCTTGTTTTAGCTTTGAAAATCCAAATGCAATGAAGACATAAGGATAGATTTTGGACATTTAGTACTGTACTGATAACAGATGGTCTTAATGAGGGAAATACTCAAAAGAAATTAATTAAACCCTTTGTAAGTAGCACAAAACAAAAAAAAAATTTTTTTTTTTTTTTGCAACATTCTCAAACCCTCTTAAATTATGGTTTCATAAGATTGAAAAGTACGCTGGGCAGGTGAATATGTGAGTTCAAGGCCAGTCTGGTCTACAGAGTGAGTTCCAGGTCAGTCAGGGCTACACAAAGAAATCCTGTCTGAGGAAAACAAAACAAAGGATTGAAAAGTACTAGGTAAGTATTCTCTTTTAATAATGAAAATTTGTCTTTTAAGATTGTAGGCCCAGTGATAAGGTTCTCCTAGGAATTGAATCTCTAGTGAGAGATAGATACAAATAAAATAGGTAGCTCTGCTATAATTAGCCGTAACAAGGGCTATGTGTAGAGGATTCACTGTTAAGTGAGGAAGAATTTGTGAAAACTACTAGAATAAAGGGTCTTTTCAGCCAAATACAGCTTTTCTATATTGGTTTAATTGTTTAAAAAAGCTTTTGTCCTGCTAAGATTGTAGAAGTTTGTAATTGTGAATTAGAATTTCCATTGTATTTGTGAATTTAGATTCTCAAATAGAGTATATCATACTTGATACTACCTGCTACCTAGCTGTTTTGGACCTAAAAAATATTTGCTTGATTAGAATTTATTTCTGGTGTTGGGGGTGATTTGTACAGGAGAGAGGTGCTCTACCACTGAGTTGTTACACCCTCAGCCCTGATGATTCTTCCTGTTTTAAACTGGAATTAAAGCAGAAGCTTCTAGAGCTTCTTCACCCCCTAAAAAAGTATAGTTAACATTGATCCACCGTTGTCATCATCAGCCTCTTCTGGGAGATGCAGTTTGCAGCAGCCCTTACTAGACTTGAGATCTGGCACCTAATGCTGTCAGGACCTGCACTTTTTTTTTTGTCCTGCTGCAGGGTATTTGACTTTTAGTCTCATTTGTCTAGTAAGTTATTATTCTCATCTGCGATTTCAAATCTGTTTTTATATCTTGGAATAATAGAACTTTAATTCTGAAATGTGAAAAATAGACTCACTTTGAGAAATAAAGTTGACATTGAACATTTGAAAACTAGAGACCACTTGGATGAGAAACACCAAGTTGCAATTGAGTCTTGATATAATGTGCGAACCAGTAATCATTTTTAAAAGTTGAGGTAGAGAAAGGTCTTCCCTTTCTTCTTATGTGTTAAAAGAAAATGTTTGTAACCATTTAGGAAGTAACTTAATCCTTCAGTAGTTTTATGTGAAGGCTCATGAGTCATTGAACTGCATTGTACTAGCCAAAAAAACCCTGTTATTTTGTTTTCCTCCTGACTCGGCCTCCCAAGTGCTGGGATTATGGCTTCTGCCACCACACCCAGAGGTTTTGCATTTTGAAATTTAGTCCTTTATGGGGCTGGAGAGATGGCTCAACAGTTAAGCATGTTTGTTGTTCTTGCAAAGGGCCTGGTTTCAATTCCCCAGCACTGTTGTTCACGACCATTGGTAACTTGAGTTCTAGGGGATCTGATGCCTTTTCATTTCTTCAGGTTCCCAGGCAGGCATGTGGTTCACATGCATACATATAGGCAAAACACTCACGCGTAAAATAATTCTAAACTTTTTTTTTTTTTTTTTTTTTTTTGGTTTTTCGAAACAGGGTTTCTCTGTGTAGTTTTTTTTGGGGGGAGAGGGGTTCCTGTCCTGGATTTGACTCTGTAGACCAGGCTGGCCTTGAACTCACAGAGATTTGCCTTTCTCTGCCTCCCGAGTGCTGGGATTAAAGGCTTGTACCACTGCCACTGGCTAAATATTTTTTTTTAAGTGGTTATCTTTGTAGAAGCCAGCAGCCTCTTATACAGCTTGAACAATGTCTCTGACCTTTGAAAGCCACACCAAAAGCTACTTATCTTACATTAAAGCACTCTATACCCAGGCTAGCACAAATGCATTCAGTGGGTACTGGAAGCATATAGTGTTGACACCAGACTACCTGGCTTTGGATTCTGGCTCTGCTACATCAGCTCTTCCTAACTGGCTTCCAGCAAGTATTCTTTTAATGCAACATGATTTCATGAACTTAAAATCTAGAAAATGTGAAACTTAGGTATCATTTGATATTTATATGAATTTGTGTAAATTTTATATATCTAGCATCTGTATATATCTGGCAGTTATATGATCTATGAAGTTCAATTTTTATTTTGGAAAAAAAATTTAAGTCAGGTATGGGTGTTGCATCTGTAATTTTGGAAAAAAAATTTAAGTCAGGTATGGGTGTTGCATCTGTAATTTTAGTATTTGGGAGGCTGAAGCAGGGGGATTGCCATGAGTTTGGAGCCAATTTGGGATATCTAATGAATTCCAGGCCAGCCTGGGCTAGCTGCATAGACCCATTCTCAGTAAAAGAGAAAATATTTGGTTTTTCTGTTAACAAAATTAAAAGTAGAACACGTGTACCAGCCAGGTTTTATAGTAGAGGGTGAGGGTTAGAGTGCTTTTTCAGCCATTACTACTTTTTGTCATTCATTCATTCATCCATCCCCAACACTATGCTTAGAAATGGCCTTAGTTTTCTGATAATTTGAAATATTAGAAAGCTGGCTAGTTTTGATTACCGTTTCAGAAAACTTGGATTTTACAGAGGACTTGCCTGGTGTGCCTGAGAGTGTGAAGAAGCCCATAAATAAACAAGGAGATAAATCCAAGGAAAATACCAGAAAGATTTTTAGTGGCCCCAAACGGGTAAGTAAAACACTATATTGGTGGTTATTTTATTATTTATCATTAAAGGTTTCATGTTTTAGTTAGTTTTCTATTACTGTGAAGAGATACCATGACAACATTTAATTGGGGCTAATTTACAGTTGAGAGGTTCAGTCTGTTGTCATCATGGTGGGTCATGGTGGTGTACAGGCAGACGTAGTGCTGGAGAGGTAGAAGAGAGCTCTACATCTTCTGCAGGCAACAGGAAGTGGTCTGAGACACTCACTGTGTGTGGCTTGAACATATATGAGACCTCAAAGCCTGCCCCCACAGTGACACACCTACTCCAACAAAGCCACACCTCCTAAAGCCAGGTGGTGGCACATGCACTCAGGAGGCAGAGGCAGGTGGATCTCTGAGTTCGAGGCCAGCCAGGGCTATGCATAGAGAAACACTGTCTCTTGGGATGGGGCTGAGGTGGGGCACATGCTACTGCCTTTGGGGGCCATTTTCTTTCAAATTACCACAGCTCAACTTAATTTTTTATTGGGACGTTACCAGCACCCATCTTGGCAATGTTTCTCACAAGATACCTGTAAATCTTTTTCTTTTTCTTTTTCTTTTTTTTTTTAAATACACCATTTTATGAGAAGTTGTGTATATCTATATAGGGATATATAGAATTATAAATTACTTTTCCATGCTCTAGAATATTGATTGTTGAAGCTTACAGTCAAGAGGCTGGTGGGAACTAAGGCTTGTTGCTGGTCTGCCTTGTAATAATAGTCTTCTATCACATATTGTCCAGATAGGACCAACATTCAAAATACAGTTTCTACTAAATTCTAGTTGCTTTCTTTCTCTTTTCCCAATTTTTTTTTTGGAGGGGGAGGGTGGTTTCCAGACAGGGTTTCTCTGTGGAGCTTTGGAACCTGTCCGGGATCTCGCTCTGTAGACCAGACTGGCCTCGAACTCACAGAAATCCACCTGACTCTGCCTCCTGAGTGCTAGGATTAAAGGCATGCACCACCACCACCACCACCACCACCACCACCACCACCACCACCACCACCACCACCTGGCTTTTCCCAGTTTTTTTAGATAAATACCTACAGTCATACCACTGTCCAGCTTTTTCAGTAGCTGCAAACTATTTTGCATTTCATTTTATATTCTCATTAGCAATATAGGTTGTATAAACCCCCCCCCCCCATCCTTGCCAACATTTACTTTAAACAAAAGCTACTGTAGGCTAGGTATGGTGGTATATGCCTTTAAGCTGAGAAGGGCAGAGGCTGGCAAATCTCTGATTTTGAGGCCGGCCTGGTCTAAGTAGTGAGTTGAAGGCCAGCCAAGGATATATAGTGAGATTCTGTTTTCAAAAAAAGCTACCTTGAAGGTATGGAATAGTTATGCTTTGATCTTCATTTCTATAATGACTACTGAATTAGAAACTATTTTCCTATACGTACTTGTCATTTGTGTGTACATATATCGTGTATTTATGTTTTCATGAGTGTGTCTGCATGTACCTGTTGATGCCAGAAGATTGAATTAGGTCTTCTCTAGTGTTCCCTGTCTTACTGTTTTGAGACAGTGTCTCACTCAATCTGGAGTTCACAGATTCAGCTAGACTTCTACTGTCCAGCAAGGCCCAGGGATCCTCCTTTCTCTGCCTTTCCAACTCTGGGATTACAAGCGTGTGCTGCTGTGCCTGCTTTTATGTAGGTGCTGGAATTGAACTGAGGTGGACACGCTTGTATGGCAAGTGCTTTTCTGACTGAGCTAGCTCCCTAGCTCCATTTGTCCGTGTTTTGAGAAATGTCTAATTGAGTCTTTTGCTCTTTTTTTAAAAAAAATTAAGTTTTTTTTTTTTTTTACTGTTTAGTTGTAGGAGTTCAGTATTTTTCTCTCTCTCTCTCTCCTCTCTCTCTCTCTCCTCTCTCTCTTCTCTCTTCTCTCTTCTCTCTCCTCTCTCCTCTCTCTCTCTCTCTCTCTCTCTCTCTCTCTCTCTCTCTCTCTCTCTCTCTGGTTTTTCGAGACAGGCTTTCTCTATGTAGCTTTGCGCTTTTCCTGGATCTCACTCTGTAGACCAGGCTGGCCTTGAACTCACAAAGATCCACCTGCCTCTGCCTTCCAAGTGCTGGGATTAAAGGCGTGCGTCACCACCGCCCGGCTCAGTATATTTCTCAAAAAATTAAAAGTAAAACTACCACATGACCCAACTGTCTCACTCTTGGGAATATACACAGAGAACTCCATACCCTGCTATGCAGATAATTATATCCCCATATTCTGCTTTATTCACTGTAGCAAAGGATTTGGAATCAGCCTGGTTGTCCATGAAAAGATGAATGTATATGTATGTGTGTGTATATATATATACATATATATATGTGTGTATATATATGTATATGTACATATATATATATAAATATAAAATGGAATACTCTTCAGCTGTATAAGAAAAATGTAATAAATTTGTAGGAAAATGAATGAACTTAGATTAGAATGTATAATATTAGCTGAGGTCATATAATCTTAAATTAATGCCTAATTCATACTCTGTTTTCATCAGAAATCCTCAGGATGTCTTTCAGTTACCTTCCCCAGACCTTCCAACCAGAATCTTGTAGCAGTTTGGTATATTTTGTCCTCACAAATACCTTATTTAAATAGATTCTTATTTAAAATAATCCCTTTCACTTATTTTTATTAGGAGGCTGTGATATTTGTCTTTGAGACTGCTCCACACTTAGAAGTTATCTATAATCCCCTTGGTTTTTAATTTGCTTCACTATTGGTGTAGGAAGCTGTAAATTAATAAATATATATTTATTATATAACATAATAACTATATAATAAATTATATCCTGGATTAGATTTTAGTTAAACTTTTTTTTCTTTTTGCAGGACTTCATTGGTTATAATTGTGTGTGTTTCTTTACCTTTGAAGCCCTATAATTTCTGGTTATTCCACTCTTAATATATCTTCATTTATACCTCCACCTACTTTCTACAGTATGGGGGATTGAATCTAGGGCCTTGTATATGTATTCTTGGCCTTTAATACTGTTTGAACAACTAACAAAGGCTGTGATCATGAGCTTTGTTTAAAACAAAGGCACATTTTCCTTTTTTTAATTTTATTAGGTCTCTTCTGACACCATGTGAATATCTTATTCTGCATTATATCATTTAACTCATTGTTGCTTGCATCTAGTATTGAACCTTGTCTTAGTTACTGTTTATTATTGTGAAGAGACACCTTGACCAAGACAGCTTATAGAAGGAAGCATTGCATTGTGAGCTTGCTTACAGTTTCAAGGGTTAGTTCATTATTGCGGCAGGGAGAGTGGCAGCAGGTGGGCAGGAATGGTGCTGGGGAAGGAGCTGAGATCTCACATCTGATCCACAAGTTGCAGGCTGAAAGGGGGCTGCGGGGAGGGAGACATGCACACTTGAAACTTCAAAGCCCACTCCCAGTTATACACCTTTTAGAAGGCCATACCTCCTACTTCTTCCTAAACCACGCTGTTCCTGTGATTCAGCATATTCAAATATATGAAGCTGTGGACACTGTTCTTATTCAAACCATCATAAACCCTACCACTGTCTTTTGTTAGACTGACAGTCGCAGACTGGTGAAAAACCTTCAGATTACTGCTTGTACTTTTAGAAGAATAGTAGTAAATAGTGTAAGGAATAGTGTAAATAGTCTCTCACACCATTGACAGATTAAATTTATTACTTATTCGCATTGTTCATAATATAGTAAGCCATGAGTGACATCACTTTTATGGCAAATCTAAAAGAGGCAAAGTGTTGAGAAATAGAATAATAGCACTGAGGCAAAGGAAGTGGGCAGATGTTGGAATAGTCATCCAAGAGGTACAGTGGAGTAGAATTAGTAAATCTAAAGTCCAATATATAACAGAAATACAGTTAATGTTAATATTGTATATCAAAAATTTGCTAAATGAGTAGATTTTAGGTCCTTTTACCACACTGCAAAAAAATATTTAAGGAAGGGATGGATACATTCTTAACTTGTATTAATCATTTCATTGTTTTCATGTTTATCAAAACATTTTGTATTCCTTAAGGTATAATAATGTATAATGAACTTTTTTAACTTATTAAATGTAATATGATAGGTTTTGACTTTTCTTTGTATGCCCTAGTTGTTTTAGATTTGGCTAGTGGGAATGGAACCGTTTCTAGCTCTCTTGCTTCTCTTTTATGTAAACCCAACGTCTTTGAGCACTTCTTTGTTTTCTGCACAGTAAAGTGACCTAGATTCATCATATACTTTTCTTTTTTCAGTTAAAGAATTCATTTCTCTTAGGATTCTTAGTTCTTTTTGTACAGCCTAAATACTTAGAATACTTGAGTGCTAACTATGTTCATTGCCTATAGGCCCTGTCATCAGACAGCTAGAAAAAATAAGCTATAAGTTTATATGGATAGCTTTACTTTAAATTTAGCAAAGCAGAATTAAAAAATGTATTTATTATTAGTGGGTTGGGGGAGAGGCCATTTACATGCCATAGTACTTGTAAGGAGGTCAGAGGGCAAACCTCTGGAGTTTTTTATTATGTAATCCAGGGATTGAACTCAGTTTATTAGATGTTTATAGCAAGGGCTTTTACTTGCTGAGCCATTTTGTGAGTCCTGATGTGACAGAATTTTGTATTTGGTTTACTGTTCCATCCTGTGCACAGATAACCACCTTATAATGTCACTAATGATAATTACTGGGATAGTAAATAGTGATTTTTGAGCTTTGCAGCTCTTTTTGCTGTTAGTATTTTACTGAGGATGACTGGTCAGAAGCTGGGCATGGTGGCACACACCTGTAATAACTAGCTGGCACTTGGGAAGCTTGATAGAGGAAACTTGCCATGAATTTGAAGTCAGACTGGGCTACATAGCAGGCAGGGTGCCACAGGCCTTTCATCCCAGCGGAAGCCGGGGGATAGATCTCTGTTAGTTCAAGGCTAGCTGGTGTGCAGAGAGTTCTCACAATAAAACAATTCTTTAAAAAAAAAAATCTTAATCATCTTTTCCCCTCTTATTTGTATTTAATTTTTGGAGTGTTTTGTTTTGCCATGTTAGTTATCTAAACCAAGGCCTCATACATCCTAGGCAAGCACTCTACCACTGAGCTATACCCGCAGCCCTATGTTAAGTTTTTAAATTTAGTTTTCAACTTAATATTGAGGGATTTTGCTTTGCTATTCACACAACTTAAAAAATTAAGATTGTACATGCACTTGACCTGATTTTGGTGTAATTTATCTGGCCTAAAATAAATCAGGTCATGAAAACAAGTTTGCAGCAGACCTATTTGCTACTGTCTTGATGGACACGATATTATAGTGCCAAGAAAATTAAGGAAATTACTTCTGATTTTTTTTAAACTTGCTATGGGATTGAACACATTTGAAAGATGTAATGTGGGTAAAGCCTTGTTGTAATATAGTAGTAGTTTTAGTATTTTATTCCCTGAAGAGACTTAAATATTCCCTCCTTTTGTGTGAGTAATTAGGATTCGCAGAAAACTAAATTCTCCAAGGAATTTTTATGTAGATTATCTTTCAGATACCATAAGAGAGAAGGGGTGTGAGTGGATTTAGGAAATGTTCTCAGTAGCTGTAGAATGGCCTCAACTTGGATTTGTCTAGTACTTCCTCTGACTCAATGTAGTTGCCATGTTCTTGGTAGGAACACTAGAGGAGATACTGTGTTCTCATTGCTTCAAAACCCTGTTAAGTACACAGCTCTGAAACATGTAAAACGTATACATTCTTCTTGTTGTAAAGACTACGGACTTAAACCCAGTGCCTTATACTTAGTTAGGGTCTTGCATATGCCAGGCAATCCTCTACTTCTGACCTATATATCTCTACCCCTCATGCTGTGTTTTTACATATGATTGCATACCTAGTTTTGTAGAACCTAGAGTTCATGTGGTGCTTTCACTTCTGGGCCAGCACCAGGTTTATTCTGGCCTTCATGATTTTATATTTTACTTGTCTTTGTCTAGAGTGAGAAATCTAGTGTCATTATCTTTAGTATGCTTGACCATTTATTGGGTCTTAATATTTGTGAATGGTTTCTTGATCATTTAAGTCATCTTCTCACCTTAATAATACAGACATATGCTAGCTAGCTAAGAGTTTCCTTTTCTCTGCCTTCTCATAAACATTAACTTTCTTTTTTTAAAAAAAATTTTTTTTTAGATACTTATTTTATGTTTAAAAGTCTACATGTATGTATGTGCACCCACATGTATGCCTGGTTGCCCAAGGTCAGAAGAATTTGTCAGATTCCCTGGTACTTGAGTTATAGATGGCTGTGAACTGCCATGTGGTTACTGGGAACCAAATCTAGGTCCTCTGCAAATGCACTCAGCTGCTGACCCATCTTCTCCAGCCCTGCATTAACTTTATTAAGTATGTCATCTGTACAGTTTTCACCTTACCAAGAATGTAGGCAGGAGTTGTTATGTTAGGATTGAATGTTGGCTGGAGGTTACATGCTATAGAAAAATGAGAAGGGTGAAGAAAACTGGTTAAAAAAAACGGTTGAAATAATGGCTTTAAAAAGTCATTTGCTGGATTTGAGAATTGGCTTGGTTGTTCAGAGCATTCATGCTTTTCCAGAGGACCCAGGTTTGTTTCCCCAGGACCCACATGATGGTTCATACCATTCATTTCAGCATCTGACACCCTCTTCTGACCTCTGTAGGCTTCAGACATGCATGTGGTACATATACATTCATGGATGCAAAACAGTCATACACATGTTCAAAAACAAATGAAAAAGAAAAGACTAAGAGTCATTTTCTGGTTAGGAAAATAAAGGAACTTTAGGAATTAGACTTGAACATAACTGTATTTAAGTAACCTTGGTTAGGTCTTAGTGGTTGATTGTTTGGAAATTCTGGTGCTTTTTTGTTTATGAAATGTTAACCAGTTTCTGATTTCTGGCTACCATTTTCCTGCCTCCCTTATTTGCGGCTGTCATACATGTGCTGATTTACAGAGATCATTTCTTCTGCTTGCTCTGCCCACTTTAAATTCAACTTCTACTCACTCCTGTCTGACTTCTGAGGCAATGTTTTTATAATCAGCCAGAATCACCTTTAGTGCTTGGAAGGTGGCATTTTTCCTGGGATGTTGGCCATCTTGTTTTACAACTAAGACTACTTCTGGATCTTTGAAACTAATATAAGATCAGTTGTGGTTTCAATTTTCAAATATTTCTACCACTGCTTTTCAGTGTTTCTCTGTAGTTTAAAACTGGGCCCATCTGGCCCTATCTTTTGTCTGACTTTCTAAGGAACATTTTGGACTTAAATTTTTACTTTCCTTCTGTTATTCAATATGACACTAGATAGTAAGCTTCTGGCAATTGGATTAAAATTTACTTCTCATTATAAACCATGAGTACATACTAATTTGTATTAGAAAGTTGCAATTGTATAAGGCTGCAAGTTTAAAGTTGTGTATAGCTTTATATTTTATAAATTCTTTTGTTTGCTGAAATTAATTAATTTATATAAGTTCTCAATTTAAAAACAGAATCCTGTAACTGAAGAGATTTTAAAGGACAAGTACTCCCACATCTCACCCAAGAACAAATGTTCCTTCACACGGTGCTTGTTTTAGCAGTTAGAACTCACTTTCCCAAAACAGCTTTTTTTTTTTTTTTTGTCCAGTGTATTTACTGAGTGTTGCTTTTGTCCTATATTTGAGGATTTACCTACCATTTGAGAATTCCGACATCTAGGTGGTAGTGATTTCTAAAAACTAGAAACTGAGATGTTAATGCATATGAAGCCTGAATAAAAAATAGACTAGCTGGGTGGTGGTGGCGGCGGCGGCGGCGGCGGCGGCGGCGGCGGCGGCGGCGGCGGCGGCGGCGGCGGCGCACGCCTTTAATCCCAGCACTCGGGAGGCAGAGGCATGTGGATTTCTGTGAGTTCGAGGCCAGCCTGGTCTCCAAAGCGAGTTCCAGGAAAGGCGCAAAGCAACACAGAGAAATCCTGTCTCAAAAAACCAATAAAATAAAAGATAGACTAGAGCTGGTGTGATGGTTGGGAATTTTGCAGAGTATAAAGTTAAAAGCTATCCAGGTGTGGTGGCACATGCCTTTAATCCCAGCACTCAGGAGGCAGAGTTCTGAGTTTGAGACCAGCCAGTCTACAGAGTGAGTTCCAGGACAGCCAGGGCTACACAAAGAAATCCTGTTTCAAAAGAAAAAAAAAGGAAGAAGTTAAGTTATGACCATCTATTTACAGTTTAGATTGACAATCCAGAGAAGTTTAAAGTGGGTCCTGGTTGACTCTGGATGTGGAAGAAAGTCATCCTGATTGGCTCTTCTTCCTTGTCTCTTTATTCCATGTATGATCTTCTCAGTGCTAGCTGTTTGGGGATACCAGAAGAAAGAAAAAGAATGTCTTTGAACATTTGCTGGACTGTTTTTCCAAACTGGCATTTTAAATAGTTTTAGCATTATCTTTCTTTTATAGAAATAGTGTTTGAATACCAAACTAGGCATTCTCAACTGTTGATCTATATAAGTAATGAAGTAAAAATACTGAGGAAATTTAAAATAATTTTTCTGTATAATCCCTTTTTCTTTAATTTTTTTAAATGCTACTAAAATACTACTACTTTTAATTTTCCTTCATTCGAGTGCTTTTTTTTTTTAAAGTGTACATGAGTGGGTTTTTTTTGTTGTTGTTGTTGTTGTTTTTTGTTTTAAGTCATTTTGTGCATGCCTGGTGCCCACAGAGGCAGAGGGAGTGCTAGATCCTCTGGAACTGGAGTTACAAATGGCCTTGAGCCACCATGTGGGTTCTGGGAATGGAATACAAGTCCTTTGGAAGAGCAATAGAGGAGGACGCCTGACATTGATTTATGGTCTCTACAGGCTTGCACACCGAGGCACACATATATATACTGCATGAAGACGCAAGTTATCCAGAATTTGTTTACAGGTTACACTTGCGTTGCCCACTAAGATTAAAGGTGTAAAGTCACTTGCTATTTTCACATAGTACTTGAGGTTAGTCTGTCTCTTGGTCAGTTGGTCTATCCTTCCTCATTTATTTGAAATATGAGTAGGTTTCTTGGTTCTGGTTTGCTTTAAATTTTAGGTTTTTTTTTTTTTTTCATGTTCTTTCCATTCTTAGTGAATGGTATACACAACATTAACAATTTTCCAAAAGTAAAATCTATTTTTAAAAAAGTTAATTTAGTTAAGGGTCACTTCATTTGAGATGTGTTCACACTTCTCACCACTTGTAAGGAACCTTTTATTGTCTGTTTTCCTTTTTATAAAAATCACCTGACTTTTTCTTACTCACTTTCCTTGATAAAAAGTAAAATTTGTTTTTTGTTTGAGGGTTTTTTGTTTTTTTGTTTGTTTTAATAATAAAAGGGTCTTACTGTGTCCTGGTCTGACCTGGAACTTACTGTGTATCCCCAAATCCTCTGGCCTCAATCTCCTGAGAGCTAATATTATAGGCCTATACGACCACACCCTACTTATATGGGCTTTCTGTTGTTGGTGTTTTGTTTTTGAGACAGAGTCTTACTAGGTAGACTTGGTTGCCCCGGTTGTTTTTGAGACAGGGTCTTACTAGGTAGACTTGGTTGCCCTGGAGCTTGCTGTCTAGACCATATTGACCTTGACTCAGAGATCTGTCTGTCTTGGCCTCAGAGTGTTGGGATTAAAGGGTGGGTGTCACCATGCCTGACTTAGAAGAGATTTTTTTTTTGTGCTTTGCTTATTTTGCTTAGTAATATCTCTTGGAAATCACTTAGTATTGGCTAATTCTTCAGAGTAGTAATAATGTAAGAACTTGGCTTTAGATTGCTTTTTTTACTTTAGTTGCATTCTTTCATATACTGAGTATTTATATTTAAATTACTTCCTTTTAAACAATTTTTTTTTAAATTTATATTTTATGTTTATGGTTGTTTTGCCTGTGTGTATATCTGTGCACTGTGTGTAAGCCTAGTTCCCATTGAGGCCAGAAGAAGGCATTGGACTCCTGGAACTGGAGTTGCAGGCTGCTGTGAGCTGCTTTGTAGGTGCTGGGAAATCAAACCTGCGTCTTCAGGAAGAGCAGCCAGGGTGCTCTTTACCCTTGAGCCATCTCTTCATCACCCCCCTACTATTTTGTATATGTAGTTTTTCTTTGACTCCCCAGTGTCTGTTGGCCTTTTGTTTTTCTTCCTCTCTTCTTTCTCTTCTTTTCTTTGCTAGTAAGGCACTATGTCCAGACAGACACAGTTATATATTGCAGCACTTTGAACATTCATTTAGACAGACTTATGATGATTGGTGGGAATACATTGCTGTGTTCATGAAATCTTTGTGAATAAGTCTGGGTGAAGTATAGCCAGCTTACTGTTTTTGTCTTTACTATAGTCTTATTTAAAACTCATGAATTTGGTCTTGTTAAAATAAAAATCATGGCATAAAAAGGGTGACACCCTTCTCCCCTACACACACACTTTTAGAAGCCAACTCAGTGGAAAATAGCAATATACTTTTATTCCTGAGATTATTACCTAGAGTCAGTACATTCTTAAAAGAAATAGAATGGGGTCCTGGAAAGATGGCTTAGTGGTTAAGAGCACTGACTACTCCTCAGAGGACCTGGGTTCAATTCCCAGCACTCACATGACACCTCAGAACTGTTTGTAACTCACAGTTGTGGTACCCAGATCTATAAGCAGGCAAAACACCAGTGCTTGTAAAATAAACAATTTTAAATAAACAAAAAAAATTTAAAAAACAAATAAAAATCAGTAGAATGTTTGCATGTTCAAGCACTTTTCTCTGTCTTTGACTTTTTTGCACTGGTGTAAATGGAACCAGGGGCCTTGTGCATGCTAGGCAGGTGCACTACCAGCACAGTTCCAACCCAGGACAGATTTATACCAAAAGCCTGTACTTAGAGCCTGGGCCTTGAGTGTACTTGAAGTCCTAGAGGTTCCTTGAATCAAGGATTTAATAGGTAACAGGCACACAGCTTGTATAGTGGTTGTCTAAGATGAACATGAACAGAGAGCTAGTTTTTAGAATTTATGTTAAATCCACTCTGTGCACATAAGACCCAGAAAATCTGATCAAGTCCTTATGTGAGTTCATAACTTATTTAGATGTGATAATGAATCATTACTTAATGCAAATCTAGTTCATAAGAGTAATGGCAACAGCGGTATTTGGCCATTATTGGGCTAGGTTTTTGTACAAATGCTCTTTATTTTGTGTGTGTTGCACTAAAACAGAAAAATTGCAGTTATAAACAGAATCATTAGATCAGAGATTTGAGGTTTAAAATGACAAAATTCAGTATCAGGTGTTCTTGGAAGGTAAAATGGTATGTTTGGCTTGTCATTCTTTGTTTAATCAGTTTCCTTTTGTAAATAAAGGTTTTATTCCTTCTATACAAATTTAATCTTTTGGGTTTGAATTTACAGGTTTCATTATTTGTGGTTCTGAAATTCAGAATGTTCAAAATAAGAGACTTTTCTTTCCCCCCAGAGCTGAGGACCGAATCCAGGGCGGAGCGCTGGATTCTACTACTGAGCTAAATCCCCAACCCCGAGACTTTTCTCATTTTAAATAAATGATTTAGCAGGACAACAGCCTGTATTTAAGACAATTTATATCTTTTTCTTTCTTTCTTTTTTTTTTTTTTTTTTGGTTTTTTGAGACAGGGTTTCTCTGCGTAGCTTTGCGCCTTTCCTGGAGCTCACTTGGTAGCCCAGGCTGGCCTCGAACTCGCAGAGATCTGCCTGGCTCTGCCTCCCGAGTGCTGGGATTAAAGGCGTGCGCCACCACCGCCCGGCTTGACAATTTATATCTTTATGAACATTTAATGTTTTTGTATTTTTGCTACAGAATTCCCAATTGCTAGTACACTGAACTTCTTGAGACTATTGTGTCTTGTGAGGTAGTACACAGCTACCTTTGTAACATTTCAACAATTTTTAATGTATGGTGTACATTTGGCTCCAGCGGCATCACTTAAATGAGTATGGAACTTCTTCCCGCCTCTCACAAACTGCTTGATTCCCATTGTTAGAGAATTATGAAGCAAGAATGACTAGTATGAGGAATAAAGTTTTGCTAATGAACATGTTAAATATATTAAATAATAGACTTTCAAAACATTTACTTTAAAAAAATATTCATTTACTTATCTTTTCTGTGTGTGAATGTGTGAGAGAGTGTAGGCACATACATACAAAGATATGTTATGTGCAGGTCATGGGACAACTTTTAGGAGTTGGTTCTTGCTTTCTACCTTGTTGAACCAGGTCTTGTTCCTGCTACTGTTATGCCACATACTCTAGGCTAGCTGGTTCTCAAGCTTCTGGGCAGTTCTTCTGATTGTAGAAGTGCTAGGACTCCAGATGCTTGCTTGCTACATGCAGCTCTATATGTGGATTCCGAGACCACTCCACCTGTCATCCTGGTACTGCTAGAACTTGTACTAAGTGAGCTATTTCTTCATCCCCAATAAAGTACTTTATACAGAAAACAGTATCTAATACCAAAATTTCCCATTCCCATTACTTTTAGGGAGTAGATTTGCATTAAGTGATTGCTCATTATTATATCAGAGTAATTTATGAACTCATGGAATGACCCAATCAGATTTTCTGGGTCACACACATATGCATGGGATAGATGAAACATAAACTAGCTCTCTGTTCTTTATGTTCGTTCCTCTTAGACAACTGCTATATAATCTGTGTGCTTGTTAGCAGTTTCAAGTGCTTTCTTCTGGTTGACTTGTTGCACAGAAGAGCAGTTGCCAATTCTGTGCTAAATACCAAAGCAATTCCATCTGACTTAGGCTAGCAAAAGCCTCTTGTTTGGTCTAAGATGTATGTTTATGCATTTCAGTTATTCTATATAAATGACACCTTTGTGTAAGGGATACAAAAACGAGATGGAAGCAGTTGATCTTTTTCTCATTTTACTAGTCACCTACAAAAGCTGTATATAATGCCAGGCATTGGAACCATCCAGACTCAGAAGAACTGCCTGGACCACCAGTAGTAAAACCTCAGAATGTCACAGTAAGTAAAACGTTTTATTTTTCCTCTTTTAAAATAATTTATAAGTTAATCTAGATCGGTACTATCTTAATTTTTATTCTTTCAAGGTTATAATTGAAAAGCTTTGCAAATAAAAACTTTGTAGGAGTTCAAGGCCAACCTGGACTTCATACTGAGACTATTTCAGAAACAAAACAACAACAAAAGACCAAACCAGAGCATTTAACCATGATTCACATTTCATAGAATTTATAGTATTTAGGGTTTAAGAAAAATTATTCCTTATATAAAGTATTTGTACTGATTCTTTGTGTGTGTGGTATTATGTATGTATTTGTGTGGGTGTGTGTGCAGCTGTGTGTGTATGCAATAGAGGACAACTTTCAAGAGTAATTTCGGCTGGAGAGATGGCTCAGCAGTTAAGAGCACTGACTGCTCTTCTAGAGGACCCAGGTTCAATTCCCAGGACCTACATGGCAGCTAACAACTGTCTGTAATTCCAAGTTCTGACACCCTCACACAGACATACCTGTAGGCAAAACATCAATGCAAAAAAAAAAAAAAAAGTTTCTTTTCTTCCATCATGTGGGTTCTGGGGCTCAAGCTCAGGTTGTCAGGCTTGCTTGGCAAGCACCTCTACTTGATCAGCAATCTCACTGGCCCTCTCTGCCTCATTTTGAGAAAGGGTCTCATTGATTTTGGCTAGTTCAGCTTGACTAGTGAGCTTCGAAGATGCACTAATCTTCACCCCCAACTGCTGATGTGTTGTCTTGCTTTACTGCTGTGCCCGGTTATTTTTTTCATTTATTTTTATGTATATATGCTGAGGGTCCAGACTCGGTCCTCATGCTTGCGTGGCAGGCACTTCACCAACTGAGCGTTCGTTCTCCCAGCCTGTTGATCTCAGAACTTACAATAGAGCTAGGCATGATGGTCCATACCTGTAATCACAGCACTTGAAGGCTGAGGTAGAGAATCACTTCAAGTTTGGTGCCTCTGTCTTTTCAGTAATTATTTTATTTTATTTTATGTGTAAGAGTATTTTAATAGTGAAACTTCCAAAGGAATGAGTTGTTATAACATTAACAAAAATTTGGGGGTAGAGTGAAGTCAAGGGCCTCATACATAGACAACTGCTCATCCTCAGTTCCAAGAACAGAACTATAGTATAAGGTTTTCCCTTAAATTGATTATGATGTCCCTGTCATATATGCTTGTATATGTATATTATTTGTGATGCTGAAACATGCTTTGTTCTTGTTACAACTTATTTTTATCCTTTATTGCTTTTAGTTTCCTATGCTTTTATGATTCCTTTGCTGTAGTTTTTCTGAAGCCCTGTCTAACTGCTTATCAATGCTACTCATGCATGCAATTGTGGTTCTTTATTCTCTTAACAGTCCTGGAAGCAAACAAATGATATGAAATGTGACGTTTAAAAAAGCTAAAAGTATTTCTCAAGTGGTTCTTTTGTGTTTGAAACATTTAAATCTTAGTAGTGCATGGAATTTGAATTATCTCTTAGGACCTTTCAGCAGCCTCCCTCTTCTCCCTTCAAAAAAACAAAAAACAAAAACTTCATTTACTTTTTAAAAGCTAAATTTGTCACATAGACAAGATGTTACCTTTTAAAATATTTGCTTAGAACAACTAATTTAATACCTTTATTAATAGGTGAGGCTGTCTTCAAAGGAACCAAATCAAAAAGATGATGGAGTTTTTAAGGCTCCTGCACCACCACTCAAAGTGATAAAAACTGTGACAATACCTACTCAGCCCTACCAAGATATAGTTACTGCACTGAAATGCAGAAAAGAAGACAAAGAAGTAAGCGGCCATATCCAGTTTTACTGCACGTGGATAGATTTCTATGTGTAACATTTAGCCTTTTGTCTTAAACAGATATCACTACACCGATAGCCACATATTTGAACCACAGATGTACCTTGTCCTACTAGTACTAGTGATTTAAAAACATTTTGTTGACATCTAATGAATGATTGTATAGGCTTTTTATTAAAGACAGCGATTTAGATATGCTAGTTCTTAGTTACCAAAGAGGTGGGCTTATTTTTTTCTTGGCAGTTATATACTGTTGTTCAGCACGTGAAGCACTTCAATGATGTGGTGGAATTTGGTGAAAATCAAGAGTTCACCGATGACATTGAATACTTGTTAAGTGGCTTAAAGAGTACTCAGCCTCTAAACACACGTTGCCTTAGGTAAGATCTTAATTTTACATTTTATAATGTTGTGCATGCTCTGTCATTAAAGTTTTTCAATTAGATGGCTTTAAATTTGTTAGTAAAGCTAATTTAAAAAATTTTGTGTCGATAATCAGTGATATGTTAAATGTTTCCTTTTTTCTTTAGTATAGGCTTCAGTTTCCAGATGCTAAAAGAATAAATAGTATACTCAGGAATCTGAGGGTGGTTTTTTTTTTGTTGTTGTTGTTTTTTCGAGACAGGGTTTCTCTGTGTAACAGCCCTGGCTGTCCTGGAACTCACTCTGTAGACCAGGCTGGCCTTGAACTCACAGATCCGCCTGCCTCTGCCTCCTGAGTGCTGGGATTAAAGGTGTGCGCAACCATCGCCCAGCGTGAGGGTGGGTTTTTTTTTTCCCCCAATTATCTCAAAATTACAGACATCAAGTGATAAATTGATTTGAGCAGAGACATGGGTCATCTTTTACGTAAATGTAATAGATTGAATACCTAGACCTGGTTGTATTATTTATAGTGAGTTGGAGTATATCCAATCAAATATAACCACTTCTAGTTTTCATATAATAGCAGCATTATGAAAGATAATGATTTTAATGGTTGTAGTGACTTGAGGAATATACTACAGACATCATGCTATTCATTTTTATAAATATAGTATGTGCCCAGTCACACTCAAAGCCTTGGTACATGTTTGAAAATGATGGTTTACCCATGGTTTTTATCTTTGTGTTGTCAGTACTTTAAGCCTTCTGCTTCTTTCTCATTTGCTTGTTTGGAATTATGCAAACTACAGCTAATGTCCTAGCAATTTTTAGCTGTCCTAACATAATCTGTTTCTTTTTAGTGTTATTAGCTTGGCTACTAAATGTGCCATGCCCAGTTTTCGAATGCACCTGAGAGCACATGGGATGGTTGCAATGGTCTTTAAAACCTTGGATGATTCTCAGCACCATCAGGTATTTTTAAGTTTCTGAGGTTGAGAGGTATTACTGAAAAATTGTAGTCTTTGACTATATCAGAAAATACCTTCATTGGATATTCATATAAATGAATTAAAGTTTGAGTTTATTTGCTTGATGAGTAGAGATGATAACTATACATTTTTGCTTCATAAATCGTGTTTTCTGGAGACATTTTTCTTAAGAAAAGTTTTTGTTATATTTATAATATAAAAGTTTATATTATTAAAATCTTACTCATTTGTCAGCATACTATACTGAATATTTTATAATGTAAGAATTATTTCCTCTATTTAGAAGAATCTTTAAATATTGTTTGATATTAATGGCATGAAAAGGGTTTTGAAATATGGTCATGATTTTAAAATATTTGGTTCATTGTTGGATCTGGAAAATAGCTGCATTGTGAAAAGGAACAAATAATAAAGGTTACCTAACCAAAGTTAGCTCCAGTGTCATCAAAAGTTAGGGAAAAATAGTCACTACCAAACTTACCAGTAATATATTGAGGTGGCCTTGTGTGAAAGGAAATTACAAATTGAGTGACACAGAATTAATACTGATTCTTCTAAAACCCAAAGTAATGTAGTTAAAGTGTGTGAGCATTCCTCTGTACCCAGGTTGTACTCAGCAAAGAGTAACAAGGACAGAAAGACAAGAAATGCATAGTTTGCTTCATCGCCCAGTTAGACTTCACATAGACTTAAGACCATCTTTCCTTAGTGGGTCCCTCAGGCTTTTATTGTGGCATCCTAATTTTCAAAAATGCTTTGTAAAGATTTAATCAAGGGAACTAAAGAGATGGCTCAGTAGTAAAGGATCTGAGTTTGGTTTCCATCCTTGTATTCTTAAGGGCATTTGTCTACCAAAGGCTGACTCAGTTAACATTATTCTAAAACATACCACCTTGAGTATTTTAAGAGCACATTTTGTTAATGCTTTATTAAAAACAGTTACTAGGGGCTAGGAATGTAGCTCAGTTGCTAGCATGCTTGCTTAGCAAGCACGAGGCCCTGGGTCTGATCCTTAGCACTGCATAAACCAGGTATTATACAGGCCTGTAATCCTGGCATTTAGGGAAGGAGAGACAGGAGGACCAAAAGTTCATTATCCTCAACTATACAATGAGTTCAGGGCCTGCCTGGGTTACATGAGATCTTATCAATAAAATAAAACAAGACTGGTGCATGCCTTTAATCCTAGCACTCAGAAGGCAGAATCAGGCTTACCCCTATGTGTTCAAGGCTACCCTGATCTACCTGGTCTACGTAGTGAGTTCCAGGGATACATGGTGAGACCGTGTCTCAAAAAACAAAACCAGAAACCCAACAAACTGACTGTTGTCAGTCCCAGTGGTGCTTATGTTTGGCTCCTGCACTCAGGAGGCAAAGGGCAGTGGGTCTCCAGGCTAGCTTGGTCTCCATAGTGAGTTCCAGGCCAACTAGGACTACATAATGAGACTGGATCTTTTTTAAAAAAGAAGTTGCTGGATTATAACATTTTAAAAAGAAATTAATCCAGTTACATTTGTTTCCTATAAAACAGTGTTTTCTTAGCCTGGCGGCGGTGACAATACACACCTCTAATCCCAGAGAGGCAGAGGCAGGCGGATCTCTGCATTCTAGGCCAGCCTGGTCTACAGAGTGAGTTCCAGGACAGCCAAGGGTACACAGAGAAACCCTGTCTCAGAAAAAACAAACAAATTACTAGTTTTTGAGTGTTTTGCTTGCTTGTTCGTCTGTGCACCAGGTGTGTGCCTGGTGCTGGCAGAGGCCAGAAGTTGGCATTGGATCCCCTAGAACTAGAGTTCCAGATAGTAGTGAGCTACCATATGGGTACTGGGAATGGAGCCCAGATACCCAGGGAGAGCAACTAGTGCTTGCTCTTAATTGCTAAGTCATCTCTTCAGCCCCCTAGTTGTATTTATTTCAGTCCCTTGTATACTGATAGAAACTCAGTTGTCTGTACTCTCTACAGAGGGAGAATGTGTTTTGATACAAATTATAAACATTTATGTTACTATTTTTTAATCAAAAATTGGCATATCTTTAAGTTAGAAAGAACATTAAAGGTATATTGTAAAAAATACTGTATAATACAAACTCCTCATTTAGGAAAAGTTCAAAGAAATAGGTAGTTGACTATATTCTAGTTGAACATTCATTAGAGAAGGATGATGGAGAGGAAAAAAAACAACTTTTTTTTTTTCCTTTTTCTCTTTTTTTTTGAGACAGGGTTCCTCTGTGTAACAGTCCTGGCTGGCTGGCCTAGAACTAGATTTGTAGTCCAGGCTGGCCTTGAACTCATAGAACCACCTGCCTCTGCCTCCCAAGTTGGATCAAAGGTATGTGCCACCACTGCCCAGCAAAAAAAAAAAAAAAAAACAATTTTTAATCAGTGTTTTATTGATCAGATAGATATATTTTCCTAGGATATTTTGGAAGAACAGTGAATCAAGCATTTTTAGGGTCTCCCAACAAAACCAGCAGTAGGAATTTTAGATATTTTAACTTATAAATGTCAGTAATGTCCTTGTTTTCTAAAGTTGTTAGTAATTGCTTTCATGAATATTTCTCTTTTGGGATCTGTTGAAGAATCTGTCCCTCTGTACAGCTGCTCTCATGTACATATTGAGTAGAGATCGTTTGAACATGGATCTTGATAGGGCCAGCCTAGATCTCATGATTCGACTCTTGGAACTGGAACAAGATGCTTCTTCAGCTAAGCTACTGAATGAAAAAGATATGAACAAGATCAAAGAAAAAATCCGAAGACTCTGTGAAACTGTGCACAATAAGCATCTTGATCTAGAAAATATAACGGTGGGTTGTTTCCTTCTATAACAAATGAAGATTACACTCAGAAGTCTGATTAGTCACAGTGACTATGTGGGTTTTGACAAATCATTTTACCTTTATTCATTAGCCTTGTTTACAGCCTTCTTTGACAGTTTTCTAGTAAGATTTAGCTCTGAACATCATTTCCTGTCCTAGTTAGGGTAACTGTTGCTATGATGAAACACCATGACCAACGCAACTTGGGGAGGAAAGGGTTTATTTCAGCTTACACTTCCAGGTAATAGTTCATCCTGAGGGAAGTCAGGGCAGGAACCTGGAGGCAGGAGCTGCTGCAGAGGCCATGGAGGAATGCTGCTTACTGGCTTGCTTCTTATGGCTTCCTCGGCCTGCTTTCTTAGAGAACCCAGGACTACCACAGTGGACTGGGCCTTCCCCCATCAGTCACTAATTAAGAAAAAGCCAGATCTTTTCTCAATTGAGATTCCCTCCTTTCAGGTAACTCTAGCTTGTGTCAAGTTGATATAACATTAGCGAGCCTACTCCTGAAATCTGTAAACTAGCTCATCTGTATTTGAGCCTTTCCTGGTTTTGGTTTTGCTAGTAAACAACTGTTTTTCTTGTTACATTTTACTTAAACTTTTTCTTTTCCTTCCTTTCTTCCCTCTGCAGTTAAGCTGTTAGCAACTGGGATTTTTATTTTTCTCCATTTCAGAAATCAGGATTTGTAAAGGATTTGTAAGCAAGCATTGGCTTATTCTAGACTATCTCAGGGTATCTGGAAGCTAAAAGAAATTCCTAGTCACTTGCCTTTTTTGGAGCAATGTCCCTATTCATTGTAGGATTATGGCAGGTGTTTACCTTTATTCTGAGCACAGTTCCCCCAACAGATGATGATAATCTAATGGTTACAAGGCTAATAAGATAATTGACCCATGGTTTTGAGGAGAGGAGAAAAGATTGTTGTATAACTTGATTTTGTGAGATAAAACTTTTTTCTCTTGCCTGCTTAACTGAGAGGCCTGCAACATTTGCCACAAACGTTGACAGACGGTTATACTAGTCACAGTAACTGAAGGCTGTCACTGTTTAATTATACTAGACTTACTAAGGGGTTCATGGATTCTGAAAAAGATAGTAAATGGGAGCAAAGCCAGCCAGCTTTAAGCACATTGTCAGGTTCAAAACTCAAATGTGTTCTCTGCTTTCTAGAACTGGAAAATCACCACAGTCTGTGTAATACCTTTAGGTTGATTTGGAAGTGGGGCAGGGGCAGTATTATACTACATTTAAAACTAGTAATTTTCATTCACTCAGCATTTTTGCATCTACCTTTTAAAAATAATTATTAAATTTACATTCAAAGTGTAGGTTTCATTGTGGCATTTTCTTCCATTCTTTGTTTTTATTGGGACATCTTTCCCAGTGTTCTCCCCTGTCCAATAACTCAGTTACCACTCTCAGCCAACCCCAGAAATATTTGCTTGTCTGTTTATTCCTGCACTGCTGAAGATAGCTAAGAAATGGACCTAACCTAGATCTCCAGGAACAGATGAATAAATAAAAATGTGGTCTATATATCAATGTGGAATTTTAGTCGTCCATAAAGGAAAGGTTAATTTTTAGTGCTTAAAAATTAAATTGAGCCTATAATTTTTATTTGCTGTATAATTGAATAAATATTTCTTTTTTGTTACTCGTATTCAGCATTAGAGTTTGAAATATTTGCTGTTAAATGATAATTTTTTTTAAATGAATTTGACTTCTTTTGTTACTTGTTAGGGTAAGTAACTATCAGCATGAAACATATTGTGACAGTTTATTAAATAATTTACTTACATAGTTAAAGCCAGAGCACGGGACTGTGTTAGGGTGCTTCTCCTTCAATTCATTGTCAGCTGTTGTTAAATATGGTTGTTTCTAAATTGTACAGTAGGCTTAGAAGTTGCTTTGTTTAAAGAATAGCTGCACACATTGGTTTTGTTATATTTGGGTGTGGCTTATTTTTGTTGTATGATGTTTTTGTATATTTTAAAGTTTTTTTGTTTGTTTTGTTTTGTTGTTTTGAGACAGGGTTTCTATGTGTAATCACTGTCCTGGTTGTTCTGGAGCTCCTTCTCTAGACCAGGCTGTCCTTAAACTCACAGAGATTCACCTGTCTCTGCCTCCTGATTGTTGGTATTAAAGGCGTGCACCACCACTGCCTGGCTATTTTAAAGTTTTTCTATTCTGTTTTTTAAATAATCAATTTATAGCCAGGTGTGGTAGTACACAATTTTAATCTCAGCACTCGGGAGGCAGAGGCAGAGGCAGTCAGATCTCTGAGCTCAAAGCGAGCCTGGTCTACAAAGCAGGTTCCAGGACAGCAAGGACAACACAGAGAAACCCTGTCTCCCCAAAAAAATAAATAAAAATAAAAAATGCTTTAACTTCTTTTGAATATACTTGTTCTGTTGATAAGACATAAAGATAATAATAGTATAGAGTTTTAAACAATGGATGACTGAGCTGGGCGGTGGTGGCGCACGCCTTTAATCCCAGCACTCGGGAGGCAGAGGTAGGCGGATCTCTGTGAGTTCGAGGCCAGCCTGAACTACCAAGTGAGTTCCAGGAAAGGCGCAAAGCTACACAGAGAAACCCTGTCTCGAAAAACCAAAAAAAAAAACAAAACAAAACAATAAAACAATGGATAACTGAATGTTAACAGTTAACAGAATAGTCTTATTAGTGATTTTGCTTTAGAGAATTATTTTAGTTTTCAAATAAAAATGCTTAAAATAGGTTGTTTTTGAATGGTAGCTTATGATATGATAAATATAGTCTAAAATACAGGGTTTTTTACTAATATAAAATTTTTATAGTCTTAAAGATACAACATTAGGCCTCAGCTTTGCTGTTAAGACTCATGAGGTGATTAATTTGTTAATTAAATTACTCTTTGCAGGACCTAGAATGAGAAATGAACCTAATTCAATAATTTTCTTGTATTGGATTCTAATTCTCTATTTACCCTAGCAAAATTTTTCTTTGTTTTTGAAGAACTTATTAAAATATTTAGATCCTTCTTAATTTTTTAATACTGAGATTCTCATTGGTAAAACTTGTTTTATTTTGTGTAATGTATATTCAGTTTCAAATGTAATATATACCGAGGTGAAAAATTTCCTTTTTGAAGTGTGTAAGTTCAGATTGTGGTTAGAGGTCAGACAGAAACGTCTTTCCGGTCTTTGCTAATTATTCCCCCAACCACCCCCCTTTTTTAAAGGAGTAGTTCATTGCTACGTTGCAAGGGGTTAGCAGACTGAACAGTAATTAAATCAGTTCCTCCAACCCTGCTGATTATTTCTTCTCTTAGGCTAAACTGTATTACACCAACAACTAGATTACTCTGTTGGGAAGTGGCTTTAGATCCATAGGCTCTAAATCCATAGGTTCATGAAGAAAAATGCTAACCTAGTTAGTTATAAATGTGGTCTTATTTGTGCACCATCTAGTGGTGGTTCTGGATGTATATTGTTGTGACTACAAGGAATCTTCTCGTTGCTAAAGAATCCTATAGTACAAAGTTCAAGACAACTTTGTAGGAAAATAAAAAGTAATGAGCAGAGAACTTGAAGAAAAAAATGTGGTTCACTGATAAATGCGTGGAAAAATGCTTGTGTTTACTGTATTCAAAAAAACTATAAACCAAAGTGTTATTACTTTGTACCTTCAGGCTGTTTAAATTAATGACCACTGAATTTGAACATTTAGGGCCACTGACATTCCCACACTTGCCTCCTTGAAATGTATCTCATTACATTCTTTTTGGTAGGTTAATCCAATATATTTATTTATAATAAAGAATATATTATTTGATTCAGTAATGCCACATCTGAGCCTCTATATTGGCATTATGTATTACTGAAACTAACAAGAAATAGATTACTTTTAATAAACTTTTTCCATAAAAGCAAGCCATATAGTTGAGGCACAGTTTCTTCAGTATACACTATTCTGATAAAATTAGACATTAATTCACCTATGAAAGCATTTACTGTTCTGTTTTTGACTTACTACATTTTAATAAAGACAAATTCCTAAATTTAATGTTTCAGAATTATTCTAGCCAGGGGGTGATGGCACACACCTTTAATCCTAGCATGTGGAAGACATGGACAGGCACATCTCTATGAGTTCTGGGACAGCCAGAGTTCCATGGAGAAGAAACCCTGGTTTTTTTTTTTTTAAATGAAAAAATGGAAAAAAAATTGTACACCTCAATATTCATTAACGTATTTCTGATTTTTTAGACTGGTCATTTAGCTATGGAGACATTGTTGTCCCTTACTTCCAAACGAGCAGGAGACTGGTTTAAAGAAGAGCTCCGGCTTCTGGGTGGTCTGGATCATATTGTAGATAAAGGTCTGTATGCAACGCGCACACACACACACACACACACACACGTCTAGTCCCAACACTTGGCAGGCCGATCTCTGAGTTGAAGACCAGCCTGGTCTACAGAGCAAGTTCTAGGACAGCCAGGGCTACACAGGAGAAACCCTGTCTCGGGAAACAACAACAACAGGAGACACGGTGACCAAGGCAGCTTATAGAGGAAGTTTATTGAGGGCTTACGGTTTAGAGAGTGAGTCCATGACCATCATGGCAGGGAGCATGGAGGCAGACAGATGAGGTGCCAGGGCAGTAGCTAGAGTTCACATCTTGACATATAAGCACCGAGTTTAGACAAGCAAGGAGAGAGGAACTAACTGGGAATGGCCTGAGTATTTTGAAACCTCAAAGCACATATAGGCCTCCTCTGACAAACCCAAAGCTCCTAATTCTTCCTAAACAACTGCTGACCAAGCATCCCAATAGTGGAGCCCATGGGAGCCATTCTCATTCAAACCGCTGCACTTAGTATTGAGCATAAAGTGATGTTCACATTCCAGCATCTTCGTAGCACGTGTGTGGGTGACTTTTGGTGTAAGCTAAGGAATGATTATTGAAGTTTTATATACTAACTTTTGTCCATTTCTTTTTGCCTAGTAAAAGAGTGTGTGGATCATTTAAGTAGAGATGAGGATGAAGAGAAACTAGTAGCCTCTTTATGGGGAGCAGAGAGATGTTTACGAGTTTTAGAGAGTGTAAGTATGGGAACTTCATGAGGGAATTATATCTAGTTGTGATTGTATATGCTTATAACCACCTGATGTTTTTTATACCAGGGAGTTTTATCTTTGTTGCTCTGAAAGGGTTCTTTCACAACCATTTGTCAGTAAGTGAGCATCTTACCATTTTAAGGATGTGTTGTGTTGCTGGACATGGTGATATACGCTGTGCTCCTAAAATTGGGAGACTCGGGAGGAAGGATTATGAGTTAAAGGCCAGCATGAGCTACATAGATTAAAAACTTGTCTCAAAACAAAAAGCCTCTATTTGTATATTATTGCTTCAAATGAAAGGTGCATACAGGTTTGTTCATATGTACCTGACTTAATAGTTTTCTTAATACAGAATTCTGTTTCCGGTAAATATACTAACTTGTTTGTAGAAAGCAGCAGACACAGCCTTGTTTTTGTTTTAGTTAATATGCTTTTGTTTATTTAGCTTTTGAGTCAGATAGTAAGCACAGCTGAAAGTATTTGACTTCCGAAAATAATACTGTTGGGTGACACTGAGTATCTTTGGTGGTTATGAATGACTTAGCCTAGTTCAATGTAGGCTACAATTTTACTGCCAGTGAATTTTAGAATGTATAATTACTAATTAAGTATTTTGGCTAGGTACTTTTTTTTTGTTTAAAGATTCATTTATTATGTACACAGAAGAGGGTGCTAGATCTCATTACAGACTGTTGTGAACCACCATGTGGGTGCTGAGAATTGAACTCAGGACCTCTGGAAGAGCAGTCGGTGCTTTTAACCTCTGAGTCATCTCTCCATCCCGGCTAAGTACTTTTAAAAACATGGAGGAGCTTTTGGCATATATAAAATTGAAATTGTTCCTTCTTTCTTTTAGGTTGCTGTTAACTAGGTATCACATTATTTATTTAAAAAATTTAAAATGGCTGAGTATGGTGGTACACACCTTTAATCCCAACACTTGGGAAGCAGAAGCAGGCAGATTTCTGTGAGTTAAGGGTCAATCTGAGCTTCATAATGAGTTTCAGGATGGCCAAGGCTACGTAGAGAGACCCTGTTTCAAAAAGAAAGATAGAAAAAAATATATACATACACTAAATAAAAAAAGACATAAAATTTAAAATATTTGAAATTTATTTTTAATGAGTTTTAAAGTATCAAGTTTGTATGTTGGAGATTTTTCTGCCTGTTTCAAAGTACTTGGCAAATAAGCATAGCAAATAAATAGTGATAACTACATTAATTATGAGTAATTATGACAGTGGTGCCTTAATTTTATGATAAATCAGTAGTTTTTAGTTGGGATCTCATTATGTAACTTTAGCTGACCTGAATGGTCACTTCTGTAGACCAGGATGGCCTTGGACTTAGACAAGCCTGCCTCTTCCTCCTGAGTGCTAAATTTAAGGATGTGTGCTGCATTCTGAGTAGTAGTTCTCTTATTTTAAATATTGACCTTATAGGTTGCACCTATAGGTTGTAGGGGTTAATTCCCTGTGTTAGGGTTTCATAAACTCTGCCGCTCAGCACCCATTTTTGCCCAGTAAATTTTAACTGGTGAACCTCAATATATTAGCAATATTAAATAGATACATAGTGTGAAAATTTTTAAAATTAAAGCCAAGACAGAATCTTAAACAGCATTTTGTTTTTGTTTGTTTGTGTTTTTGAGACAGGGTCTCTGTATGTAGTCCTGACTGCCCTAAAACTTGCTATAAAGCACCAGGCTGGCCTCAAACCCACAGAGATCCTCCTGCCTCTGCCTCCTGAGTGCTAGGATTAAAGGTGTGTATCACTATGTCCTTCTATTAAAACAGCAATTTTTAAAGTCAGTCATTCCAACAAATACACAATCCAAAGGTATACAGCAGTTTGATATACAGCAAGGAAACCCTTAAAAGATTATGCTATATTTAAGCAAATGACTGTTAGAGACCAGAAAATCTTATGTATATTGTATTTTGTAGCATAAAGCAGACTTGTTTCTTAGCTCTTTAAGAAACATTTGTTGGTGTGTGGCATGACAACAGGCATGATGCAAAATGTTCGTGTTGTGTGTTAGAACCAAGTGAATTCATGAAAGGAGCGTGAGCATTACTAGAAACACTTTGGATTCATTCTGCATTTGACTTTTGAATTAATTTTTGGTACTTGAGAAATTTTCTATGTTGCCAATCTTTGCAACCCCACATTTAATTGCAACTCTGTGGGTCACAACTTGAGTTTAAGAAGTTGTATCCTGGGCTGGAGAGATGGCTCAGAGGTTAAGAGCACTGACTGCTCTTCCAGAGGTCCTGAGTTCAATTCCCAGCACCCACATGGTGGCTCACAACCATCTGTAATGAGATCTGGCACCCTCTTCTGCATACATAATAAATAAATAAATCTTTAAAAAAAAAAAAAAAGTTGTATCCTGCCAGGTGATGGTGGTGCATGCCTTTAATCCCAGCACTCGGGAGGCAGAGGTAGGCGGATCTCTGTGAGTTCAAGGCCAGCCTGGTCTACAAAGCGAGTTCCAGGAAAGGCTCCCAAAAAAACCCCACGAAGTTGTATCCTTAGATGGCAAGGTCTGTTTAATTTTTGTATTTTAAGGCATCAGGTAAAATGTGCTGTTATTTATAATGAAAATTATGGATTGTCACAGTCATTTTTATATCCTTTCCTTTTAGGTAACAGTGCATAATCCAGAAAATCAAAGCTACTTGATAGCCTATAAAGATTCACAACTCATTATTTCATCAGCTAAGTAAGTTTTAATAAACCTTCTCATTATTTTTTTAAAACTAAGGAAATAAAGTTGTATTCTGTTCCTTCTTAAAATGTGTTGCTGTTGAGATTTGTGAATAAGTACACTGTAGAGCAAAAGTGAGTAGTACAGATTCTTGAGCTTTGGTGAGAATTCAGCTTCTTCATGTTAGCTCTAACCCTGACAAGTCACTGTGTTGTTGCAAGGTCTTTAGGGAAGACAAGAATTGTGCCTTGCTGCTGCTAGGGTAGTTTTGCAATCACTAAATATCTTCACATATATCAGATACATTTCTACAATGTATATAATACATGTTTAGATTTCAAACGTTTGTTAAAACTTTTTAAGGTATATATACAACGTATGTTAATGAGTTAAGTTCTATTTTTAAGGTCTAGTATAGCATTGCTTAGTGAATGGTAAATATATTAGTCCTTTTATTTGAAGTGGGTTGTAACTCCATTTCTGCCCTTTATTTATATCTCCTTTTCCAGATCTTTGTGTAGTATCTCTCCTTGTCTAGCCTTCATCACAATTAGGCTAATGCTGTCACCTCTGCCTCTGTGTCTCCAGTCCTGGTTCTGTCTTATTACAGCCGCTTCTTCTTGGTATCGCTGTCCTCGTTTTTTGCTATCTCTGCCCTAGTTCTCTGGCCTTTATCTTAGCTGGCATTATGCCACTGGGATTTAACTTTCTCTGGGTCTCTGCTTTGAAAAACTCATCTTAAATTGCAATTCTGTATTGCAATTCTTTATTGTCTTTGTATGAAAGGAACAAATGTTTCAGTGCAAATGGTCTAGCTTATCTGTGTTTTAACCTCTTATTTGGAGAATTTCAGACTTAGAGAAATGTAGACAGAATGGTATGATCAACTCTTATTATTCAGCTTGAATACTATCTAGGCGAGTTCTGTTTCTATCACCTCATCCTTATGTGTTATTTTGAAGCAAATCCAAGTGTTATATCATCTCCATTTCCTGTTTTGTGTTCCTTTGGTGGATTTCATAGGACATTATTATCCTTAATGCATGTAATCTTTCCTTCTCAAGGATTTTCTTCCCAAGTTGTCTGTTTCTGATTCCTTTTTTTTGGGGGGGTGGTGGTGGTGGGCGGTAGTTGTGGTTGATTGATGGGTTTGTTGTTGTTTTTGATAGCAGTAGGGATTGAACCTGTGGTTTCAGATACACCTGGCAAGTACTCTATCATTCAGTCCAAGTCCCTGCATTTTTTTTAATTAACAAAAGGTATATTTCTGATTTTAAAAGTCCTTTCTTTCTTATACTTCTTAATCCCTGAGAATTGCCTTCATAAGTGTTTAGTGTGACAGTTTCCATCTCTTGCATAGGATTTTCTGGTGAAATGTTTTTAGAAGTGATGATAAAAGTCAGAATTGAAGTTTGGGAAATAGCACTCACCTGGAGCTTTTCAAGAAAACATCATAGATACTCAGTAATACTTAAGACAGTCAGTTTAGTTATTTACTAATAACCACAGGGAAATCTGTCAACATCCTCAAACATCAGAAGAATAAATTATTTGGGTTTGACCTTATAAGAACATCTTAACCAAAGAATTGTAGACTATTTAAGAGTTTTATATATAGAATTTCCTTATTATATATTAATAAGAAACTAGGAATAGATTAAAAATGCTATATTTTTCTTTAAGGGTTTTGTGTGGTATGCAGTTCATGAAAAATAAAATTGACAGTTTACTTGATCTGTGTCACACTTGGGGGAAAATCCTAACGGATTTGAGGTTTAAAGATGCCTGGGGGGGCTGGAGCAATGACTTAGCAGGTAAAGATTCTTGAGAGTATAGACTTGACCCTTTGTTCAGCTCCCAGAACCCGTGCAGAAATGAAGGGGCACATCAACTCCACAAAGTTTTGTTTTGATTCCTGCATGGGTGATGTGGCACCTTCCGTACCCCCAACCCCAATCATACAAACATAGTAATAATAAACATAAAAATTACAAATAGTCTTCAGAAATAGACTGCATATGTATTCATGTTTCAAGTCTTGGGAATCATTCATTGGGTATAGCTGCCAGAAGACCTGTTACTTAAATGATCTACAATTAAAAATAATGATTTGCCTTATTGTATGTCAAGCATTTAATACTCACCTTTACCAGGTGATTTATTTTAAATATGATGCTCTACCTGCTAAGAAAACATTCTCTTCATTTGCTAAATGAAAAACAACTAAGTAAAACTGAAAAGGGCCTGTCATTGTTTCTTAAAGGCTTTTGTGTGTGCAGGTGGGGATGCATTGTGATATATTTTGTGTGTGAGATATGTATAACGTATGACAGCTCCTGCAAAAGTAACAGGAGTTTGTTTTGTGAGGGGTTGTTTTGGTTGTTGTGGTAGTAGTTTGATTTGAGATGGGATCTCACTCTTTTGTCCCAGCTAGTAAACTCCTGGGCTAAAGCAATCTTCTTGCCTCAGCCTCCTCTGTAGTGGGAACTATAGACATGAACCACCATACTCAGCATGAATGAATGAACTTTTAACTTTCTTCAGAGAAAATTTAAGAATGATCAAGTTCATCAAACTTTAACAACTAGTGAGATTATCAGGCATCTGTGATACATTTATTAGACATTAAACATTGTAACTTTCAAAACGGAAAAACCACAAAACCAAAAAACCCTGACTGTTTTTATTTAGGCCCTGGTAAATAGAAACTTACTGTATAACTTTTATTATACTATTTTATTTTCTCTCAAGAGCATTACAGCATTGTGAAGAACTAATCCAGCAGTATAACCGTGCTGAGAACAGCATATGCATAGCAGACAGTAGACCTCTGCCTTACCAGAATGTAACTAACCACGTGGGCAAAGCAGTGGAGGACTGCATGCGGGCTATCATTGGGGTATTGCTCAATTTAACTAATGATAATGGTACGTAATATTTTTTTATTGAAAAATTATAGATTGCACATGGGAATAAGCTATTCTGTTTATGATATAATGATTTACAGTATTCCATTACATAATTGACTTACTCCTATAGTCAAAAGCTACTTTTAGGAATTGATTCTTAGAGCTGCCTAGTAAATAAGCCTTGAAATATCAAAACCACATATTTTAGTAAAGGAATAATTAGTCAGTTTAAAATTAATACTTATTTTTGTAGCTGGGTATGGTGGGCAGACCTACAGTCCTAGCACTTGGGGAGGCTAAGGCAAGAGGAGGGCCAGAGGTTGAGGCCAGCTTGGGCTACAGAGCAGGTACCAGGTCAAGCAGGTCTCGGGAAAAGAAGACAAAAACCGACAAAAGAAAATGATTTTAAATGTGGTGATTGGTGTCATAGGAAGATTTTCTTATTTCAGAGTGGGGCAGCACGAAGACAGGAGAACAAGATGGACTTATAGGCACAGCCATGAACTGTGTCCTTCAGGTTCCCAAGTACCTACCTCAGGAGCAGAGATTCGATATTCGAGTGCTGGTGAGGCCAAGTGTTACTTGGTGTTTTATTTTATCTTTAGAGGAGGAAACTTCATTTTAGTTTGGATTTAAGAATCAGTTGTCCCGGGAGCTGGTGGCGCACACCTGTAATCCCAGCACTCGGGAGGCAGAGGCAGGTGGATCTCTGTTCGAGGCCTGCCTGGTCTACAGAGCTAGTCCAGGACAGGCTCCAAAGCTCCAGAGAAACCCTGTCTCGAAAAACAAAAAAAAAATAAAAATAAAAAAAATAAAAAGAATAAGAATAAGAATCAGTTGTTTAATATATTCTGGGTTAGACTGGAGAGTTGGCTGTTCTTCTAGAGGTTCTGAGTTCAATTCCTAGCAACCACATAATGGCTCACAACCATCTATGATGAGATCTGGTGCCCTCTTCTAGCATGCACATAGAATACTGTATACACAATAAATATATATAAAGTGTGTGTGTGTGTGCGTGTGTGTATGTGTGTATTCTGGGTTGTTTTGATGGATCCTTATGAACATACTTCTCCATATTTTTCTATCTTACAAAGCCTCCTTTATAAAAATAAAGATTTAAACTGAAAATGGTAGTTAATAACTGAGGAGCTAAGTGTTGCTCATGTCCATAACCCTAGCACTTTGAATGGTGGAGTAAGAGGATGGCCATGAGTCAGGGCCATCCTGGACTATAGAAATCAACAAAACAGTTCCTCTGCTGCCTACCCAAGCCAGCTGAAAGAATCTTTTGGAAAGAGCAGTACCTTGCACAGTGTTTTTGAACAGATTTACAAATGGAAAAAAATGCTGTTTAACATTTCATTTGACAATAAAAGTTAAAAAATTACATGTTATATTCATTAAATTCTTGTTTATGATAGTTATATTTTTTTAATATTTTATAGGGATTGGGTCTACTGATAAATCTGGTGGAGTATAGTGCCCGGAATCGACACTGCCTTGTCAACATGGAAACATCCTGTTCTTTTGATTCTTCTTTCTCTAGTGGAGAAGGAGATCAGAGTTTAAGGCTAGCTGGACAAGTTCATGCTGTTCAGGCATTAGTACAGGTGAGAAGCAGTGACATAATTACATATATGTAAATTCTACAGGGTCCACTGTTCACTCAGAAATGAAAAGTCAACTGACTCCTTCAGTCTTGATTCGCTGGCACAGTCCCTAGGACCTCTGGGATTCTTGATTTGTTTTTTCTAGGTTATTATCTTATACATACAGTCTTCAAAATCTGTTTATTTAGCACATCTTGAAGGTCTGCTTAGTAATTGATATGGTATTTTTCATTAATAACTTGTTTCATTTCTCAAATGGTGTGAATGGGTATATTAAGTGCTTTTTGTGTTGAACACAATAACAACAAAAGGAAAATAAAGTAATTGAAGACAAGGAATTTGGTGGGTTCTCTTGACTGAATGGAATACGTAATAGGAAACTCTATTAATAGTCTTATACTTAAATAATAAAACTGCAAATAATGTTATGATCTAGTTCTTCCTGGGACCTTTTATATTTTTATATCTTTAATTTTTTGTAAAGATGTTATTTTGCTTTACCTCGTGCAGTTCAGTTATTGCCTTTCCTACTGGTTAATTTATCCAATATGCATGGGTTTGTTGATTTGTTTGTTTGTTTGTTTAATGGTAGTTTTTTTGTTTGTTTTTTTTTTCCTTTAATTTTCTAGGTAGTATTACCTGGATTAAGGACAATTATGGAGACTTTCACTATTGGAAACAGTACATAAACTGTTACTAGATTCCTTAAATCTTAACAACATTTATATTTCAGTTTTGGCTTTTGGTAAAATGTAAGACAAGCTTTTTTAAAAATCAGATATTCTTATTTAAAGCAAAATATTAGAATATGTACATGTTGGCATTTGATCAATTTTTTTTAATAGATTTCCATCCCTCTCCTTTCTCTAGTGCCTCCCACTTCTTTATAATTGGGGTGTGTTGTGTGTGTGTGTATAAATACAATCATTTGAAATTATTTAGTATTGCTTGTATGTGTTTAGTGCTGATCTTAGGTTTGACTAACTTATTGATGCCTTTTAATGATTTTCAAAAACAATTTTTATCAGCTATTTCTCGAACGAGAGCGAGCAGCACAGTTGGCAGAAAGTAAGACAGATGAATTGATCAAAGATGCTCCCACCACTCAGCACGATAAGAGTGGAGAGTGGCAAGAAACAAGTGGAGAAATACAGTGGGTGTCAACGGAAAGGACTGATGGTGCAGAGGAGAAGCAGAAGAAGGAGGAGGAGGATGAAGAACTCGATCTCAATAAAGGCATGTTTATCTTGAGTAGTGGTAGATTCACAGTGAGAGGAAGATTTTTTTCTTCAGAACATTTTGATTCATGTATTGTTATAATTTAACAATGTCTGTATAGTTTATCTAGTTAAACTTGGGTAGTTCATTACTTACAAGTAATTCTTCCTATCAGTGAGCATGGTGTGTGTCATTGAGAGATCACTTTTCTTTCTTGGTGCTTCCCCTCCTTTATAAGGAGTAGCAGCTGAGCTGGACATGATAGTGCACATCTGTAATTCCAGCAGTTGATAGGCTGAGGCCAAAAGAATGTGGGTTGGAAACCAGCCTGGGTTATATAATGAGACCATAGTTCTAAGGGGGAGAGGATGAATTTCTCAGATTTCTTTTTTTCAGTCTCTGACATATTTTGTTAGACTTTACAGTAGTAGTTCTCAGCTAGGTAAAGAAGAGGAATACATACCTAGCTAGAGGCACTATTTTTACTAATGAATTATTGACAACCTATTGTTTCCAGGAATTATGATACTTGGTTTATATACAAATTCTACAAAATAGCTATTTGTAACTAGGCCCCCAAGGTTTTATTTTTATGTTTTATTTTTTGTTGTTGTTGCTGTTGTTTAGTTTTTCCAGACAGGGTTTCTCTGTAGCCTTGGCTGTCCTGGAACTCACTCTGTAAGTCAGGATGGCCTCAGAGATCTGCCTACCTCTACCTCCTAAGTGCTGGGATTCAAAGACGTGTGCCACTACCTCCCAGCTAAGGTTTGAAATTTAGTGTGTTCAACTTTTCCACTTAGAAGACTGAGGTTGAGCTTCGTCTCTTTCTGTTAGGTGTAGCAGGAATCTTAAAGAGTCTTATTAATAAGAATGAACCTGGGGCCAGTTGTTGGGGTGAATGCTGGAAGGTCAGAAGCAGAACAAGCTATAGCCAACCTCACCTTGCTAGTTCCTCAGCTGATCCTGTTTCCTCCGACTAGAAGCCTCTGAGTCCTCATCCAGAATGAATCTCAGCTGAACTGCTGCTCCAAAGCCTGAAAGCTTAACCAGCCAAATGCTTCTAGTTTCTGGTCTCCACGCCTTATATATCTTTCTGTTTTTGCCATCACTCCCTGGGATTAAAGGCTCACTTCCTGGGATTAAAGGGGTGTGTCACCATGCCTGGCTGTTTCCAATGAGACCTTGAACTCACAGAGATCCAGAGGGATTTCTGCCTCTGGAATGCTAGAATTAAAGGCGTGTACTACCACTGCCTAACCTTTGTTTAATATTGTGGCTGTTCTGTCTCTGACCCCAGATAAGTTTATTAGAGTGCACAATATTTTGGGCAACACAATACCACCACAGTTAGGCTACTTCTCCCCTAAGTTCTGATACTCTATGAAAATTTTGCTCCTAAGAAACTTAGCTACTAAGGTTTGTCATAGTCTTTTACTCAGAGGCCTGTGGTTTAAACCAGATAAGCTTTGATAGTTTAGTGCATATTATAATCATAGTTTTGTTTTGACAGTCTTATTAAAAAATGATTGCTTATTGAGATATAATTCATATACTATAAAATTACCCTTTTAAAGTGAGTAATCCAATAGCTTAGTATATTCGCAGAATTATGTATTCATTCCTATTGTCTAATGTTGAACTTGTTTTCTTTAGCCCTAAAGAAACTATGTATCAGTCGGCAGTCAGCTTCTCCATTTCATCCTCCCCCACCACTGCCAATAGTGATCTACTTACTCTCTCCAACCATTTACCTGTTTAGGGAATTTCATATAAAAAGAAACATACAATTTTTTTTTCTTTAAGGAACTTACTTCAGTTAGATGCATGTTTTTAGCATTTGGTAGAACTGTATTCCTTATTTATATAGTCAGACCATATTTCATTGCATGGTCTTACTAGGTTTTGTTTATCTGTCCATTGCTGAGCATTTGAGCTGTTTCTACTTTCTAGCTAGTACAGTGATACTGTTTTCCAGTGTGGTAGCAGCAGCCCATCAGCAATGTGTGAGGGTTCCAGCTTAATTCACACCTTGAAGTTGTTTTTTCATAGACATTTTGGTTGACAGAAAAGTTTTTGTTTCATTTGCAGCTCTTTAAAGACATTATGTGGAACATTTTAATTTGTTTATGGTCTTTTTGTGTCTTTGAAGAAATGATGTATTCAAATCTCTTGCCTACTTTTTAATCTGGTTATTCATCTTGTCATTAAATTGAAAGCCTTCTTTATGTATTCTGAACATCTTATCAGATAAAGGATTGTGTACTTCCACTTTGTTAGTGGTATCTTTTTAAAAACCAATCTTTAAGTATGTTACAGTTTAGTTCTTATATTTAGGTCCCAATTGAGTTAGTTTTTATTAATTTGGGATACTGGGTTGTCAGCGCATTACATTTAGTAGCTTTTAAGGTAATAACAGAATAATTGAAGGTGCAGAGTTTGTATCAGTTGATACACTGTTAAAACTCTTTATTTAACTGTTCTCAGCCCTTCAACATGCTGGCAAACACATGGAGGATTGCATCGTGGCCTCCTACACAGCCTTGCTTCTTGGGTGTCTCTGCCAGGAAAGTCCCGTAAGTAAATAGTTCAGAAATGTTTTAAGAGATTTAAATGTATCTTTAAGAGATTGTTGTGCAACAGCTTCATGCCATTACCTGATGTATTTATTTACTTTAAAAATTTTCCCCATTCATATATACTTTTTATTTCAGAAGAGCTTTTGACTAATCATGAGGTTATTTAAACAATTTTATTTAATTTCCTGTGGAAAAAAAGTGTCAAGACTATGTCTTAACTTTCTAGTGGTTTCTTTAATACATTGACTATCTTTATTTCCTTTCCAATACAGGCTTTCATAGTAAGATTTGAGATGGGGTGAATTGTTGGTTTTCATCGCTTTTTTTAAAAACTGATATACCTATGAGAGTCAAACTGTTGAAAATATTAAAAAGCAAGCTAGTGGATTCATGGTGTAGCTCCATTACTAAAGTGCTCGCTTGGTATACATGAAGCCCTGGTGTAGCCCCTAGTGCTGCTTCCTAAACTGCTCATGGCAGTGTATGCCTGGAATCCCAGGACTTGGAGATAAAAGCAGGAGCTTAGAGCCTCAGAACAAACAAACAAACAAAAACAAAACCTAACAGGAATGCTTTTAATGTCATAAGAAAAAACAAAAAAACAAAACAAAACAACAACAACAAAAACCAGGAAGGTTTGTGGGATGTTAAAGACTTTCAAATAGTTGTTGAACTTTTCAAGATACATTCTAAACTAAGAATGCATTAGGTATAACAGGAAAGTTCTTGGTATGGATGAATGAGCTGCTGCTGTTACCTGTAGTAGGAGTAAAAGAAGGGCTAGTGTGAAACCTGTGCTCAGTTGGCCGAGTCCCTCTGAACCAATTTCAGGCCAGGAAAATGGGATTACCATTAGTAGATTAAGTTCATCAGGGATTACTTATGAGAAATACAGGTGTCTACATAATTAAACTATCACACAAAAGTGGAGGTTATAGCTATTGGACAGTCTGTTGCCATTGGAAAAACAAATATGATCTTATGTCACCGTGAGTGCTCCCTTTGAAATATGTGGTGGCACAGGTGGGTAAAGTGAAAGCTCAGTAGTTACCTTAATTTCTTATACAGTTATACAGTATTGTATAACTGTACTGAAATATAGATCTTGAAGTTCTGTTAGTCTGATAGGTGGCCATCATTATGGGTGTCTGTAGTTTTCTTGTTCCTAAAAAAGAAGGTTCTGAATTTGTGGACAATATTGTGGATTCTTAGAATCACAGGGTGATGTATATGTTGCTTTGGTGATCCTTATAATTAGAAAACTAGATGCTACCACTAATATAAAATAAATGGTCTTTCCCATTGTGGAAGTAGAAGCGCTCTGCAATCAGAATTGCATGTGTTCTGTGTGGCCCTGTGCTTAGGAAGCCCAATAAAGTCTGGTCTCATATTCTGTTGCCCACTCTTCCAGTTTGCACCTGGCAGTTTGCAGTGGTCAGTCTCCTCACTGCCCTCATAGGTTCTTGGCCTCTGTATTCTTTGACTCTTGCGCAGTGCCACAAGATCTAGCTTTCTTGAGAGCTCTTGCTAATTACCTAACCTCTCTGTCTCTGGCTTGTCAGCAGCAATGGAGTGAATGATGGATTTACTTACATGTTTAAAATCACACAGTTAAGCCTGCTTCTTTAGTTCCCAAACCCTGCATCCCTCTTGTATAGGTATTAAGTTTCTCAAATAGTCCATGCTATATTTTTCCTTTTGTACTTCCTGTACTATAAATGTTGTAACTGTCCTTCCTACAGCCACTATAAATGTTTAGTTCTTTAGTGTGTTGATAAAGGATTTGAACTAATGAAGGCCTTTTATCCACATCGTAGGAGCTATTTATTCATTATTGGAAGTATACTTTTTTATTGAGCAGTCCTTCAGAGTTACCACAGCCATTATCCCGTCCACTGTTATGGAGGCTGTTTAAATGTAATGATTGATACTACTTTTGTAGCACATGATTATTTTAGCAGGGTTTTTTTTTTTTTAATTAAAAAAAGTATGTGGGTGGATATTTTGCCTGTGTTGTAGTTTTTCTATTATTGTAAAACACCATTACAGCTCACAGTCCTCCATGAAGGGCAGTCAGCAGAAGCCATAAAGGAATGCTGCTGACTGGCTTGTTCAGTTTTCTTTCTTACATAACTCAAGGCCTAGGGGTAGTGCTGCCCATTCTGGGTTGGGCCCTACCCCATCAGTCATCATTCAAGAAAATGCCCCATAGACTTGTCTACGGGTCAGTCTGATGGACACAATTCCTCAATTGCTGTTCTCTTCCAAGATGACTCTAGTTTGTGGAAAGTTGACAGAAAACTAACCAGCACAATATGCATGTATGTCATGCATCATGTATGTGCCTGGTGCTTGGAGGCCAGACAGTTACAGACAGTTAGGAGTCACTATGGTGGGTGCTGGGAATCGAGCCCAGGTTCTCTGGAAAAAGCAGCCAGTTTCTTCACTGCTGAGCCTTCTCTGTAGTCTCTATTTGAGAATTTAAACTCAGGGATGTGCCTGCCTCTGCCTCCTGAGTGCTGGGATTAAAGGCGTGTGCCACCATTGCCTAGTTAAATTAAGCATTTTTAAACATAATGAAATAGAAATTTTAAATCAGGTCATGTAATAGTTTCCTCTTACCAGGGTGTGTGTGTGTGTGTGTGTGTGTGTATTAAATTATATATATATATATATATATATATATATATATATATATATATATGCTGCTTTTTGCTAATAATCAAGGGAAACTTCACCTCCTCTGGGATTGGCCCATAATTTATCACAAATGATATATTTAAAGATTTAGTTAATTCTTCTAATTTACCTCTATAGCATGGAGAATTTTCTTTGATCTGTTTTATAAACAGCTCTGTGAGTATTCTGTCTACACATTCAACAGTGCAGTTTATTTCAGCCTTTTCTCTTTACAGTTAGTCCTTTGTAGCTTTTGCTAGCTTGACTTTACCCTTTCTTTCTGTGGGTAGGATGGTGTAGAGTGGGGAGTGGACCCAAAGGTGCCTGCACATAGTTAAGTGAATGTGGAATGGATGTAACTCAGGAGGTCTGGGCTTCTTGTAGGTGTTTACCGTAAGATACATAGCAGGCCAACAACATTGGGTGGGTTATAGTATCTTTTTCTGCCAGATGACTGACTTTTTAATCTGTTTCCTCAGATCAATGTAACTACAGTGAGGGAATACCTTCCAGAAGGAGATTTCTCAATAATGACAGAAATGCTTAAAAAATTCTTAAGCTTCATGAATCTTACTGTAAGTAACTTTTATTGCATTTTGCAGTTTATATGAGTTTTTTATTATCCAGACAAAATCTTACATTGGCGCCCAGGCTGGCAATCTTCTTGCTTCAGCCTTTCAAGCGCTGAAATTAATAGGTGTGGATAGTGGGACCTGGCTAATGCATGTGTTTTTAAATTGAAATGTAATACACTAAAATAAAAATGGCCATAGAGAATGCTTATGTTTCTGCTTTCTCCTTTTATTCCACCTGAGCTTCTAGCCTGTGAGGTGGTATTACCCATAAACACAAATTATTGTGACAAAATGCTAGATTGTAAAGGCAGTGATACAATTTCAGTGTACTCTGATTTCTAGTCTTTACTTGAGTAGCTTCTTTAGAAGGTAGACATTGATTTTAGTATCTAACCATCATTTCCTTCTTCCTTCCCTTTCAGTGTGCTGTTGGAACAACAGGCCAGAAGTCTATCTCTAGAGTGATTGAATATTTGGAACATTGCTAGCTGCTTTACCTTTGCTTCAGGTGCTTGGTAATGCTGGAGCTATCCTTAGACAAAGAAAAGTCATGAAAGAAGTCCTTGAAGATATACCAAGAACATTCATCAGTATCATTCGTGTTTGGATTTTTATGACCACCCGATTTCTTCATCATCATGCATTCTGCATTTGCTAAATGACAGTTACTACATCAATCTGCAGCTATCAAAAATGAGGGAAAGGTTCAGGCTGTTAACAGTCCCATGCAGTATTTGAATACACTTACTTGGCAGAGTCTATACCTCCCCTCGGTTCCTTGCTTCTTCTTAGCAAGGTTGAAAGGGGGAACTTGCTGCTGTTAGTGCAACTGCTGTGTATGTGGAGCCACTGTTGTCATGGCAGTCAGGTGCAAAGGCAGCTTAGCTACTGAGGTAGTGAATGTTCGAGGACATTCGAGACAACAGCTTAGTTCCTTTTTCAGGCTCATTTGCTTTTGCTTTTTGTTGAATGATTCCAATCGTAAATAAAGCTTTTAATAATTTTGTGAATTTTTTTTGTTGTTGTTCCCTGAACTACTGTCTATATTTAAAATTAGATGGAATCCAAAGACACAAGGGATTAATAGTATATTTTTTTATTCTTGATTAGGTTTGGGTGTTGAACTATTTTTCACTTCTGAGACCATGACCATATTCAATATCATACCATAACGTGTCATAGCTATAGGCACAAGAAAACAAGTAGCAGTTTGAGGGAATATTATATTATATAAGATAATGTGCCCTGTTAAAGGATTAAGCAAAAATAGACAAACCCAGGGTAGTTTACACTTAATGCTAGAGAGGCTCTTGAAACGTTGTTAAGTTTTGAGAGAACTTCTCTAGATATATTTTCTAATGTTCAGTACAGTAAATATAAGGAAGCTAAAACACCAATGTGGAATTCGTTTTTTCCAGATAGCGTGTATATTCTTCTATAGAGTGACAGGATCAATTGCATAAGCGCAAAGCCTTAAAATTGCTGGTGTAGAGAAGACCCTTTTTATTCAGATTCTTTGTTCATAGAGCAGTTGTTTAGAAAACAGTTGTGGAACACACAGAACATGGTTTATAGGTTCAATTTCATAGGTTTTTTTGTTTGTTTGGTTCAGACCACTGGTTATGTTTTATTGGGTTTTTTTTCCCCCTTTTTAATTGATTGGCCTGAGGACAGGCTTTCCAGAGATGTTTCATTAATACTTTTAATTACCTTTCAGATAGTTACATCATGTTTCTTCATTGGATTTGTAAAACTTGAAGCCATAAAAATATTAGTTTGGTGTGTATTGGGAAAATAGCTAAAAGTCTAATTTTGACTCATTTTAGACTTTGTTATTTCCTTGTATAAAGTAACAAACCGGGGCTCTTGTATCAGTGCCAGCTGTAATGTTTTTAAATGCAGTGGCTGCCTTCTATTGTCTTCCTATTTTTGATAATGCAGATTGTTGGGAAATCTATAAGGAAGTAACTGACTCTAGGCAAATTGTTTTCTTCCTTCTACCCACCCAGCCCCTCCCCATCACTTTTTAAGAACACAGTGTGCCAGTGTAATATGGGAAAGATTGAGATTGTATTTGCCCTGTCTACCAAACTAATTTAGCAAACTTTTTTTTTTAAAGCATACTGGTAAATAATGTCCACAAATTTATTTACATATATTTTAATTATTTTAAAATACATTGATATTTATTAATCATTGGATTTGGGGAACAGATTTTTGGTTGTGGCAGATGGCAAGGAACAGTAAACAGTTGGATGAGATCAATCAGGGCGAATTACATTTTTTCTGTTACACTGGTAATCATTTGATAATTGATTTACCTCAGTGTTTAACAGTTTTTTGTTTTGTTTTGTTTTAAAAATAATAACTAATTGTCAAGCACTGATAGATAGATGCAGGTTTCTGGTGGGGTGGGTTGTGAGGAAGATACACCTGACCGCCTGCAGTGCATTTGTGTGTCTTTAACCCTCGGAGAACTCTCATTTAGGGTACTTGAGGCTGACTTGCAAATTAACTAAAGTTTTAAGGTAACCTTTTTTCCATTGTAAATATTTCTGTAAATACTACCAGTTGGATATTAGAACAGTAGGATACTTTTCTGAATCCAATCCTATTTTTATTTTATACAGTATTTCTCAGCTGTGATCTTTGGAGCAAAAGCCAACGGCAGGAAAAAAATAGTTTGTACCAGTTTCATGAAGTATGTCTTTGGGTTTTTGTAAATAATTTTAACTCAAATAAAATTGCTACTTTAAATACATATGTTGTCTTTAACATAAGTCTATTGACCTGTTTTGGAAGAAAAAGTCGCAGAAACTTGGTAAGGCCAACACTGTCAGTTGAGCATAAGTGTTTCGTTTTCTCAGATAGTTTATTATGTACTTCTAAGTACTGGTCTGAATGGATGTAAACACTTAGTACCTTGGGCTGGCTAGGGGTGGTAGTTTTCTGAGTGTATAGTTAAATCCTTAGCATACTTACTACGTTGCTTTAAATCTTTTAGCTTTTTAATCATAGCTACAAATTTCTTTGCTTTTGAGATTTTTATAGCCACTCTTTAGCTTAAAATTTTTCTTGTCAGCCTTTTAAGATTTTCACATTGCTCAACCTTCCCTTGATTGATTTAGTCACAAAAGTAGATTTCTGGATTTCTCATCCACTCTACACACACACACACACACACACACACACACACACACACACACACACACGACAGCATATAAGAGTGGTCTAAAGATGCAGGTTCTAGACTTGGCACGACCTAAATCACACATGGAATTTGTTTCCCAGCTCTGGCACTTGCTTCTAACTTGAGCAAATTCTTTAAACTATCATTTACTTGGTTTGCTTAATTGAAAAGTGGGAGATAGTACCTACCTCATGGTTGTGAAGATTAAATGTGTGTGAAACATTAGTATACTGTTCTAAATTTAATGTTAGTAAGTGGCAATTTTTTTCTCTTTACTATTTTCACTGTCAAAGTGAAAATGTTCTGAAAATGAAGTAGAATATTTGTGTCAATTAAGGACACTTGTGATGCTGTTTCCTCACATCACTGGAATTGGTGGTTTTGGCTTTTAATGCCAGGCTCTCCAAATTACTATTCCCAAACTTGGTTTTGTTAATCTCTTCTCAGTGACATAAAGCACAGGGAAATCAAACAAACTTTGGGGCTTCCTAAAATGGTTCAGATTTTTTCTTAAATTAGAATGATCCAAAGAGGTTTGAATGACTCACTGTTGGTGGCTTTCTGATGGATATATAGCTAAGTAAGTTCATGTAGAATGTCTTTGAACACAGAATTTGAATAAATTCTCCAGAGTGTTTTGGTCAAACCTCTATTTCTCTGTCTTAACCTCTGTATATGTACAGTTTGAATACTCACAATGCCAATTGCTGGCTTAAGGAACAGAAATAGGAAAACACATTTTCATATTACCAAATATTACATTCTCTTAAGAATCTGCTTCTTGACTAAAATCATTTTTACAGAGAGTATGCCAAAGATGTCCACAAAATCTAGTGGTAATGATAATTTTATTAAATGTAAACACACTAAACACTCAGTTAAAGGCAGATTGTGAGGTACTAAACGAAACTGCACTGTTAGAGGATTTGTTGATTTAGTGTACGGAGTATGCTGTGGTGAAGACACACATCATAATCCTTAGAGCAACCAGCACAAAACCTCCAGATACAGTTGGAGTTTCTAGTATAATCAAGGTGGACTACATGGGAAGCAGAGAAGGAAAAAGAGTAACAAAAAACTAGCAAGAAATACATAACAGGACCATCAGACAGTTGAGGGTAAAGGTGCTTGTCTCCATGCCCTACAACACAGGTTCAATCTCCCACCTGGTGGAAGAAGTGAATTGACTCAATGCAAGTTGTCCTTGGGCTCACAAGTAAATGAAAACAAGACATACAAGACCAAAGAAAAAGAAATAGCAAGTAGTTCTTCCATGCAAGAGGAATGTGCCAATAATATCCACTAAATGTAGTGGTATCGTTAACTTCATTAACTATAGGTATACTAAAAACTCCAGTTAAAGGTAGAGATGGTAAAACTGAACAACCAAGAGACAATTTAAATACAACATGGAAGTTTTAAAAAAAAGATATACCATGCAAATATTAATTAAGTATTGATGTAAGACATACTTTATATTTTGTCTTTTGAGACAAGGTTTCTTTGTAGTTTTGGAGCCTGTCTTGGAACTCTCTGTAGACCAGGCTGGTCTAGAACTCTCAGAGATCACCTGCCTCTGCCTCCCTGTAAGACATACTTTAAGGCAGATAAGTGTTTTATTTTCTCCAAGAACATATTGTAATCGTGAGGCATGGTCCTATACAAGAGAAAACAATGTACCTTTTTTTTTTTTTTTTTTTTTTTTTTGGTTTTTCCGGATGGTTCCTCTATGTAGTTTTAGAGTACTTCTAATACTAGAGAAGTTTTGTAAGTATGTGTTAATGAAAACAAGCATACAGGTAGGTGAAGTCACAACCATAGTTTCATATTTTAATACAGCTTAAATTAATAGATTTTTTAAACAATTACATATTTTTTGCATATATGCCTGCATGCTAGAAGAGCGTATCAGATCCCCATTTTAGATGGCTGTGAGCTACCATGTAATTGCTGGAAATTAAACTCAGGACTTCTAGAAGAGCAGCCAGAGCTCTTAACTTCTAAGCCATCTCTCCAGCCAGATTTTTGGTTTTTGTTTGTTTTGTTTGTTTTTAAATATAAACTGGTGGCTGTGACACAAACCTATAATCCTAGCTACTCAGGCCATGTCAGGAGAGTAACATAAGCCTGGGAGTTAGAGGCCTGCTTGGACTATAACATGTCTCAATAAGTATGAAATTAAGTATGAAGCTACAGAAAGTCTGAGTGGATGAATTGCTTTAATCTAATATGATTTTCTATTGCACGTGAAAATTTCACCAAGATAATCTGAGGGCTCATAAAACAGGTTCTGATGTATTTCAAATGACTTACAGAGGATATACATGTAAATCAGCAGTCAAACTTTTATAAACAATATTCAGATATTAAACAATATACTGCCAGGCGGTGGTGGCGCACACTTTTAATCCCAGCACTTAGGCAGAGCCAGGCGGATCTCTGGGTTTGAGACCAGCCTGATCTACAGAGCAAGATCCAGGACAGGCACCAAAACTACACAGAGAAACTCTGTCTCGAAAAACAAAAAACAACAACAAAAAAATATATACTTCAGTGTGACATACGGGGCAGTCAGTGAATCATAAAAACTAATTCCTGGCAATAAAAATACAACATATCAGAGGTATTTTTCCCACATCAAAAACAATACTTAAAATTAAGGATATCATGTAATACAGACCTAAAATGAAAAAGATGAAAGAAAACCCAAAGTAAGTTTTTAAAAAAGAAAAATCAGATCAGACATCAGTTTAATAAAAAAATAAATAAATAAAATTGAAAACCCCAAATTTTTTTAAAGTTAAGCCCTTAGGACTAAACAAAAATTTACCAATATCAGGAATGAAAGATGAAATATACAGCCTATGGATATTCAAAAGAATATGGATATTTAAAACAAAATAATGTTACAAAGATACAAATAAGCTTTAAATTTAAATTTCAAAGTTAATTGAGAATTTTAGAAAACTGGCAAGGTGAGGCTATGGTTTGTGGTATACATGTATAAATCACAGCATTTGGGAGGTGGAGGCAGAAGAGTCAGTGTCAGAGGTCATGTTTAACAAGATGGCTATATGACACCTTGTCCAAAAATAAAGGGTGTGTGTGTGTGTGTGTGTGTGTGTGTGTGCGCGCGCGCACATGAGCATAAAGGCAAAAACAAACATGATAAACCAAGGCAACACCACCCTAAAGTTACTGATCCCACAGAAAGGTCATCCAGTGAGAGATGAAATCCTAGACAAAGAATTGGAGTGATTCTAAGTACGTTCAACGAAGTCAAAAGAAGGTACACAAACAACAGAGAATATGGTTGGCCGACTGAAATAAGTTGATAGGAGTTATGTAAGAAGTATATATAGAGCTAGGAAGACTGAAAACCTACTGCACATGGAAAGCAGTAAGTTGAGAGGTTTCAGAAAGCCACCGATAGAATCATCAAAGACAGGACTGAGTGCTGGGAATAGAAGTCAATGTAGGTGAAATGCTCAGATAAAGATACAGTACACTAAGATAGATGAGATGCTATAAAAAGTCCAAATCTACAAATCCTGGACCTAGAAAAATGAGAATTTCATGCTGATGGCATGGAAAACATTTTCAGTAATATAATTTTGTTGAAGTTTTTTCAAGTCTAAAGAGATGCCCATTCAGGTACAGGAAGCATTTCTAACACCATCCTTCCATGTCATAGTGAAAACACTAAATACACAAAGTATTGGAAGCTTAGAGAAGCACCAAGTCAAATGTAAAGATGGACTCGTGGGAATAACACCTGTCTCTCAACAGAAAGTTTGAAAGCCAGGAAGACTTGGAATGATGTATTTCAAGCTCTAGAACACATAACTGTCAACTCACTGCTATACCCAGCAAAACTATCAGCTGAAGAAGACAAGAGCTTTTCATGATAAAAGTAAGGTAAAGAAATTCATAACCACTAAGCCAACACTACAGAAGATACTTGAAGTAATCCTTCAGAGTGAAGAGAAAGATAAACTCATCATTGAGGCTACAGAAAAACAAAACAAAACAAAATGCAGGAACAATAGTTAAGCAAATGAGGTTTAGGAAAATACTGAATGGTAAAAAAAAATAACAATATCAAAAGATAGACTGCTAGATTGGATTAAATAGGATTCATCTATTTGTTAACCCCAAGAAATGCACCTGACCATTAGAGACATGTGTAATTTTAGTATAAAAAGAAAAAGAGACTCCAAGCAAATGCTCTAATATCTAACAAAATTTGACTTCAAAATTAGAGCATGAGGTCACTTCAAACTGTGTCTCCAGTTGGCTGCTTTGGGCTAGCTGGCCTGGGATTCTCCAGTTTCTGCCTCCCGTCTCACTGGAGTGCTGGGCTACAGATGTGTGCCACTGCATCTGACTCCTTCCCATGGGTTCAGATGTGTGCCACTGCATCTGACTCCTTTCCATGGGTTCTAGGGACCAAACTTCAGATGTAAGGCTTGAGCAGCAGGCCGATTTACTCCCTGAGCCATCTTGTTGGTATCAAAACACGTTAAAATATATTGGTGGAAACATCAGGTAGGCGGGTACAGCAAAATGGGGCAAGTCTTTGCTATAGGTCTCAGGTATCATGACATTCTTATTATTTGAGTTGGTGGAAGCTAGGGTCTTACATTGCACAAGAATTTGCCTAATGGTCACAAGGACATTCGGAGACACACACACACACACACACACACACACACACACACACACACACGACTTAAATGGCTATTTTGGGAATTAAGATATCTCAAGATAATTTGGCTCCAGCCTATAACATTCCAACTCCCCACAATCACGGACCTTCTAATCAATCAGCCAGGTAGAATGTTTAGCACAGATATAGTGTCCTCCACCCCACCTTCCCATCCAGGAAACTTCAGTTCAGTTCTCATACTAGAAGAAAAAGGTTTAAATCCCTGGCTTCAGAGACGCCAGAGAAGAGACTTTCCTCCTGGGAAGAGGCTTCACACAGTTCTAACAACGTAACATGCATGTGTACCCCCAGGCCTTTGCTTCAGCCTGTCTATGAGACAGTAACCCTGCTATAGAAGAGGAAGAGGAATCATAAGTCTGTGTCTCCTCACTTTGACCAAACTGAAAGAAAAAAATCAATTTTTCTTCACTGGGTTGTTTCCTGGTTTCTTATAGGAAACAGTGAGCTTCTGAATCTAAATATCCCAGAGAATAGATGCCCGACTTGAACTCAACTGTTGGGTTTGGAGGGCACCACGTGCCCATCAATGTGCCTGCGCTCTCTTCTGCTATAGCAAACATCTTGGAAGGATGGATAGAGGGCATGCTGCTTGAAGTTGCTAGTTGCCACCAGGATTGAGTTCATGGGGTGCTTATGGGGGAAGAAGCATTTTAAATGACTGCTAACATCCAGGGTGTTTCTTAGGAGTTTAGGTGTAGGGGTGGAGCTGATCCCTAGGATCAGGAACTGGTAGATTCTTACCCTGATTGACAGCTGGATTACTACCTAACTTTGGATGGTTGCTCTGGCTTGGGTTATACATTCCATAATTTTAAGCATATGCACGCCTATCATGCACACACAGAAGGCAGTAGATAAGCGATTCTCCCCCCCCCCACCCCGACTGATTGTTTCAAAGACTCCTCACTGTGCTTATACCAAACCTTCCTAACTCTTCTACAAGGACCAAAAATTACAGAGAGTGGTAGGGTGTTGCCCTGCCCAGAAGGGGAGCACACATTCTTTCAAGGGGAGTTTCTCTGGGTCCCTGGGACCTGACAGTTCCTGCCACCCTATGTCAGATCAGGTGTATCTGTTGACTTTACTGCAGTCTTGGTTCTGAATAAACAACATGCACACTTTTCACAGGCCATGCTTCGTGCATGCATTGGCAAACACAAACAAAAAACAACACAAACCCCTCAGAAACAAAACAAAAACTTGCCTGAAACACCCCAGCTCCTATTGGAGTCTATTGTAAGATACGAATTGCCCTGGTTGTGTTATGTAATATTTTCTGCTCTTATGGAAACTAACTTAATTACATAACAAATACTTTTACTATTTCTCATCATTTTCAGCACATCATTATCAAATCAGTATATAATTGGGTTGTAATATGCTAGAATGCTTAATTTTAAAAATTGCAGTTTGAGGGCTGGGGATGTGAGGGTTGGGAGAGTGTTTGCCCAGCAAGAATGGCCTGGGTTCCATGATAAATTTAATTCAATAGTTACATCGGAAGCAAACTTCTGCCCTCTGGGGTTCTCCCATTGTGCTGTAAGCCTGCATTTAAGACCTTTTCCCTCCTTCAATAAACAGCATTCAGCATTAAATAAAAAAAAAAAAATGGCCTGGGTTCAACCCCAGCACCACATAGAACTGAGCACAGTGATATACACCTATAATCCTAGCTAGCTATAGCGTTTGGAAGGTAGAGGTAGGAGGATCAGAAGTTCGAGGTCATTGTTGGCCTGGGTTATAAGAGATCCCGTCTCAAAACAAACAACAAAAAAAGCTCCCTACTGCTTGAGTGGCTGATTTGAGTTTCGTTAAAAAAAATTTTCAATGGGAGACCAGCAAGATGGCTTGAGTTTGATTTCTGGAACCCAAGTAAAGGTGGAAGCAGAAAACTGATTACTAAAAGTTTCACCCCACCCACCCACCTCTGTGGCACACCCATACCACCACCACTCCCCCACCCCTGCCACACACACACACACACACACACACACACACACACACACACACATACACAGAGACACACACAAAAATTGTTCAATGGTTCAATGAAGTTTGGTTTGTGATTAGGATAGAATTTCTGATAATTTCTGAAATGGCTGTGAACACACTTCTGCCATTTTATACTATTACTATGTGTTTATTCAAAGCAACATCAACACAGATGATTGTAAAATAGGAATTGGGGTCTGTAGAAGCTCCGCATCCTTCAATGTTAATTCTTTTTTTTTTTTTTTAGGAACAGGATTTCTCTGCGTAGCTTTGCACCTTTCCTGGAACTCACTCTGTAGCCCAGGCTGGTCTCGAACTCACAGAGATCCGCCTCGCTGTGCCTCCTGAGTGCTGGGATTAAAGGCGTTCGCCACCACCGCCTGGCTCAATGTTAATTCTTTATGTAAAAGTAAACAAGCACATCCACCTCATTTGGGTACGCATTTTCTTTTGTCTTTACTAAATGGTCAAATTATACATGTACCATGGAATTAAAAGAAAAACTGTGAGGTATTGCCTGCAAATGATTTGCCTACCTACTTTAACATGACTGTACATGAAGGTCAAATAAAACTGAGTCTCAGCTGTGTTGGGCTGGTGAGAGTGTTCAGTGGGCAAAGTGCTCGTGGCCAAGCTTGATGACTCGAGTTCTGTCCCTGACCCAGAAGGTGGGAGGAGAGAACTGACAGCCTCAAGATGGCATTGGACCTCTACATGCATGTCATGCTATGTGCATACATGTGCACATACACAATAAATAAAGGTAATAAAAATAATTTATCAGATGTAAAGGGGTCAAGAGTGGAGAAAGTTTAAGAAGCCTTGGGCAATTTAGATGATTATCATCATTATAATGTGAATTCTCCACCCAAAGCTGGTCCTGTGCACCATCTGTTGGAGGGATGCTGCCTTGGAAATGAGCCCGATGTGGTCCTCAGCTGCTGCAGGTCAGTCTCCTCTTCTGGTTGCTCTGACCAGCTTTGCATTCATGACTGGGTGAGCCCGGTTAGAGTCATACAAGGGCAGAAAGAACCAGGATTAAATCCATAGCTATCTGATGCCCAAGCCAAGTTCCAGTACCCAAGCCAGTATGCTTCTGACAGTATTATTTCTTCTTGTTGTGTCATGGGTTGCCCCATCCAGAGTTTATTGAAAGCAGGAAACTGGTTTTGTTCATGTTCAATACTCAACATCCCACAAGAGTAACTTAAAATAGCTTTTTCTTTATTTGACCAGATGCTAAAATAAATTCTAGTTTGTCTTAGCAAGGAAAAACCCATTGAAGGTTCTAGGGAGCTGGGTGTGATGATGCAGACCTAGAATCTCGGCACTTGGGAGGCTGATTCTGGAGGCTTGTGAATTCAAGGCCAGACTGAGCAAATTAGTGAAACACTGACGGATATAATTACACAAAATGAAGTCCTAAGGAAGCAGAAATTTGAAGCATTGACCCTCTAGGAAGACTGTAGTCAAGAAAAAATGAAATCTGAGAGGATACCCCAAGGGTGTGAGTGACTGATAAGCAATTTGCAAGTCAGGCTGATCTTCATGATGAGTTACAGATAGTTAGAACACTAAGCAAATGACTAACTTACAGGTAAAAAATTGCACAAGAAAATCGATATGACTTAGCGGGTAATATTTACACAGCTGAGAGAGAGAACGCTGGACAATGGTGCCATTAAAATAATCTTCTGAGGTGGACAGTCAGTGGAAGAATGTAGAAAAATCAGGTAAGCATAATGTTTAGAAATATAGAAGAAACAGCTGGAAGACCAGGTGGACACTGCTAAGGATCTTTTCACTGAAAATCTTTTTCTTTTTTTTCTTCTTTCTTTTCTTTATAGACAGAGGGTCTCAGGTAGCTTAGACCAACCTCCTACATAGCAGAGGCTAACCTTGAACTCCCAACCCTCTGTCCTCTGCTTCCCAAGTGCTGGGATTACAAATGTGCATCACTGGGCCCATCTTTTCATTGTAAAACTTTTGGCTTTTGAAGGAAAATAATTGTTTTTGAGACAGAGTCTTGCTATGTAGTCCATGCTGGCCTAAAACCCTTACCTTCCCACCCTAGTCTCCTGGTGCTAGGGTTCGTTATAAATGTGTGTCACCGTCCCTGACACATATGTTACTTTGACCCACATAAAACTGAAGTTTGTAGCCATGCCTGGTGACGTGAAACTGTAATCTCAGCTACCCAGGAGGCCAAGCCAAGCTCAGAGCCTGTTTGTACTATAGAGTGAGTTCAAGGCCAACCTAGGCAAGTTATTAAGACTTTGTCTCAAAACTGAAAGAGCAATAAAGAAAGTAAAAGGGTAGAGGGGTCTGTATGTCAGTGGTAGAAAGTTTGCTAACATGTGTGAGGCCCTGGGGTCCGTCCTACCACCTAAATGAACAACAATTAAAAAACAAACAAACAAACAAAACCCCACCACCTCTCCGAAACTTAGGTTCAGACATTTGCTATCGTCAGTGGAGGCTGGCTTTGGGGTGGAACCCACATCCTGAGCGGAACCTTCAGACCATGAGCAGGTTTCTGAACTACTGGAGCGTGACCTTGTGCATGACCGGCCATGTGAGGCTCCAGACGGTATATGGTGGCTAAACTAAGACAGTAGAAGATAAACTTGCCAGGCTACAGCGGACAGTATCGCAGAGAACTGCTCGGCATCCTGCAGAAAATGCAACAGCATGAATCGAATGCTGCAGGAGTGCACACCACTTCTCCAGCCTCTTCTGCTTTCACACTGCTGTCATCTGGGATGAAAACTTAAGCAGTTTTCATAAAAATAGCTCACTTGTCCTGGTCACTTGCTATATATACTCAACTTGGTCAAACCACATCCTGCGTGTAGTCTTTGGCTCACTGAACAGCACTTGAATGGCAAGCATGAGCTACTGCATGTCCAGACAGAAATAGCATACCCGGATTCATAGTAAAGACATTTATTTTTAGGTGTTAGAGTGACACAATGAAACTCCACGGAAGAAAAACCAGACTGGAAGAGAACAAAGCACACAACCGAAGTCCCGGCCATTTTCTAACTACGCTACTACATGATGCTGCCTCTCATCCTTGGACCACATTTCAAGGGATAGTTCCAGGTGGATTGCTAACATTACATCAGCTCTTGTAATGTACCTGGCACACCCTTCACTTTTTTCCTTTTTTTTGACATACAGTCTCTTGGTACAGCCCAGGTTAGCCTCACTATGTGAGCTGAACTCATTATGGAGAGCTGATTTTGAAGTCATGATCCTCCAGCCCGAATATCCCAAGTGCTGGGATTACAGATATGCACCAGTGAGCCTGGTACAGGGTGTGATTTTTAGGTACTTCCAGAAGAGCAGCTTGAGTATCACTTCTAGGCATCCAGGTCTACACTTGAGAGCCCATAATGTGAGAACCAGCTACCTCTTACCTGAATTTTCAAGGCAATGCAGTGCGAAAGCACACCCAGGTTTACTATGGGCCTTTGTGGAGTTTAGAGCTCTTTGTAATGTAGCACACTGGATTTTCAGGCACAATAGATTACTCTGATGTCATTTATGCTGATCCTCTTTGTGCCCCTGGCAAAAATGACTCTTCAGTGATGTAATTGGTTTCAGGTGAATGTCAGGTGTGCAGAGTCTCCCAAGGGCAACTCCGGGAGAGGGCGGTCCAGGAGAGCTTGGTTCAGTTGATGAAGCGTGGGATGGGATTGACTGTCTGTAGGGCCATGCCACTCCCATATCGCCCAGTACTTGAGACTGTGCCCCTCTTCTGCAGCTGTGGGAGTGGAAGCCTGCAGAGGCCAAGGGTCACAGCTAGCAGACAATAGCTAAAGAAGACTTCACTCCCCTCCCCAGTTCTCAGAGCCTGGGCTGTAACCATACTTGCTCCTTGCATCTGTCAGCTGCCAACTCTAAGGCACACAGAAT